>NC_079296.1:37725089-38028119 GCF_023638135.1 Falco biarmicus
TGGTAACGGGAGTTTATGTTTAACACTGAGCTTATCAATCAACATTTCTGCACTTGGCCATCTCCATCTGCAAGGCAGAGCTCATGCTATTTTCTTGCCTCATGAAGACAAATGCAAAATATAAACAGCAGCATTTGTAAAGCTGATTTAGGGGGAATGTTCATGTAAAGAGACATGAAAATTTTGTTGTTGGGGAGTGGGATTTATGATTTACAACAACATTTCTGCCTAAATCTGATTGTTAATTTGAATATCTAATAATCTAAACATCTAATATAGTTACATGTGTTTTCTTACCTTGGGGAGTCAATTCCACTGTCTCCTGTAATGCTGTGGTTTTCAGGCCCTTCTGAGTTCTGTCCTGATATCATAGTACATGCATCCTTCAAAAACAGACGTTTTTTTCCCAGAGGGTTGCTCAATTCTTTGGCCTGTGAGTGCAAAGCACAGCATGCCGCTACTTCTGTGTCATAGCTGAAGACCTGCAAAGCATCAGCATCTGAGTCAGCCTCATTAGTGTGGCAGAAATCTGCTACAGTTGAAGCCTTCGTACATTCAGCAAGGCTAGTTTCTTCTTCCTCTCTGTGACCTATTGCAAGAACCTGACTGCACAAACAACTTTCTTCTGTAAAATCTCTTGGATACTCTTTTGACCCATCTATTGATTCTGCAAAACTAGCACTTTCCTTACATCCATGCTCTCCAGAGTCATGTTTGTTTACAGTTGCGTTGTACTGGGCAGGGTAAGCGTTAGCCATATTACAGTTTTTTAGGGACATAGCTGTTCCCAGCTTTTGCACAGCTTTACTGCAGGCTCTTGTTTCTGAAAAAGCATGGCCAGGAGGCAGGTGACAAGGTTCATTGCTTTCAAAATTGTCATCCAGGTGTAATGAGTTACAGGTGTCACCATCATGTGCTTTTTGGTACAGAAGATGGCAGTTACCAGTAAATCCTTCACTTTCAAGCTTTATTGATCCAGAATGGCTGGCACAGTCGTATTTAAATACAAGTTCACTCTTTTTAACAGTCTTTTGTCTGTGTTTCACACCAATTGTTTTTACCGGGTTAATATTGGCTGTATAATTTGAAAGACTGACATTTTGAAATTCATTTGCTGTTTGGTCCAATAACTCACATGCAGTGTCAGCTTTGCACCTGCAATACTCATCTTTCAGATGTAACACAAATTTTGCATCTTCCTTGCACACATTGTTATCTTCAGTGTAGGAGCAAGGAGATTTTTTAACATCCCCAGGATTTTTTTTTACTCTTCTTCTTTCTATGTTTTCTTCAGAAATATTACTCTCCAGAAAGTATTTACTTTTATTATCTATTTGCAAAGTACTGCCTTGCAGGTAACTAAAGTTTTCACTTAAACTGTCTTTCTTTAGTTGGAGGGAAGACCTATTAGCATGGAGTAGCTTGTTTTGCTTAGCTTTCACAGCCTGTGTTTCAGTGGCCAGCTGTTCAGTTTCATAGTCAAAGGGTTTTGAGGAGTCCAAGGACTGCGGCCTTTGTAAAGCCCTTTCTTGCTTTCGAATCCGGGACTTCAGCTGACTGTTAATTGTACCTTTGTACCCTTTCACATAAAAGTTGCGTCTCCATGACATACCTTGAAAAGGGTTCTTAATTTGTCTTTTATATATGACACAGGATTCCATGGCTACATTGGATGACTGTTGGTTTCTGGTAGGCAGTGAAAGGTTCTCTTCCAGCTTCTCATTTTGGGATGTTAGCTCATGTATGTGAGATTTCCTGTTGCTTCTGCTAATCTGCTTCTCTTTCTTTGATTTGGTTTTCCTCGTGTGTTTTGCTGTTTTACTTTGTGTCTTTTGAATACAATCCTTTGAAAGATGGTTTTGCCTGACTACTGACACTTCAGCCAAGGTACCCTTACTGATATACTTTTTCTGCTCCTCAAACTTCTGCATAAATATTGTGTGTTTAATCAAATTATCAACTGTAAGGGCAGGGTTAATACGCTTGACAATTTCATGCTCAATATCACGTGGAATATTATCTAAATCATCTTCATCCCTGACTGGCCACTCCTTGGGAGGAAACTGGGCTGAAAAAGTCGAGTACTGCTTCTTATGTTTTTCTTTTTTTGAAGTGCTTCTCCAGAAAAGGCCAAAACCAAACCTTTTGCTTTTCAGTTTCTCTTTCACAGATGTCACCGATTTTATGGTGTCCCAGGAATGGTTTTCAGCAGATGTGGAAATGCCTTGAGTTTGAATTGAAAGGTTCAATTCACTGCAGCCTTTTTTACCTCCTCCATTAGGTTCATGGTTCATTGACTGCTGTTGTCTTTGTTCACAGAGCATACTCTGGTCAGGGAAACAATGGCAGGATCTGTAACGGGATACCGCAGGAATGTTTTCTTTCACTAGGTCTGCATAGCGCTCAGTGTTTACCAGGTAAGTGAGAGAAGGTGATGAACAGGAACAGCTGTCCTCCAGTGGGACCCTTCTATTGTCTTCTGTGGCATCATTTGTGATAAAGTATGTGTTGGGAGTCACAATGAAGTATCCTTCTCCCGTATGATAGATTTTCCTTTCTTTAATTAGAGTGCCAAGGATATTATATAAGATTTTGTGGGAGGGAACTGGAATGCCTACAACAAAGATACAGATGTTTCACATCAGGAATAAGTTTTCAAATAAAATGGGAGCTGGCCAAAAAATAACTTACATACAACAGATCTGGAAGCAACAGAACATGAAATACCCAAAGTATGTAGTTCACAGGATTCCAAAAGAAGTTTGAAACTGACCTGGCAGCTGGAGTTTGAGTAAGGCATACTCAATTTCAACATGAAAGTGTCCAGTATCACCTGACAAAACGCAGGATTTTCTTAATACATCACTACTCTGCTGAGCTCCAAAGCCTGCATGACATCTTGGGGCCAGCACAGGCTGCAGCCCTAAGGCAGGGAGAGCTCTTCTGGGCCAGCCAGATGAGGGCAGCACAGAAACATCATCCAAACGCGTGCTCTGGTAGGTGAAATCCTGCCGGCGTCTTACAGATCGGTAAAACTCAATCTTTAACTGCCGCGGCCATTCCTCACTGATGAGGCAAGTTACCCCTGAGGAAGAAGGTACAGGCTAGCTGTGTTTCTGGTTGTCACTACGGCACTGTTGTGATGGAGCTTAGGATGTTCTTGAAATAAACAAGGATGTTCTCTTTGTGTTTGTCAGGATATGGCATTCATGAGAGAGACCTTTCAGGTACAAACCAAACCATGTGCTGTTCAAAGCATTTCTCTTTTGGCAGGTTATTTAACAGTGCCTTTTATCACTCTCCCTGAAGCTTCTGGTGTAATTTTGTCAGATGACAGTTCCTTACCTCACTGGGACTAGTCTCGGCTACTGTTTTTCCCTTCAAGTGTCACAGTCCCAGAGTCTAGTGATCTGATCTACTGCCCCAGGCTTCTGCTGATCTCCTGCCTAAAGGAATGAAAACTTCCAGCAAGGAGAAAACACAGCAAGAAATACACTTTCTCCCTACAAACTTTGGGAGTGCCACTTCTGGCTGACCTAGAAATGCTATCTTGTGGTTGTCTCAGTGCATGTATGAACTGTATCACGTTCCTGGTAGGATTCTGGGCCAGTTTATGGGGTTGCATCAAAGTTTTGCCCAGCAGTGAAAATGCCTACCAGATCAACCTGTAACATTTTCAGAGCTGTAAGATTAAGAAGACTCAAAAAAAGGAAGCTCAGTATCAAACAAAGCGATTTCCTGCAGAGGGCCCTAATAAGCCTTTACAAAGTCTCACATGCACACAGACACACATTTCAATATTGCACATCTAAGGGAAACAGAACGTTTTTCAGATTGAAAAGAAAACACAGCATTTAAGGGAAGTGGCTGCTACCCCATCAGAAGAGAAGGATTACAGCTCATTTAGTGTAAGTAATTTGCTTTCAGGAAGGAAGGGGATGGGATTTGACCAATGAACCTGAATTTGAGGCCAGTTGTATTTTTTAATAGCAAACATCAGATGTAGACTTCTATCCAGTCCCTTTGCTGTCAAAGTCAGCTATTTGCCTGTCTCTTAAAGGAGGGCTCAATTTTTTTTTGTGATCTGACACAGTCTATTTTACGCTGTTCCCTATCTGGCACCTAAATACCTCATATCCATGCTTTCCCACCCTCTTAAAGGGCATACTCTCCAACATGCTACTGCACTCAATTCCCTCTTATTCTGAAGATTTAATAAAATCTGTAAAAAGCATTACAGTCAAGGCAATGTTAGCAACACTCACAAACTGATAAGGAATATGCACATTCGTATATTCTACCAGTTGCCTGTTAATTTACATTCTTTCATATTGCCAGCTTTGCCTGTAAACATTCAGTGATCACTTGCCCAATACCAGAACCTCAAGCTTGATGATACAGTCACTTTTTAAAGGAGGGAGAAGTAAATACATTACCTGGATAGTTTTTCACTAACTGCTCCATTAAAGTTTCCTGTGTGACCATCGCATGATCTGCATTCATGTCTGATATGGTACGGCATATTCCTTCTGCCAGAGGAATAGAGTGTGACTGTGAGAGGGGATTCATGAGAACAGGGATTCACATCACCTGAAGACCAGGGGGAAAAGAAAAAGAAAAGAAAAAAAAAAGATTGTTTGAATGGAATAGTGTTTTGCTGTGACAGTTTTTCACTGAAAAGATCTTGTGTTGCCTTGGAACAAGCACCTTATCCTCAGCTAATTTTCTTTGGCAAATTACTTGGAAATATTTCTTAGAGAAGGGAAATTGCACTAGCACTTTTCAAGTGCCTTTGTAATAAAGGAAACAGAAGGTTACCTTAAGCACATTAGTTTGTTTGGTATTAAATTCCAGCTTAAACCATCATTTAGCTTAATAAACAGGGAGCTGAGACGAAAGTTATGTCTGATGACTGCTGACTTTTTAGATGACTGTTTACATATGAAACCATGCAGAACCTGTTTTTCTCCAAGCAGTTAATGGAAAAGGTCAACATCCAATAATCTAGGTACAATGTCTTTTCACTGAGTCTCAGAATGCAGGGGAGGGGAGGAAAGACCAGCAACAAACTTTGTCCCTTGTCTAGCACATAAATTTAAATAGAAATGGTAAAAATTCCATTTTTAGACTGGGCTTTAGAACTAGAGATTATCTACTAGACTGGGCAGAGGGCAAAAACTCTTGTTACAACTGCATGCATTTTTTAGGCTACCATCACCATCTCCCCTGGTGAGAGATATTAACATTGTCCCTGTTATGCATGATGAAAATAGAAGCTCAGAGGGGCTGAGAGTGTGGTCCAGGTTCCTCAGTAACTCTACAGCCCCAGGCCAGGGGGCTGAAAAGGGTCTTAGTCCTTCACCTCAACTCCTCCATCCATAAAACACAAAAATAAACACTGCTCTCTCTCCCCTTTCCAAGACAGCAAGACCAGTAAGAGGAAGCCCAGCAAGTACTTCTGACGTGGTACCAGTGAATGATGTAGGAAAACCTGAAATAAGTATTTTCCCTGAAAGCGGATGACAAAGCACAAAGCAGGGACTCACCTGAGGTCTCTGCGTGCGTACAATAAGACAATGACCGCATACACCTTCTCAGAGAAAAAAAAACTTTCTTTTTGCTTAGACTGATCGTCTGTTCCCACTGCCTGGTGGTATTCTGTGCTTCCTTGTTCTGTGTAGCGCAGAAAGCCCCTGGGTATCCTCAGTGCCAGAGCAGGCAGAAGGCAGCTGGGACTCCTGGTTACTTCACAAGGCAAAACCTAGTGTTAAATGCTAACAGTAATTTTCCCCCAAGTAAGAAGTGACATTTTAGATTATGTGATATTCACGTTTAACTAAACTGCAATTGGATAATCTGTTGGATGACTCTGTAACCTGATATTTATCCTTTAGGTTGAAAACTGCAATACAAACATTTATCTGAGTGAATGAATTAAGCAACAGCACTTTGAAGAGCTTAAATTGCTCTTGACCTTTGTTTTACAACTCCTGCTATGTTCAACAAAAAGCACTCAGAAAAAAAATCCTGGCATACAGTTTCCTCAGTGATGTTGCTAGGATACTCCTTGCAGGTGCAGAAACCATTGCAAGCTTTCTTTTTGTATGGGAAAAGACCATCAGCATTTAGTAATAACTCTTGCAAACAGTTTGCTGTCTAAAGTCTCTGCTGTGCCACTACCAGTTTTACCATTTACTCCTGCAGAGCACCAAACTGCTAAGGAGTAAACCACCAAGAATAATCAAAATGTTTTAATTATCTTTGTTATTATCATTATTCTCTTGCTATCATTGTCTGCATCTGTCTCGCAACCTCAAATCCCATGTCTCCATTTGGGGAAGGCCCTTTCAGAATAACATTTTAAGCAAAGCATTAAGCAAAAGCTAGCTTGATCCTGAAGGGAAAAAAACCAACAACACTAAAACACAAATCTGTTTAAAATTATCATTGCAGATAATAATGCCAGAGTGTGTGCATGCTAACAACATGAATATTAGATACCATTCCCTCCTGACTTTGAAATAAAATCTGAAATAGTGAAAGCAAGAATTAGATCATTGGCAACCTTGATAAGCAATGTGGGAAAAAGCCCAGGCAGCACCCTACAGGTGTCTATCCATTTCTTATTAAAAAATTTTTTATTTACATGCCATAGCTAAATAACTGATGCAGTTGTGCTTTGGATGTTCTCCTAATTTTGATAGAAATACATAAAAGCTGCATCCCTTAGATTTGCACAGGGAGCAGTCTTAAGGATTTCTGCAAACTGTCTTACAGGCCTGATGCAAAATCACCAAGATGCTGTGCTTGTTAAAGCTCTTCGGTATCTGTCCCTTAACAGCTCAAAAAAGACTGCAAAATCCTCTGCCCCCTTCCCTATTCTACGTAAATTGTCTGATGAGAATCATCTTCCTGGTTTCCTCATAGTTTTTAGGAAGGACTTGTTTATGCCTGTGTGCAGGGTACCTGTCAGAAGTCATGGAACTCCAGCTAATCCTCTTGATTGTTTAAATACAGCACAGTTCCCATTTCACACTCTGCAGCTCTTGCGGAATCATATTTACCAATGCCAATCTAGGCAGCTTGCCAGTACTCATGTATTATTATCCCCAATGCCAATCTAGGCATCTTGCCAGTACTCCTGTATTATTATCCTTCAGTTTGGTTTACCTATCTATTCAAACTGCTCATTACCTGGACACCTGAAACCCCAGAATACCCTTTTGGAGCACCTGTCAGTCACAGTGTGGGGAAGTCATCTGTAATGTGAGCATCAGATAATAAAACAGCGCACAGTAAAGCCTCTGGGTATTCTTGACTAGTACAAAGTGATTTCTTGTTCCATCTCTGTAATGTGAACTTTATCATTTTTCACTGAGTTGTTTAACAATTGCAGAATTTTTGCATCTTCTGGCTCTAAGAAAAATCACATACAATAAAAGTTTTGCCCAGGTAAAAATCTGGCTAGTTCTGGGGAAGTGAACAGAGGCATTTTATTACAATAGCACTCCATTTACTTCTTAAAAGTTTGGGTAATCACTTTATATAACAATAAAGGGTTAACAATAAATTAATTCCAGGGAAGAAAAACACAAATGCAAACCAAGAATAAACTCCCTTATATGATTCCACTTAAATCTGTAGAGACAGAGAAGACACAGCATGTGGAAACAAGATTCACTTTTCTGTTTTGTAGATGGAAAGATCTATCTTGGAATTGCTTTTTATGCTTATTAAGCTGAACATAGAAAAGATCCCACAGGTCCTGGGGCTCTTTGCATGAGAGCCCTAGCACATTTGATGTACTTCACTTTTTGCAGAAATGCACCAGGAAAGCCATATGGCAGTAGTTGTGCTAGTACTGCAAGGCTTCTGCTTTCTATAGACTCGAGCACATCGTGTTGGCATTTTATAGCAAAAATTACATTTTATAATTACGGATGAAACATTTTAAGGAACAAAAAGTTAACAAGATCATTGTAACAAGTTGGGAACTGTAGCAAAACACTTTTTGAACATTAATGAAGATTTTATGAGATGTTTCCTTGCTAAAGAATGAATATGCTATGTAGCTTACAAATACAGAATTAAGATCATTAAAACATTTTCAGTTTTAAGTATATAACAGGGAAGCTTTATTTTGGCACAAATATTGCATACTAGATCCTGTTTTCAGGAACATCCTTTTACTAAAGCAAAGAGTAAACAGTTCAATTGCATTAAAACTGTCAAATCTCGTAACATGTTTAAATCTGATACTGAAACAAAAGCTGTCAGGAACAGCAGACGGTATCTTTCTGTTGTTTATTTTGTACAGCACTCAAAGAGAGAAATGAAACAATTAAGTGTCAGTGAAGGTCACTGACACTTCTTCAGTTAACATTAAAGAAGAAGCTACAAACACACCAACATGTCAGATTTCTGTCCCTACTGATTCCTGCCAGAACAGACACTTCCAGATCAGGACAATTAGGCAAATAATGTCCTCCGTTTGAACTCAGTTGCTGGTTTTGGTCGGGTTTTTTTGTTTGTCTGGGTTTTCTTGGCTTTTGGGTGGTTTTGTTTGTTTTGTTGGTTTTTTTTACAAACAGAGGATGATGCCATGCAACTTGTAAAAAAATAAACCCCAACAAAACCCACTTTTTCTGCCTTCCCAACAATATCCAAAAGTCTAGTCCCAACTGCAAGTGTTATGAACTTCTAGAAATATGACCTGTAAAGGCTTTTTGATGTTCCTAGCCAAGAGCCATTAAATCCTTACTCTAATCTTAGGGCTCTCTTTTCTTTCATTAGCAATAAAAAAACCCATCACAGGCAGATATGGTAAAAACAAAGCAAGATTCAAGAAGAAAGGCAAGAGCTCTCTTCTGCAATCTCGGTTCAAGCCCCCAGATAGGAACAAGTTACACAGCAGACACCGGCACGTTCAGTGTGGTAGTTTTCCTTAAGCCAAGCACAGTGGGAAAGTTTTTACCATTTACTGATCTTCGGAGAGATCAACCTTTTCAACACTTAGTGAGGGCACTGACTTGTCCACTTGAATGCTCCACGTACATCTTGGGAGGAGGTTTCAAGCTCCAAAGATCCTGACTGAACACATGAGCAAGCACGCAGCAGACTGTTTAAAACAAAAGAGCACTTCTGTTTGCTTGAAGATTAGCAGGCAAGATGTCCAGTGGAGATCTGTGTTTCACCTCCAATGGCTGGCAAAGCAGCCAACAAGCAAAAACATACAAACACACCTGCCTTGGGGCATTCCTGCTGCTCACTGCATAGCTGGCAGAGAAATTGAACTATAAGCAAAAGCACTGAAGATAATTTTTTTTCACATACTTTTAGCATGCTGATAGCTTTTAAGTCAATTCACATATGGCACTGAACATAACCAGCACAGCTGAGAGCAAGGAATATCATCTTTAGTCATTGCAGCATTCAGTGTCAGGCTTGATTATGAAAGACAGATTGATTCAAAAGCTTCATTGCAGGGAAATGAAAAGAACACAAAATGAAACAGTCCCAGGCAAGTTGCAAAACTGTCAATGACTAGCCCATGGAGCCAAACAACAGAACAAGAATAAACAAGTCACAGGCAACATCTCTGGCACCTTTCACTGTCTGCAGGTGCTGCCATCCACCACTACTGGAATTCGACACAAGTATGTCTTTTCCACTTGGCCTGGTCCAAAAAAGTCACTTCACAACCCTGGCATTTCTCCACTGAAACAGACCTGCCTTTTCCTTGCTCCTGGCCTTGTCCTCTCTTCTGCAATAAATCTCAGACCATCCAAACAACTCTTTAATGTCAAACCTTTGTTCTAAGCAGAAAGCGTTACTGGGTGTCAGTTAGGTACTTACCTATACAGCAAAAGGCTTATATAAAACCATCATGCAGTTGTGTGTTCCTGTGCCTGTTCAGCTAAAGGTCAGCTCCAACGGCTGCAATATTCCCAGGGCTGACTTCTCTGCCTGGAAATGTGCTGTCACACAAAAGGCAGTCACAAAAAGTACACAATATAAAGCTACAGTTATGGGAGTAAGATATACCTGTGGTCATGCCTCTCCTCCCCAGAATGGACCAAAATTCACCTCTTCGCACACTCCTTAGCTTCAGCTCACATTTACCCCAGCCACGGAAAGTCATGTGCTAGTCTTTCAGAGGAACACCACCCACAGAGCTATTCAAAAGAAAACATAGCCCCCTGCAGAGGGTTTCCAGTAAACCATGAATCAGAGGACACATGACAGCTATTATGTCCAACTCACTCCCAGGCAACACTTAGCTAAATCCCACCCACCACAGAGGCAGCTGTCAGAGAGCTTGGCGAGCTGCAGCTTCCCTCAGACCCAGACCCTGGCTTGCAGCGTGGACAGGAACCACCACCACACATTGAGGTGGACTGAAGCAAGCCTCAGATCCTGTTTCAGGACATATCTCACTGCAAGGAGTTTTTTTTCATTCAGCTGAGAACAAAGTTTTGATGGTATATGGGCAACTTCACACCTGCCTGAGCAGCTCGTGATGTTGATGGATGTGCACTGCCACTTTTCCCTCCACTGTCCCTAAATGGATGTTCAACTTTAAAGATGTTCCCTATGCTAGAAAATAAATTTCTGCACCCTTTCATTGGGCTGGAATTTAAGGCATGTGGAAAAAGAAAACAAAAGCAACAACAAAAAAGTTTAGAAATTAAAAGCAGCATCCTTACCACCACAAGAGGTCTCAGAGGAGTTTGGATACTGCAGACTAAAAAGCACCTAGCTTGGACTTGAGGACGTTACCCTGCAGTTCCCATATCTTTCTGCATGGGTTTGGCGCTATTAAACACGCTTTTCATGTTTCAGTTCATCTAAATTTCATCCAAAAGGAAGTGATAGAGGATAAACAGAACAACTGAGCACCTCCACTGTATCACAGAAGAGTCAAAAGCCAGTTTAGCAGAGCCCTTATTGTGAAAACACTGGGTTGTTGGATGTCACAGACTGAGGTGCGGCCTCCAATGGAAATGATATATATGCAGGTGCCTGCAGAATGTTGAAAAATGTAGGAGAATTATTGCAGGGGGAAAAGTAAATGATGCAGTCCATGAAGTACCTAAGCAAGTGATCTGAATGACAGGCTAGGATTGCTGAATATTTTCTTGGGAACAAGGGAAATATATCATCATTTTAATGGACTTTGCAACCTTGGAAACTCAGCATATAACTGGCCATAGCCCACAAAAGAGAAATCCAGTATCTGGGGGAAAAAAAAATTGCTAAAAGACAAAAAAAAAAAACACAATTTTTTTTTTATTATTTTTTTTAGAAAAGCAGAATAAAGTTCACAGAGGTTCAGTTTATTTCAGTTTTTCAAACAGTGTTTCAGCTTTCAAAACAGACTGAGTTTGCTAAACAAACAGCAATTGCAGTTTCAGTTGTTTCATTGCTCAAAGATCTTTCTGCTTCAGTACAAATCAGGCTGCTTACAGGGAAGCTGTGCACCACCACCAGTGAATGGAACATGAATCACTGCTGATGCATCAGTATAAGATAAAGTATACTAGGGGAAAAAAAAATGTTTCACATCATATATTAATTATTCCTAAGGGTTTCACTGTATTCTCACCAATGAGGGTGGTTTGTTAGCAGTTTGAGTCACGTTAATGACACACACTACTAGCATCTCTTTACTTCAGTTCTCTCAGGAGTGTTTTTATAAAATAGTAAGGAATTAGCAGAGTGACTCTGGATAGATGCTGTTTTAGAAATGCAGATATCTACATATCTCTGATCTGTTGTTTTAAAAAAAAACCAAAACAGATACCAAGAAAAATCTTGTGCAAGTACCACAGCAATTTTACCAGGTTAAAGAAAACCGTGCTGTCACCAGCCTCAGCTTCTCTGTATACATTCGTGCTTCATTCAGCAAATTTTTAACTCATGGTTGTATAACCAAAAGATCACTAAAGCTCTCTAAGTATGAAACAAGAAACAAAGTTGTCTGAACAAAGCCACTCACCTCTTTCTGCTGATACTTTTAATCAATTCTTATTTGGTATTGAATGAAAGCAAGCCTTTTGACAAGGCTCCTCAGTATTGAAGAGGCTTATATTACTCAAACAGCAATGAAGGCCAAGAGTGTCCTTGGCTGTATTGATAGGAGCAGAGCCAGTAGATCAAAGAAAATTATTATCCACCTCTACATGGTGCTTGTTAAAACTAAATCTAGTTTGGGGCTCCTCATATACAAAAGACATCTATAAATGGGAGCAAGTTCAACAGAGGGCCACCAAGGTGGTCAGAGCTGGAACACTTGTCCTGTGAGCCAAGGCTGAGGGAACAGGTCTTGTTGAACCTGGAGAAGAAATAGCTTTGGGGAGACCTGACAGCAGCCCCTTAGGAAGATGGGGCCAGGCTCTGCACAGCAGTGTGTGGTGAGAGGATGAGAGGTTAACAGCCATCAGCTGGAACAGGAGACGTTCAGACTGGCTGTAAGGAAAACCTTTTTGCCTTTAAGGACAGGACAGCAGTGGAACAGGTTGTCCGTAGTGGTTGTGCAGTCTTCAGTATTGGGGAGTTTCCAAGATATGACTGAAAAAAGCCCAGAGCAACCTGGTCTGACCCCACAGCTGACCCTGCTTTGAGTAGGATGTAGGATAGGCTCCCAGGAATAAGAGTAGTTCTGTCATCTGGTTTAGTTGGATGCAGGTACTTGTGCCTCCCACAGCCACTCTCACCCCCCACATTGACCACCTTGCTTTCCGTAACCCAATGCAATGGCCCTTTTGACCTCCACCAGCTGTGGAAGTTTTCTTGGGTTACACCAAATTAAAGAAAAAAGGTTACACTTATATCATGTTAATAAGACCATACAAAACAGTGTCCATATGGTAAAAGGACTGGTTTTCTTTTCAATATTCAAATAAATAGCTACTGGTTTTGTAACATTTTTTTCATAACTGAATTCTACCTGTACAGGCTTGTTGTTAGAACTAGTGCTCTCCACAGTGATGGAGTGGACATGTCCTAAAGCAGTAAAGAAAAGCTAAAGCTAGCCTTGAAGTTTCTGATTTTGAAATCATATCAATCACCATAGCGGAAGCACTACTAATTAATGCAATTTAGTTAATTAACTTCATCATATTAACACAAACTGTTGTCTTTTCTGACTGACACAGAGAAAAAATTAGCCCTGTTCAAATTACCCTCATCTGAAAAGAGTATTAAGGCAGTTAAGACCTGCTGTTCAGGATTCAGGGTGCAAGAATTCAAAACACTGAGGATAGCACAGCTTAGCCCGTTTTCTTCAATTTTGTTTTCTCACTCAAAAGACAGAAGCAAGAGCTTCTTCTGCCGAAAATCTTTAGCACTAAGAAATACACAATACATACCAAATTCTTCACAACTGATCTTGTTAGATATTATTTTAAGAAAAATTCAGAGGAAACTAAAGTGAATGGAGCTTATTATAAAAAAATTATACACTCCCGTTCAGTGGTACTTGTTAAGCAGTGGGACTAGACAAGACTTGCTGAGACAGTGAAAAAATTTGCATGCACACACACTTGCGGACGGACTACACCTTTCGTGTAATTCCATCCAAGCAGATCTGGTAAACGCATCAGGTTTTTGAAGAATGTTACAGTACTTTGTACCTTGCTGCTGTGAGTTCAGTCAGTAGTTTGAATATAGCATTTGGGTTTAGTGCAATACATATTCAACTGAGAAAAGGCTTTTATAATACAGGATTAATGCCTTAGAAAGAATTTGATATGGAAATTAATGAAACATGCAGGGATATCACCTCACCTGAAATCAGTGGCAAGGGCTGAATGCCAGAATTAGGTGCTAAACGTTACATAGCCATTTGCATAGAGAGAATTAAATCATAAGCAAATAATAGCAAGGTAGATAAAAAGTTGTCCTTCAAGGAGTGCACAAATGTTTTCTTCCTTTTTTCCTCCTGAAAATGTATCAACAGAGTCACCACTGGATCAACTGTGATAACCAGGAAAACCCAATTACAACAGAATATGCAAGTTAGTAAGTTCAGAATCAGATACCTTACTGAAAATAACTTTAAAAGTAATGTTTGAGAGTAAACCAGTTTTTTAAAAACTCATTTAAACCCTTCTTCATGTTCTGGCAGCCTATACACAGCAGTGCAAAATAAAGCACCATATTAGGTCATCCACTCTTTTCAGGCCTGAGGAAAACAGAAAGGAAAGAACTCTTAAATAATCCTGAGCAGTCCAGTATGAAGTATGACCACATACTGTGAGTTACACTTCACAGAAGCCAGCACCATTGAAGTACAAAATTATTCTCCTTTGACTTGCAAACCTAGATCCCTGTTTGTGAGGCAGGATGAAAGACACTGGAAGAAAGGGACTCCAAAAGAAAGGAATCCCATGAAGCACATCCCCAGCCTCTTGCTGAGCTGCCATCCTCATTAAGATTGTGTGTTCCTGTGTGTCATTACAGAGTGCCTGACAAACAACATCCACTCCAGAGTAGGCAAAACTACCTTTTGTAGGCAAAACAGGAATCGGCTACTCAGAAGGCCATAATTTCATCTGTAGCTTCACTAAACACAGAGCGCAACGATGCTGATACTGACATTAATTGTTGCGAACAAATTTAAATTATTCAAATGAAAATAAATCTGTCCTAAAAACTTGTCAGGTCCATTTTGGAAGAGAATTTGACGCTCATTTTAAGCAAGGTTGAGAATTGCTAAGAAATTGAGAATACTCAAGTTCTCAGTTATAGATGGACTCCAGGTGTACCAGTTCCACAGGTGGCACTTCAGAACTGTTGCTGAAAGCTGGCACAAACATGCAGAGAAGCTCAGCATGTGTAGGACCTCCACAGTGATGCTACTCGTGCCTGCATAGCCATGTGTCAGCACTGCAGAGGTCACTAAATAAGTGATTTATTATAAAAATAACTTTATTAATAAACAAACACTTTGGACTCATCACACAGGAACAAACATAGCTCCCCAAAATGCCCTCACCTCCTTTGGAAGGTAATTACAGCCCATAAATACAACAGAAGTTTTACTCCTTACTCCACAAGCTGTTGCTGAACATTTTTCAGGAGATGCAATTCCACCCCTCTCCTATCACAGGGATTCTGTCTGAATATCATATTAGCATTAGTCCCCCCACTCCCAATCAAGGAGCTTCAGAGACCATCTCCGCCCATTTTTTAGCTCCTTTTCAGTGCTTCTCCTTAAATTCTGGGAGACTCACACAAGAGAAAGATGTGAGGAGCTGAACCTATCAGATTACTCCACCAAATGCACAAACAACAAGAACACAAAACAAATCCTTGTCTCATCTCATTCCAGTTTGGTCAATACCTCCAGCAAAAAAGGATAAAACTGAACACTTCACAGAAAAGCGTACTGTCCTTTCAATGCCACTCTTCAATAGAATATTTTCCAAGTGAGATAAATTTCCAGCCTGCAGTACGGACTTAAAGGCTCGGCAGAGCCCAAAAAACAGAGTGCTCATTGAGAGAGGTGATCACATTACGTGACCACAGAAAAGGCAAAGTCTGCATGCCAGTCCCAGCCTCAGCCTAACTGGAAAGTGCAGGGCTTTCCTAGCTTCCCTGGTGAATAATTTGTAGCCCTGCAACAGAGAAGCTGAATCCAGCCTCTAAAGGCTAAGCAACCTTAGGAACCACATAAAGGGAGTCACAAAAAGGGAGTCAGGCAGTTCAGGCACATGCTAAACACTGCTGTCGAGAGAAGGCAGGCTGGGATAACAGAAACGAGCTGGTTATGATCAAGGACAACAAGCAAGCAGCTACTGAGATGCATTCTCCTGGACTGTCGCCTCAGTTTTTCTCTTCAAAGGCTCTGGAGGACAGTGCCCTCAAACTGAGTATTTCCAACTGTATCTAATCTCAGTTCAGAGTCCCCTACTCCTCTCCCAGCACCCACCCTGCATGCATTCCCTGGGGCTGTACAGGAAAGGTGGAAGAGAGCAGTTTGCCCCTCGTTTGGTGAATAATTGACTGAGTAACTCAGCTGGGCACTGGCGATGGTCCCACAGAGAGAGATGTTAGCATTTTGAGAGAGACTGCTCAGTTATCAGATAAAAAGCTTTTTTTAAACTAGCCCCTACTTTACCCTCTGAGGGAGATTTTAATTGTCATGATTTTCCCTTCCTCTTCCACTCCACCTCGCCAAGGGGAATGTAACAGCTCCTACACAGTCCTGGGTGTACCATGCAAACCAGAGCTGGGATCCCTATCAGAAGGGAAGAGGGAGACATTTTGGATTTTAACTGGGAATAAATACAGCAGGACAGTTTGTGATTCTTTATAAGCTTTTGGGACTGTATTTTCCCTTCATTTGATTAATCTTCCAGTGCCTGATATCAGTCAAGGTGTAGTCTAATCTGTAAAGTCAGGATGTCCAACTCCCCAGTGTTTCTTTAGGACAAACCTCATTTGAACTGCTGGGATAAAGAGTAACACCAAAATCTGTGGGACCACAGTGTCTTCTGAGGATGAGCAATAGCCAGGAAAGCTCCTTGAGATATAGCATTGAGGAGGACTTCTGAGTGCTGAGGGCTTTAAAATCAGCATGCAACAGAGACTGGAGCATGCCAAGACAGTAGTATAATTCTTCACTGAAATGCGACTTGGCAAAATCAGTGCTCAGTGCTGCATACCCATTGCTTCCCACTTGCTGTCCAGCGAACAAGTGGTTGTGGATTCAAAAGGTAAAAACTCAATATGGTTAGCTGATTTTTCTCACGAGTCTGAAAACTCAGTCTTGACGCTTTTCATGTGCTGCAGCCAAGGACAAAGATGCTGCAGGACAAGTGATTCCCACCACTGATGCCTGGTGCCCCCAGATATCTGTGAAAATTCACCAAACACTGCTGGAGTTTGCAGACACTGCTGTTGCTATGTGCTACAGGAAGTGCTTCCTAAGAACCACTTAGGACACTGCTTGGTTCCCAACATCCCAGCCTTTAGTCACAAAGCATGAGAAATCCAAGTGGCTTGAATTTCACGTTTTTGCAAACAGTAATATGAGAGCAGGTAGAAAAAAAAAAAAAAAGAAAAAAGCAGTCAAATCTCTCTCTACATAAAGACAGCAAATGGGATACCAATTTCTTCATTTTAAAATATTAATTCCTTTAAAAAACAAACCCCATGAAACTCTTGTCCCTTGCATTTGTCTAACATCACTTGCTCTTCTAGAGCAAAATACACAAAAGGAATGGGAAAAAAAGTCTTCCAGAGCAGAAAACAGTCATTCTGATGACTGATGGAAAAGAATGTACAGAATACATAAATTTTAACCACAAAATTACCTTTAAAGACACTCAGATTGTCAATTTGTTTCAGTTAAGCTTTCAGAAATGGAAGTAAAACCATGAAAACAGCGCTGTAACATCAATTGTCTGAAAAAGTGAAATTCACAAAGAGAAGATTTTCAAAGTCATTCGATTAAAGAAAATGAGAGAACTCTTGTTAGAAACCCCTTTGGGTGTTACTGCTGCAAGAGACAAGATGACAGGGGAAATTACCTAATTCTTTTACCAAAGTAATTTACATTTGGATTCAACCAGCCACACTATGCATCAGAAAAGAGGTTATTGGGAAGCAAGGAGATAAAAAGCAAAGGAATCAAGGACTGTCTCTAAATCATCCCCCGGAGACCCACAAGTAACATAGCAATATTCACCAGTGATACAGAATGTAACTATAGTAAGAGAGAACCATTCCCAACACTCCTAGAGATTACTGCTTTTTACATGGAGACCAGCAAGCAAAACACTGTTCTTTATAACACCTCACCTGCATTAAGAGTTGAGATGTCAGCAGGCTACTTGTGATTAAGGAAGATGAACTCACACTGCAGGAGATGTTACCCCTCTATTAAATCTACCAGACTGCCTGAGAAATGAGACTGCAGAGAGATCAATTTTCTAGTCAGAAAATGGGTCTGCAACAGGGAGTGGCTGTTCTATACAAATTATTGGGCAAGAAGGGTAAATACCAGAATTAAATTAAAAAATAAATTTAAAAACCAGTATGTGATTTAAGCTAAAGCCAGTGTTAAGCATAAGGAGTTAAGCTAGCCAAGGACAACACGTGCTAGATAACAGAAATTTTCCTGTTAAAAATTTTGAAACAGAACATCAGATTTCCTCAAGTCTTCCAAAAGTTGTCAAATTTCTTGCTTAAAGAAAGAATTCAAAACTGCACGTTCACTTGAAGAACTGCTAGTTAGCTTCAACAAAAAGCTTTTGTGATCTAATTATATCCAGTTCAGCCTGACATAAAAAGTACTTGTAACTTAAATTATAATTCATCCCCGGACAGAGAGGATTACAGAGCTACACTCTCAAACTCTCAAATAATGACAGCTATGAAAATCCCTACTAACCTTTGGAAATCCAACTGAAAACAGATTTGTTTGTATGTTACCAAGTACCTAGAAGTTACTATGAGGTTGAACAGCTGTACATCCTCACTTCAGCATCTTCTACTCGATCTGATCTTTGTTAGCAGCATTCCTGGTTTGGCTGCTAATGCTTTCAGTCCTTTAGTTTTGGGAAAGTTAAAACACAAACGATTCACATCAAAAAGTGAAAGCAGACATCTGAGCTGACACAGAGCAAGGGCTGCACTGCTCACTTACCTGTGTTGTGCTCGGTAATTAGAACTTGGTAGCTCCTCTATTCACCTTCAACACAGAGGAATCCTGATTAACCCTGCCAAAACCACACAGAAAATTGCAAGAACTACAGAAGTGTCACAGAATTGTCTTCTCCCACTAATGGTTGGTCAGAAAAGAGCAGCCTTCCAGGATGCTCTGTAGGATGAACCAATACAAGCCCCACAGGACCAAAGGTAAAACTCAAGGAAAAAGAAGATTCAAGGATTAATGACCCCAGCATACCAAAGTCTGCCCCCTCCCAGGAACTGTAAACAGTAAAGGGATTTCCTGAAGAAGACCAATGCCTCAAGTGAAAACTGAAGAGCTGTGAGGCGGCAGTCAATACCGGGAGCAGACATTTAATCTGCTCTGCTTATGAACCACAATTATCATTCTGGCTGGTGTATTCTGCAATGCAATCACTATCATTTCAGAGGACTTTCTGTGGCAGCCTTGCATTAAGAGCACTTGATAATCCAGTGAGTATATGTTTATGTATAGACTGAGCCCCTGATTGGAGCTTCATTAGACTGCAGAGGTCACTAGCACAATTAGTTGAATATGAACCAATTGCAGGTATCAAATAGAAACAACGGCTAAATAACCACCAGTACAATCTAGTTAAAAATACTAAAAAAAATTCCCTCAAGCTTGTTTTGTCATTGTTGTTACTGCTGCCAGATCTGACAGCATGCTCTCTGTGTATCCCATGGAAGTTAATAGATTAAATTCAAGTGATGAGGGGAAACAAGACAGTGCTGCAATGTCATCTTCTGCAAAATTCTGATGTTCTGTAATTTTGAATGTAACTACATATTTAAGGTAGCAACCTGACTGTGTCTGAGCCTTATTTCTTCTTAGCTCTTCCATCAATTTCACTTTTATGCATTTTTAGAAAAGATTAAACGTATCACTTTGTAGGGGATTGTTAGTTTGGCGTTTGGTTTTTTGGTCAACATTTGCAGAGGAATTAAAGACTAAAAGCAGCTGCTGACCTCAGAGCATCATGTCTGCATTAGGTGGCAAAGCGCCTTCCCTGCCAGGCAGCTGTCACCCAACTCTTGGTGCTATTTGCCCTCCACATTTACCTTCTCTGATAGCAGCACATTGTGTAGCTCTTTCTCAGAGAATTTTTTGTGCTGAGTCAGTCCACAACACCCAGCCCCAGTGTTTCTTTCTACGCATCATTCTTTGTCCAAAAAAGTTCATAATCAATGAAACTAGTCTTCCACCAGTTATGAATGCACCTTCCAGTTCACTGCAGCATCCGTTTCTGGACACATTATATCCAAACACCTCCTCCAGGAAACAACTTAACTTGCAACAAAACACTGAAACCAACCAGCACACCTGCTTCCTATCACATTTTTCCTAAATATTGAGTGCCCATGTCTACACTGCAATGACTCACCGAGTCACCACTGACTTGACTTCAAACCAGACTGCCAGCAACTGAAACCCAGTTTGTCCCAGCATCCATACTGACAAGGAGACTGTGCTTCTGGAGAAAGCTGTGGTGGTGATGCCCTGCTTGCTCCCTGCTTTTCCACCAGCCTGGGTACAGGATTTCTGCCCGCCAGGATTTACACTGATACCGCTCATCAAAAAGTGCCCTCACCTGCTGTGAGGGTGGTTTGGCATTTCCTGATGATAAAGCCTCTGACGGCAGCTCAGGCTACCCTGCCTGAATCAAGAAGCAGCTCTGCAAGGGAGACTGGAATTCACCGTCAGGATTATACAGGCAGGCAGCGAAGGAAGTAAGAAATCGTCAAGATGAAACTATTTCAGTGGCACTGGAGAGCTCCAGCACAGGCTATGTGCTGCTGCCGCTGTGGTCAGCCTTGCCCCAGCTCTCCCCTCCTCTCCTTGCTGCTCCAGGATGGGGCACTCCCCCTCCACAAAACCCCACTCTGGGCTGGAGGAACTTGCCTCTACTTTGCACTAAAATTTCAAAGAGACAAAAGACTCCCCCAGCCCCACGTTTTCCTCCCCCAGAAGCAGGGCTCTTGCCCTGTCTATGGTTACACTTCCATGAAGCCGGGCCCTGGCAGAGCCGGCAGGGGAGGCACTAGTGCAAAGGCACACAGGCCATGCTTTAGCACTGCTCTGTACAGTTCTTACATATTACTTCCATGGTTTGTTCCTATCCCGCAGAGCTACACAGTGCATCTTCTCATTTACTGTGGAAATTCCTGCAAAGACAAGATAAAGGCACTGCTCACTTTGAACTCTGGTGCTTACAGAGCAATTTTGTGTGTTCTTTAGGGAATTTGCATAGGTTCTTAAATTGCAGGTTTCATTTCATTAATCTTTTTTTCAAACCATCTTCATTGAAAAGTAAGACTAAGTGGATTCATTTTAGCGTGAAGTAGATACCAAAATGAATTCACTGCTCAGAATATCTGCACAGCCATCGCTTACCTATTCTGGGCCCCTGCTACCCAAAGGTCACACTATACAACTTCTGCTTTTGTCCATGGATCACAATTTTTGTACATGGTATTACCCCTCCACAAGTTCCCTTTTGTGCTGTCCATCATTACATGCCCGAATCACACAACTGAAAATGCTGACTGCACATTCCTTGCAAGCATATTACTTGATTGCATGGATAATCAGAGTATTTATAGATGTGCTGCCACCATATAAGACCCAGTACTAAAGGTCATCTGTTTTTCTTCTCAGTATAATGAAAAGATACCACACCACCCCCCAAAAAAAGAGATCATCAGCTTGATTTCAGGAAAACACTATGACAGAAAATCAGGTTCAATACTGGTAAGCAGCTAATCCTAATTTTTGTCTGTTTAGTCACATTATACATGGCTCCCTTGTATCAGAGGAAATACTTGACAAGTACAAGGTTTTTTTCTGTAAACAAATGTTTTAAGAATACTCTCCAGCTGCATTTGGAAACCCTTTCCCAAGATTTTACACCATGCAACAATAACATTTTAACAGTTACATTTAATGTAACATATTTAAGTACTTAATTTGCTAAATAATACTTTGATAAAACAAGGGATCAGGAGACAAGCTGAAAAGGAGCCTCTTACGTGAGACCTAGACTTAACTCTCATAAAACAGAAGTCTTTCCAGATGTTTAAGAGAACTTCCAAAATACTCTCGCTTCTTATTATAGCCAAGCTGAAAGTCTAACAGCCCATCTCTCCAACCTGCATGTACATTACACTTAAAGTGAAAATTGCCTACTTCTTTAATTTTTCCTCTGCATATACACACTGGACTGTTTTACAGTAAATCAGGATGTATCTGTGAGACAGGTGTTTCTTGAGACCAGTATTGCAAGGTACTTTTAACTGCAACAATTCATTTCTACAACATGACATGTGGCAGCAATTTCTGCTTTTTTATATGCAGCTCTGCTGGCTACCATCCAGCCCTGCTAAAAAGGGACTGAAAATGAAGGCTGCTGTTTTTCCAGCTGTTTCTGCCCCTTGCATGACAAAACAGGCATGTAACTGGATGACCCTGCATCAGGAAGGCCAAAAAGAATTAAGCAATACAGGGACAAAAAAACCCAACTCACACTCAAACAAGTCCTTCTGTATAGGACTAAAAAGGCTGCAAGAAAATAACAAAGCAAATTAGTACTCTAGCCCTGTCACAAGATTATCTACCTACTTGTTCCAAAAGATCACTACAACACTCCAGTATCTGCTAAGGTGGAAGATTTTAGAGCATATGAGAGAATGGACTTTCAGAGGCACCGCATGGACCACACCACTTGCCTCCCACCAAGAAATAAAAGGGTCAGACCTCACCACACCGAGAGATTGTTGCCCATGGGAATTTCACATGACCGGGCACTGACACTGCAGATCAAGTTATGAACAAGAACAAAAGCTAGCAATGCAAGCTCCTTCCTCAGCCTGGAGGAGATAGGGAATGAAAGGTATTAGTTCTAAATAGAAAGACATCACTGAACAATTCCAACCATTTCAACCAACGGGCACCTGTTGCTTAACATGCTCTGTAAATGTTTAGAATGTAGTGAAGTACTGCAGAAACTACAGGAAAAGCTACTAGCTCAACCTCCTAATCCTGCACCCTCAAACAAATAAAAATCAAATTGCACCATGCAACAAACAAATCTACTCAGCAACACTATTCTGCTGGCATTTTACAGAGAATAAAGAAAACTGAACTAATATCGGGGTAGATACAACAGCTTGCAGGATTACTGAATCACACCTGAAAAGATTGTTTCTCACATGTGCTGTAGGGTACTTGACCTGAATCCTTGAACAAGTTAGAATCCACTTGTTAAAGAGAACAACAATTCAAAAACCATCAGGATACAAGAAAATCAAAAGCAGCGTACAACTGCAGTGTCACGTGTTTTCAAATACAAATTCAGGTATCAGGTACCTAAAAACTCAGAAGCAATGATCCTAACCACAGTTAACATACTACAAAACACAGGACTTCAAACAAAATTCGGTATGTTCCAAAACTCTTAAATTTATATTCTGTATCATGATGCCACAGATTATATAGTAGATGACTTAAAAAGGAAAATTACTTTTGCTTGGAAGTAACACATTTTGTTATTAGAGCTTTTTACTGTTAATACTTCATGCAATAATACATCCAGTGAGACCTAGTATGCAGAAACATAAAAGTTTAGTGGGAAAGCACTGGCAGTTTTGACAGCCAAGTAAAGATACTCATCATTTGTGCCATTTTTATTGTTGCACTACATGGCAATATACAAGTCCCAGCTGAATTTCTACTGAACCATTTCTGCTTTCTGCAAAATATTAGCATTAAGTGTGCTAAGTGTGCTACCTACACATTTTGTAATCTTACTGCTGGCCATAAGACTCAGTCACTCAAAATGAAATATTTTATATTTTTAAATATAAACTGCACTGAACAAATGCATTCAAGGTAAGAACCTGACCTGGGTACACAAAGATTACAGAGAAGCAAGAGAAAAAACATGTTTTGTGCACATTCTGGATAAAATCACCAGCTAAAGTTAACTGTGTTACATAAGACCAAACATATTCACACAGCACATTACTCAGCAAAAAGATGGACTGAAAATTCATTCATCTCTCTCAAAGCAGTTAAAACACTGAAAAAATAATGTTATCTTAAAGGACTAGGCTGCATAATGTTAGATTCTGAAACAACTCAATTGTAAATGCTGGATCTGTGGACACCCATGGGCACCAAAGAATTCCAGCGTCTGCATCGTACGCTTCAGAGCGCCCAGGCTGTCGGAGGACACTGGATAAACCAAGCAACAACCGGGAAGTGATTTTGCAGCAGTGCCCAGGCACTGCATGCACAAGCATCAAGCGCTGGGCGAGTCAAAAAAACATTACGTATCTTCATCCTGGTAGAACACACAGTGGTGCTGGAAGCAGCTCCATTATCCTGCATGCAATCCTCAACACTTCAGAAAACTTTGGCAGAAAGTAGTTATTGGTCTACTTGCCCACTGTTGCTATGTAGCACTGAAACTATGTAATTCTGCCTTTTTATGCCAGAGCAAAAGCAAAGGGGCCTCAAGAGAGTCTATTCTAGACCATTTTGCATACACATGAATCACTTGGAACTTTCTTCCTAGCCTTACTCATAGACATCCGCTAGTCTGAGTATTACTTTATAAGGGTTTAACTCATTAATTCCACCATACTAGACAAAATACAAAAGGGGAGGAAAATAATCTATGAACTGAGCATTTACTGGCCTGCTGTAGCAGTGCTTTCTCTACAAAACAAGGCAGCCTGAGATTTACAATTTTCTATGGAGCATCCATGATGATTCTACAACTACAAACAAAACCAGACTTTGAGGCATCAGGGTAAAAGTCAGCTCGGGCTCACTTTTACCAGCAACTCATAGGTAACACAAGACTTAGAAGTGCAAAGCCCGTGAGATGCAAAGTGTGGATATAAAATGCAAAAACAGTGTTCATAAATTAAAACTGACAGATTGCTTCTCCAAACCTCTATTACTGATCTGTATTCAACTTTTTAAGAATTAATTACATTTCTGGGAATATTACCGAGAATCTTTAGCTAATACACAGCATCAGTGCTAGTCATACACGGAATCTTGTGCGGTTTGGTAAACCAACTTTAACAAGCTGAGGAACGTATCTGTTCTTCCTCAGATTATTTGTGCTTCAGGAGACTGGTCAAGCTCTGTAGGTTGTCAAACTTTTCCTTGTTTTTTTTCCTTTATTCTTTACCCTTTTGAGTTCCTTTCCAACATAAATGCAGACTGTACATAGTATTGAAACACTATTACATCAAAGCAATATAAAGATTACAGTCATTCTAACAAATACTTTTTTTCTTAAGTACTGTAAAAATCTGTTATCACTCTAGCAACTATCTCACAGGGCCACTTACTGAAACACAAGATGAGGCCTGCTTGTGGCAACAACTGCTTTCAGCTCAGCAGTTTAATGTAAAAACACCCCAGCAAAATATTTCAACAGATGTTTCAGTGTGCCTAAAAAGTGTTGAATTCTAGAATTATTTTCTTGTAGGTTCACATGTACTGCTGAAATCCATTAACAAAGTAATTCAAATGCAATCCTTTCAAGTCCATTTAAATAAACAGTGCTCAACGTCAAAAATGAAACATGCCATCAACAATTTGTACAAAGGTAAAGGTGAAAAATATAATTTGATTACAAAAGAATCTGTTAACACCATCTGTACACCACAGGTAATGCTTTTTGTAAGACAAATTTATCACCATCCTCAATCATTCTGAGATGTTATCTCTTAATTCATAAAGCATGCATTTTCTGTGTACTTATATGCAATAATTAGTGTTTTTATAGTACTTCCTATTTTAGTGTGAGCAGTTACGATATTATACAGTGACTCAACTAAGATGAATGAGGGGGAAGCTTATGCATGTTATTTTAATGAAAAAGTATTTCACTGGTCTAGCTTCAAAAGAGCCAAGAAAGCTAAGTGATAAAAGCACCAGCTTAGACTCTTTTGAACATAAATTCAGGCATTTTAATGTGTATCTCAGTAAACCTACATGAGTTTCCATGTAGGTTATTTATACACGTTATGGCACTTGGACTCCCCCTAACAGGTATTTAGTTACCTAGGACATCTAGGCTAAAAAAGAAGGTCTGCTAAAATGAACCATTTCTGTAAGATAATGTTTCTGTCCCAACCTTCAAAACCCTTAATTTTCCTGGAAGTTGCACCAGAAGACTGTTCATATTTCACATTATTTGAATAAGTTGCCTCTGACAATGATGTCATGTTAACTTTTAAGTCTAGATCTCTAGTGATTTGTGAACACAAATGAAAGCAATCTTGCCCACTTCCAACAAACCAGGTTGTGTCCTGCTCCGTAGCAGTTATAACATGGAGTACCGATACTTGTGTATCCATTCTTTTGTTGGACTAAAGCCTTTGAAGTTATTACACATATTAAGAAAGAGGTCCAAATTTAATTAAAGGCTGTTTACAACGATAGCATTTTCTCCATGTAAGGCATTATTCTGACATCTACTGGCCTGGTATCCAACCATACATTTTCATACACTGCATTTATTATTAGAAAGGAGCATATATATTAATCCAGAGATAACAATTAAATGAACACAATTGACATACATTTAAAACAGGCCCATGTATTTTCATATAAATTCCACAATACTACCAGTATTTTGGTAGGTTTCTATTGCTTTCTTAACTCATCTGAACTACTGTATATTATGAGGCTTTAATACAAGCAGCTTGGGGAAGAAAGTTGGAAGGGAAAAGAAAGTTGTGACAAGTAAAAAAAAAAATCCAAGAAGCTTTTTTTTAAAAAAAGTCTTTACTTGCAAAATTAAGCAGCATGCTATTTTGTGATTTATATTTGAATTTAAAAAGACTAATTAGACCGAAATAAAAATAAAAACCTAAAAATGGCAATTCTATAAATAATGAAAATTTTGATTTCACTAGACTTTAATGAAAAACATTTGGTAATTAAATACTTGCTACTGTTCATTACATTGATGAACTTTATTAGGGTTAAAACTATAACAAAGTTCATCCTAAAACATTTTGCAATGCAAAATTATTTTCATTCGAGGAGTGTCTCATTGAATGCTAAGAATTACAAGCAATCTTCAAGGAGCAGACACTCACATTCATAAAACTTTATACATCTTTTGGAACTAAGATATTTATACTACTAAAATCAAACATGCATCACTTCCCATACATTCTGGTATCATGATTTATATTACATTATGTAACACCATTCTTCTAAACAGCAGCAGTTTTATCATACGTTTGCTCCATTTTCTTTGGATTTCTGATCTTTATCTTCGCTCTTCACAACATCCTTTAAAAGAAAAAAGGGAGAGGATAACATGAATTCTAGAAGTACTATTTCTCATGTGAACTGTAAAGTAGCATGAGACAGATATTGTTCAGTGTCAACTTTAAATACTATGTGAACTGGTATCTTACTTTTATAACCAATTAGTATTTCCAGTATCTTCCTGAAAAATTGAGGTGGCAGAAGCTAAATGTGACCTAAGCTGTTCTGAAGGGAAGCACAAAAGAAACCTCACTTTCCATTCTAAAGGTCTGGGGGTTGTTGGGCCTTTTTTTTTTTTTTTCCTTTTACCATCCCTCCACTCCACCCATTGGTTGGTGGTTGTTTGTTTTTTTTAAAGAGCAAGTGAAAACAGGTTTTGCACAATCCATTATATCAGGCTAATAATTTACTGCATCAGTTCTAACATACAATACTTACATCGGTCAAAACCACCTCAAAACACTAGGCTTAAAAGACATTTCCATCTCAAACATATAGACAGAATGAGCAAGGACATTTAACTGAGCTAAGAGCATGGCAAAATAGGGTTAGGCAGTGCCTTCAGCAGCCAGTTCTGCTGGAGTAGCAGGTCTACGCTTAGTGAAGCACAGGACTGCGTAACACTGATTAGATGGCTGCAAGGTACTACCAGTTTAATAAGCTACTGTGACTTATATGATGTGTCACTTGTATCCTACGGGGAGAGGGGGGGAATATTTTAACATTTGTTCCAGGATTTTTTCTGTGTGTGGTTTTGTTTTTAGACCTTCTGTAGATGCTCTATTGTCTTTTCAAAATAAATACAGACAGAAAGAAGCACGGGTCCTTCATAGTACCAGTTTGGCACCCAGCAGCCTTCATAAACTACTCTTCAGCCTTACCTAGTGAGCCCCCACAGCATTCCTAAGGAATATGCAAATATATTTTTGTACAGGGCTAGAAATACTCTGGAGCATTATGCAGTTTGCTTAAAACTTGTTTTACTGAAATACCCCCATATAATTTTAAATACTTAAGTTCTGCCTTGAAAAATTACTCCTAACTGATCAAATGGAAGAGCAGATTTGGACTGTTGGGGATGGACAGCAAAACATTAAGATTATTTGAGACTTAAATATTTTTTTAAATACATAAATGTTAATGTAAGTCAAGAACATGTGCTTCAAGCTTAGAAAATATAAATTTTGTTATCTTTAAATAATCAGTATTGCATTGAGCATCATTATATGTTAAGATACTAGTACCCTGAATTAACGTAAAGATTCCTTTTTATTCTTAAGTTTTTGTTCTGATAATCTAGTCTACATGAAGCTTGCAAACAATAACAACAAATGGAATTAAATAATTCTAACCTGTTTAAGAACACTCTGTATTTCATCCATAACAGTAGCTAAATTTTTGATTGTCTTATTCAGCTGACCCTCAAATTGCAAATTTTTATCATCTGAGATCTTCAAATTTTCTTGCAGTTGGCCAAGGTCCTTTTTCACTTCTTTGAGCTCCGCAGATAGACTTTTGTTAGAATTCTCCAGCTGTAGTATGGTCTTTTCATCGTAGTCTTTAAAAAAAAACCAAAAACAAAACCCAAAAAAGTCTGTCACTTCCAATGCCATGTACTTTGCATCTTAATATTACATTTACATGCCAACACCATAACTAGTGAAAAACCTGCACTGTATTACCATTTGATAACACTCAATTCTGACTACATTTTGAACTCTCACATTCAACTTGAATAAAAAACGAAAAGCATTTCAGCATGGCAACAATGGTACTCAGTAACAGTTGGCATGCAAGTTCAAAAGGCTTGGGAAATAGAAAACAGAAGCTTATGGTAAGCAAATGGCTAGGAAATGTAGATCACAAACACTACTCAAATTGGTTTTATCTACTTGAACTTCTTAGTGTCTTTTATCAACCTAAGTACCACCTTCAAAGTAATGTCTCACCTGTTTTTTCTTCTAGTAACTGAAGCTTTTGTTCTATCTCTGCTCGCACTCTTTCACTCTTCTCCAGCTTCTGTAAAAGGCTCCCAACATCCACCATAGCTCCATTGTACACGATGAGGCCAACATTTTCTTCTATGGCTTTTGATTCTTGCTTTATAGTGGGTGACGGTAACAGTAATCTGTTTCCTGTATTAGATTAAGTAGCATTAGGAAAAAATCATTCTGTCATTTTTCAGTTCTTCTAGTGACCAACCTCAAAAACTTCTTTAAAGAATAAATGGCTGAAAGAATGAATATAGATTCAACTTTGCTGGTTTATCCCTCACATTGCTCTCCCTGCTGCAAAAAAGGGGAGTGTCTCCCGTTATATTGTTTCTATGCCCGCCTTCTGCGGCAGTGTTCTTCAAAAACCAGGCTCTGTTCTACCTACAGCAGTGATCCTCCTGACTGCAAAACTGCTGTGAATGAGAAATGTTGGTCCTCCTTCCTGCTCCAAGATAAAAAGATTTCTCTTACAGATATAACAAGATGTGTTGGAAGCCAGAAATACTGTAATTTATGAATGAAAAAGGTTTACTTCTTCGAACTGGCAGGTTCCCAGCAGACATGAATTAGTTTCTGTAAGAAAGCAGGTGTCTCAGAACTCTCATTATCATTCCCACAGAAACAATTATCTGGAAGTTTGTGGCATAAAAAATAAATAATACTACCTAACATATCTTCCTGAAGCTCTTCAGACTCTTCTTGGTTTTCTTCATCTTTAGAAGTATCTGTTAGTCTTCTGTAAAAGCAAGATTCTCTAAGCACTACTTTATTAAGTAGCTTCTTGACCTAAAACACAGCCATGGAAAGAAATACAGTGTTACTTCATACATAGACATTGTAGTACCCAAGCAAGAACGTTTTAACTTGGGAAACAGAGAAATTGCCAGCTTTTTGAACCTTAACATACTGGGACTTAAAATGAAAACAAGCTGGGGGTGGGGCGGGGAGAGGAAGATACAGTATCGAGGCAAAAGCTACATATACGTTATGGGTGTATCAAGAGCCATAAACTTCACCTTTTAAATCCAAAACAATTTACAAAATATTAAGCTAGTATTTAATTGTAAATACGAAGTGGCTACATAAAAATCAAGAATAAAGTATGTGAGCAACAGCCTTCAGAAGCTAAACTGTATTCCTCTCACTTAACAGCATTCCTACAATGTTTTCAAAGAGATTTCTATTACTATACAAAACCTGAGCACGTGACAGGTGTAGTCCAAGAGTGTACAGTATCTCCTCCATGTCCTTCTCCAGAAGATATCCACAATGACTTTGATCAAAATAAACAAAAGCCATCAGAAGATCCCTATTAACAGTTACCATCTGCGTCTTGTCTTTCTCCTACAGAAAATTCATTATGGGATCATTAGATTAAAAATCATCTACTAAAACCACAAACTTCTCAGTTAACAAAAGTTTTCCTCAGTTCATTTTACTGTTACTTTCAGCAATGCAATTAATGTAACTAGCATTTACCTACTGAGCTCAAACATTATACAACCAAGCTATTTCGGACAAGTAATCCTTCAAATATTTGGACAGTAATATTTGGTAGACATACTTTCCTTTTGCTCATGCTAATATGTAAACAAAATTCCCCTAACTCAACAAGTAATAGTAAACACCCCTTCTCTCCATCATATTTTACTGAATGGCTGTTTTCAGAGTGAAAACCCCATAAACATGTAATGATTGAGCATCCGGCTCTCACAGCCACAGTAATTCTGCAGACTCTTTTCCCATTATTCCTATTCCTACATCTCCTATTTTTCCTTTAAGAAAACAAAGAGAATCAGAAACTTGTTTTATTCTTGCATTTATAAACAAAGTTTAAGCGTAACAAATGAAACTTATGCTGTTCCTTAATCTGAACTGTCGAGGCAAGCTATTGGCCTCATGACACAAAAAGACTTCTATTTTCCCGCAGGGAGATGTAAAAACATAACATGATTCCAAGCTCCACAACTGAAAAGCCAGTTTATCAATCAAGTTAAGCTTCTACTTTTCTTATGTAAGAATACAGCAGTTGAAAATAACAGATAAACCAATCACAACTGCTGCTGCTTATGTGCACATACAGCATTAGTCCTCACAGATCAGTACCTCATACAACAAAGTTTTTCCAACAGCTTTCACCAAATGAACTTGCTCTCACACGTTCCCTAACTTTTATATACACTTAATGTTTCAGTCCGGAAGTGCTGAAGAAATCAAGGAGTGCAAGTGGGTCTTCTAATAAAAATAAATCTAAGCTCTAATTAGAACACCTCTAACAAGATTAAATGTAGTTCTTAAGAAAGGCATTAATTACTTTATCTTTAGACGACCTCTCTTTACAATGCCTATTTCCCTCTCTTCTGTCCTCCCGTTTGTTCATTTCCTCTTCATCCCGGTCTGTAAAACAGGAAGAAAATTCAACATACCCACAGCAAATGATTCTATAACCTCAAAATACATACGTTCATTAAAAAAAAAGTTCACACACACACCCCCCAAGACCTGAAATAAATATATTTCCCTGAAAAATAATTTACAAAAAAGCATTGAAGCGAGTCCTGTCAAACTTTTGATTTTTCTCTGGGTCTTACGTTAACATAAGCCATTTATCATTTTCTTTCCCTGTGTTTCTTTCACACACTCAGGAGAGAGGAGTTGAAACAAATGCTAACTAGGCCAAAGTAAGTGCCACCAACATCACCATCTATTTAAGCGGTGTGCAGAAAATGACCACAATTCTCCCTAATGAGGCTTGGCAGAGTCTGCAATTCAGCTACAGTTATTCCTATTAGAACAAAAATCAGTACTATTTACTCTCTAATATTTTATATTATAAAACCCGTATCAACTATATAATTAAAAGCAGTGTTTATACTCATGTCTGAGTGAGATATTACTGAACCTATGATTTAGATTCTCCAAGAAGTTACAGATCACATTGCTTACTAGACGTGAATTACAAACTGTAGGATTTTTCTTTAAAGGTAGATGGTACAGTAAAACTAAATTTACAATCAAGAGAGAAAAAGGAATACGAGAACTGCAGGGACAGGTCATGACACGTAGCTCTGTACCTTATGTGCAAGTCTTTGGTGAGAGAATCACAGGCCAGGTTCACCTTTAAGCTCACCTTACTTGTGAGGAAAAACTTTGGTAACAACTATGTATCACACCACTTGACTAATTTTGCACACACGTTTTGAGAATCAATAGCTTTCTCCTGCACCTCCATGGCACATTGGATTGTTCTCAGCAGCTCTGACTGGGAACGGCACAAGGAGGGATTGCGGGAAGTAGCAGCACTGGTACAGAACAGACAAGACCAGGGTGGTCTCAGCCAGATCATAAAAGTTGTTTCAAGAACCACAGATTAGCACCTATTTTTAAGGCTGGTGCAACAGTCTGCCAAAAATACAACTGAAAACGCTGGGGCTGAAGTACCTAAACAGTTCAAACCCACATCTCTAGCAAAAACTCTCCACAAAGGAAAAAAAACCCCAAGTACAAAACAAAAAGCATACAGCATGTCTTACGCCCTTCTGAATCTCTGAGCAGGGAAAGAGCTATTGCTGCTCCCTGGAGACAGGAAAGTTCCCCAGCCCCTTTCCCCATTTCTTCAGGCAAACACAAGTCCACCCAAACAGAAATCAACTCCTCATATCCTCATGTAACGAGCACCCCACACCACAATCTGGCCTAATAAAAACAGGATGACATTTCAGAACTGAGGAATAGGAAGGTAGGCACTTAAAAGTGGCTTGGTTTTTCAGAGGTGCTGAATACTCACATCTCCTACTGACTTCAATGGGAGTTGCGAGTGGTCTGCATTCTGAAAAAAATAAAACCACTTCTATATGCATGCCTTACTTTGAGTACCACAGCTAGTTTATATTAACTATGTTCATAAAATGCCTAGCATAAAGGCACTTACATTTTAAGAAGATCTTGTCAGAATTACTAAAATAAAATCAGTCTAATAATGCAATTTTAAATTGTCTAGTTCCAGTGCATTCTCCAGCTTGAAAGAACACATCAGTGACAATAAAAAAAAATTCTGGAAGCCACGTTCATAATTCAAGATACCTTCATCTTCATCTTCAGCATCTTCTGCCTCCATTGGATCATATTCTTCTTGATTATTGTCATCTTCAGTTTCTTCTTCATCTTTAGAATCATCTTTCCTTTTATCTTCCCTCTGTAACGAAATTTCCTAAAAATTTAGCTAGTCAAAACTAAAAAACAGGGAAGTAAAAACCTCACTACCATTCACTGAAAATTTGCATGTTTATATTTAGTCACCTAAAAACTAAATACAAATCATGTGATGCAGCTGAATGCTAGATTGAAACATATTTACATAGATGAATGAGTCAAAACAATTAACTAACACTACAAGACCTGAGTTTTCAAAAGCAATAAAATTAAATTCAAATAGAAACAGTTTAATATTGATCCAGACAGGAAAGTACATCATATGGGCTAGCTGCTGACCTTCTTTTCATCTCTATCTTCTTTTTTGTCTTTATCGTCTCCAGATTTTCTCCTCTTAGGTTTTGGATCATCTGTTTCGTCATCTTTTTCTTCTTTTTTTTCTTTTCTGTCATCTTTTTTGCCTTTTTTGTCTTTTTTGTCCTCCCTCTCTGGGAGAGAGATCAGTGCTTTGTAAATTCTGACACCAAAATCTCTCTGAAGCATTTCATTGAAGAGTTCTGCAAACAATGATACCTGCACATAAAGGAGAAGGAAAAGAGAACTGACAAGTTTAGAAACCTGTGCATTTCTTCAAGGTATCATACAGTGACTATACCGCTATTGTAAACAATGTCCCAAAGAATTTTTTTCTAGGTACAAAGAAATGAACTTACTTATTTTGCTATGCTATCATAAACTTCAACAATTTAAGAATACTGCAGTCATCACACAGAATTTAAGAAAAACTAAGATTAGCTACCTGTAAGTAGCACAGTTAAATTACCTCAAAGGAATGTTCTTTATTATCTTCTAATCTGTAATCCAGAAGAACACTAAGAGACATAATGCTACAGTCAAACTTTCCACTCTTTGCTGCCCAGTTAGGATGTACAATGATTGCTGGTTCATCAGGCAAGATATATCGTCTTTCTCGCCGCTGACGTTCCATTTCTTCTTGACGTTTTCTTTCTTCTTCCTAAAAAGAGGCAACAACCCAACATAGAGCATGTTCCAAAGCTGAAGTTTCAGCCTATATATTAGTTTTTAGGACTTACTGCTTTGCACTAAGTGAAGGAAAGCCTAAGCTGCTGAATGCAACGCAGAAAATAGAATGCTGGTCCGTGGCTTCTGTCTACAACGCATACTGTCTCCACTGCCAACACTCACCTAAGAAAACTGGAAACTTGAGCCACACAAAGCAGGACGTGCAGTGTTTTTAGACCACAAAGCAATGAGTACCTTCCAACTATCTTACGGTGCTTAACCGCAACATGCTTATTCAACACTGGAAGGACTCGAGCTATTTCTTTTCAAGGAATTGTATGCGAGCTAGCAAAGTGTCAATGCTCCTGAGGGGTCTTGTGTTTGTTTACAGGTGTTTTTAGAGCTGTACAGTACTGTAAACTGTCTTAATCCTTACACAGAAAGAGTAAAGGCTTTATACATCATCTTCTCGAAGATACCCAACACAGCTTAAGTAATTTACTTGGCTCTTGGTTATAGGAAATGCAATCTCTAGAGATAGAACTGATGCAAATCAAACAAAAGATTAAAAAAGGTGAAATACCAAGCAGCTTACTACTGACTACCAAGAGAGAAATACTCAGGTCTTATGGGTGTGGAGAAAGTGTCATGGCAGAACTTGTGCTTTTTAAAAAAGCAAGCACAACCAAAGTTCCCTTCCCTGATCTCAGAAGAAAACAGTGGCAAGAAACCCCAAGATAGTTGAAGCTCTTCCAAGCTGTGGGAGAAGGCAGCAGCTGACAGAACTCGCAAGCACATGGCCTTTGCTCCCTCAACAAGGTTTACACATATACAAAATTTCAAGTCACCCCATACTTCTTAGCAGGTAATACACAAAAAGGCAGGTTCAAAAGGAACTAACAAACAATACATTCTCCAGACACTTACAGCCCCTTCCTGTGGTTCAGCTTTGGCCTTACTACACAGATCTCATCTACCCTTGTGAAACAGCAAAACAGACTATGTAATATTAAAACTACCAAATGCAAAACTGAGAAACTTCAATACACAGGAATTTTATCCAAAAGCAAAAATTAAAGCCTCATCAGAAGGGGAAAACAAACCTAAGCAAACTATTAACTATGTGAAGAAACTGGGCTGTTTGAAACACTATAACCTTTTACAGCCTGGAACCTGCCCTCTTCCCATTTCCACAATAATTCCCTAAGGCTTCTATGTCCCCAAAAGCAAATACAACTAAGCAGCTGCTTTTCATGTAGGTTTAAGTAGTTAAGATCTTGTTAAGTGTGTTCACCTGTTCTCAAGCATAGTTTCTCTCAGGAGTTTGGGATTTATTTTTCCTTACATTTAAGGCCTGACATTAATTCAAAAACCCTTAGCATAGCTGTGTATTTCAACTGACTTTGCTGATAAAAAGAAATTCAGACTTGCCAAGATTTGGTTCCAATCCAGCAGCTCAGGTTACAACAAGAGTTCTCAGCACAGTCACAGAACTACAAAACTCCAACACAACTAGGCATATTCCTGTACTTTTAGTGTATTAATACAGTATTTTATATATTTAATTTTATATACAGTATTTTACGTATTTATATATATTTAAGAAGACATAAACCAAGCATGTCCAAAACCTAACCTCTTTGTCATCTTCAGATTTCCTGTCTTCCTCCTCTTCCTCTTCTTTCTCAGACTTCTCTAGCTCCTTTTGCTCTTCTTTTTGTTCCTCTACTTTCAGCTGCTTTGTCAGTCGAGCTATCAACTGAGATTTCAGTCCTTTAGAGCTAAGGGTTCGACTTTCTAATTCTTTGCGAAGGTCATTTACCTGGTAAATAAAGGCTCTGTAAGCGATATCAACCAGTGACATTGCAAAACATCTGATTAACAGAAAAGGTGAAGTAAAAATTAAGTAAGAGCACTGAAAGTCAACTGTATTTTTTAAATCTGTACTGAAAACCACTAGTATTTACTGGTACATAAACCATATTAAATTTTAAGTGTTCTCCTCAAAGAATACCTTTTTGAGGAGCTCTTCAGAGGGGCAGGGGAAGGATTTCACTAGAGTAAAATAGTTTATTACTATTATTCATTTAAGGAAATTTTTAATTATGTCTCCTAACAAATTTTTGTCTAAGTACTGCCTTTTAAAACTAACATTAAAGTATTTCAGACCCCACATTTTTTAATGCAAGTAGATATGACCAGATTACCGCAGAACTTTCATTTTCCAGTTAATGTATCATATGCGATACCCTTTCATTGTACAAAGTTCAAAAGTTCTGAGTAGTTTCCATTAGCTGTATTTCACTTTTTAAAATCAGGAGTCACACTTGCATACTGTGATATCACATCTAATACCTACAAAATCAGCAAGGAAGTTAAAACACTACTGAAGCTTTTTGCTCAGTTAAGGGAATATACTGCTGTATTTCGGGTGATGCCTTAAAAATGGAAGCGGCGTACAATGAAATAAAATTTTAAGAAAAACGTTAGTTACCTTCATTGTTTTTGGATCCAGTTTAGACCAGTGTGTAGGTGTAGAGATCTCTTTAGCTTCCCCATCATCCTTTTCCTCTTCGTCCTGACAAATAAAATTTAGAAATTATCATTCAGAAAGCTTGAAAGCATTTCAGTTATTTTTTAAATTCTGTTGCTGATCTGTGCAAGGTCACAACTGTTTCAGATAGTCTTCTCCTAAAGTTATTATTTAGACAAGTTCACACACACATTCTACCACTTTATAAATGATCACAGTGCCACTCAGCCAATACAAGCCAGATCTGTGGAACACAAAAGGGTGATAAGCAACACCACAAAGAATATTGGGGTTACACAGACACTGCTGGTCTCCATTAACCACACAGTGTGTGATTTCCCCCCAGATTTTAAATCCCCCAAATTACTCTTTGTTCAGTCAGACCTTCCCTTATTCCAAGATGTTGATCAGCCACATGGCCTGAAATTCAGATGTTTCAGACTAGTGTTTTGTTCAATTTCAAATATCACAATTAGAACTGGCCACAAGAAAGAATTTAGGAATTTTAGAAAATGGCAAAATGTTTAAAGACAGCTATTCATAAACTGCATCTCACTCAACAACTGGTCCCAGATTCCAGCAACTACATCTATGATAAAAAATTTTCTGCGCATCATAAGCACAATTTAATTCCATTTGTGATTATCAGCATACACATTTAAAATTAGTGAACTAGCTGAAATAAAAATAAAAACCAACATTCACTACACTGCTGAAAGCTGGTTTACCAGTCATTGTTACCAGTTATGTTCCTCCTATGTATGTATGTTGTGTAGTATGTGGTGTGCAATTTGTGCCTGTGTTCCTGTGCCTGTGAGAAGCAGAAATAGAAAAAGGGATTAGCGTTCAGTGCCTGTTCTCCATCAGCCTCCTTGCGTTCACCCTGAAGCTTCTCGACCAGCTGCTGCTTGTATCCTCGGGAGAGGGTTTCCCACTCTGAGCGGGTGGGAAGGCAATGCCAAACATCCGGGAAAAATAAAACCACTGTCTCCACATGAGCTGGAACTGTACGCCCCTTGTGGGTCTCCTCAGGGCGATGGTAGCGAATCTCTGCAAAACGGTACCTGTTGCAAGGGAAGAAGCATGTTGGAAAAAAAATTCTACAATACATTTTAAAGAGCCTAGATCACTTGTAGCACATCAAGTAAAGAAACTTTGCTGCAAGACCTTGAAGTTTATCTAAAGAAAAAAATTATGGAAGCCATATTTTCTCTTTTGTCACATTTGTAAAACGGTATCACGATCGATAAGGAGGAAAACCAACAAAATTATTTTCATGTAACTTGTTGCTTAGCACACGTAAGTTTAATGTACAAATAAAAGTTGAAGCACTTCAAATTTAGCATACAATAGGCTTTCCTGGTATTAGTAAAACCGCAATGAGTGTTAACACAGGACAAAAACTCATCAAGAGAAAATATGGCTATATAACGAACAGCTATTTATTTATAACAAAAGAACAATGAAATGGAAGTTCTCTTGACGATCTTCTCCAGCTATGCACAAAATGAAAAATATTTTCAGCACACATTCATTAAAAATTACAGCATAACATATCAAAATAAATCCAGAATTTTTAATTAGTTCCTAATGCAGTACTCAGCAGAGTTGGCACCAATCAAGCTTATTACAAAACAGAACATCCTTTGAGTAGTTTACCTGCACTACCAAGAGCAGCTGACAAAAAAAAAAAAACAAAACGTTTTTCCATCTTAAAACTCCTGGTAACAGACAAGTATTTCTACAGTGTACTTTGCTTTGCAGTACAGTACTTACCATTGTGTGCACACACTTAAGTCAATCCCTGTAAGAGCCTTGCAACAGCGAATAGCCGTCTTTATCAGCACGGAAGGGTCCTTTTCTGGATCAGGTCCATCCAGTGAAGGGGACCAGTGTCCTCCAATAGCCATAGCTTCATCTTTGCCTTTCATACCCACTAAAAACTAGACAAAAAGAGTCTTCTGAATGTTCCCCTGCTAGGGGTAAAGAGTCATTTTTCCCAAAGTGCAAAGAATATTTCATAGCGCACACACTGAAATCCGTGAGTAAACTGTCACATTATTTTGAAATCTGAAAATGAAAGTCGGTCAAGAAAGAGTTCAGTTATTTTTCTTCCACATACTATTTCAGAAATGGAATAGGTTTAAAACATCATCACTCATTCTTGTTTGCAAGACTTTCCATCAAGTTTGTTATTTGGTACAGGTTTGTTCCTTTGCAATTAAAAGCTTTCTAGCATAAAGGACAGATACAGATTTAAATGGTGTCTTGATTCCAATACACATTTATAGGTGTTCCTGCTTAAAAGTGATAAAGCAAAGCTACTAAAGGTAAGACCACAAGAGCATTATATCTATAAATTCAAGTACCTCCCCACATGCTTTACGGTGATGGAGTTTAACTGGAAAACAAGTCTGTGTTATCCTGAAACACCACAGCACTTACAGATTGTTCAGTTTAACCACAGCTGAATTTCACTTAATACAATGGTTACTTAACTGTTGCTTTGTTTGTATTCTCTTCACAGCTGAGCCCTTAAAAAAAAGTCTTAAGTGTTTGTGAAAAAAGGCTAACAAAGTTAATTATTATATAATTAATGTAGGTTTCTCCAAATATCTATTGTTTAACTAAGCTGAACAAAGCAGTAAATATGAAAGCAGTGAAGATGGAGTTCCTACAAAGTGGAAAAAGAACTGACATTTAAACTAGGTCTCTTCAGATGAAAAAAATGAAGCCATCGTTTAGCAGCCTACAAACTCCTTCCTTATTGACAGATATTCTGAAGCTCTATAACCAACCTTTATTGCCAAAAGTGTCTGGCATTGAAGCATATTTACCTTTACAAGTCTAGCAGGATGCTGAAATCCATCACGAAGTTCTTGGGGATCTTCAGCCAGAGCACATGACTTATGATAGAGATCCTCCATACTAGGACTAGCCATCAACATCACCTGTTGTGTAAGTCAGATCAATCTTGTGAAGGTCTCCCACTATGACTGGTAAACAATGACCACAACTTGCAAACACATACATACCAGTGCTTTTTCCTTAATGTCACAAAAAATCAGAACAAGTAAAGGTAAAATAAAATTGTAGAACTGAGTGTTAAAATGTCTGCAAGGACCAGTTTCACTCTGTCCCATATGGATGCAAAGTGTTATCTTATTAAAAAAAAAAAAAGGATAAACTGAAAGCATGTAACAGCAACATGCTTCACATGTCATCACTATATGCCAAATACCCTATACCAAGAACCACACAGAGTACATTTCTGGTTTCAGTAACTGACTCTTTCCGCTTTCTCACAATCGCAGGAGAACTGACCAAGAGATTAATCTGCATCCTCATAGCATCCCATTAGCCCAGTCAAATTTAACAAGATTGCCTTCTATCCTAAACAGGTTAATATTATGAATCAGGATGCTATTCCTCAGTTACTGAATTTATTTTGAAGCTTAAACTTCTGAAGGAAAGCTCTTGCTCTGAATCAATAAACTGAAAAAAACAGTATGTCTGATACTTGAGCCAAGGCTTCAAAGTTTTTATACACAGAAGTCAAGTAAAGTTGAGTCTTCCAGATATACAAGGATTAAAGGCAGTGTTGTTTCTAAAACTATCTTTAACATGAAATACTTTAAAACAGATTGACCTAGAAATCTCAGACCTATTTTAATGAAAGAGCTTTCAAATGAAAGTAGTTTTAGGAAGACATTTTGACACTGAGGTCTTTAACACATCATTACAGCTCTTGATGCCGCATTTTTTGAATATGCTGGGATTATGTAAATGTCAATCTACTTTCACCAAAATAACAAATATTGAAATGAATCTGAAAAGAAAGAATCACTAAACAGAAGAGCACAAACTGCACAGAAAGGACCCTTGAAGGAGAAAAAAACATAATAGAAAAAGGGGTGCATTAACTATTCAGAATGAATTGCCTAAGAAATACATTCAGAGATGTTGCAGAAGCTGGCTTTCTTTCCTATAACCACATCCATACAACTACGTACAGAGCAAGGAAGAGACCACAGTAAAAACAAGATTTAGGACAGCTCTAGTAAGAGAAAAACAAACTGATTTCAGTCATGACTCTTCAAGCTCTACATACTAGCTCTTCACAGAAAAGTTTAAAATGCTGTATTTTGCTCAAATCACTGCACTGTATTTTCAGTTCAGTTATAATCACTTTTTCACCCTATAAGTAAAAAAATTTTCTAATGAATAGTCATAATACTGGAAACCTATACAAACCTTTGCACTGTACAGATGATCAGCATCAGGTGGATCAAGGACCGCAGCATTTTTATCTATAGGATCTACTTCTCTATGCATTACGTAGAAATTACAGTAGTTCCCCAGCTGAAACGGTCTAGACATAGGAAAAGCATCCACCCAAGTAAACTGAGCATCAAAGAAATCACTTGGGATATACAAGTTCTGGTAACGCCTCCTCAGCTCCATCATATCACAGCTACGGCTGAAATAAACAACAGTATTTGAAAGATACAGCAATAAAAGAACGATTAATAAAGCACATAATTACAAGATATTAACTGGAAATATAACCATTGTCTATTTAATAATAGAGATATAAAATGTAAAGAGCAATGTATTTCAGTTAAAAGCGTCATGGATCAAAGTTTAAACACAAGTAACTACTAAACACTCTTCCAATTAAGGTGCCTGTATATTAGAGAATATTTATTAAACAGGGTTATAAAGGTATTGTGCAGTAGCATTCAAACATAACAAAGAACCTAGTAAAAGTTTAACGTACAAGGTTCTCAGCCATTACATATTTGATCATTCTTTAGATTTAAGATCATCATTTAACACTCACTACACACACGTGTTGACACAGCTCACAGTAATCTGTACCCACAATTAAAGTGATACACAGGTAATCATCTGGCACTACAGACGTACCAGTCCAATGAAAACTTGGAAAACTGAACCGTGTAACGAGGAACAACACGTCGCGGTCTCCGAGGTGACCTCTCCCTCTCTCGTCTAGGTGATCTCTCTCTGGAGCGTTTTCTCTGGGGTGATCTTTCCCGGGACCTACGTCTCTCTCGTTCTCTTTCACGACTTAAAAAATACATACAAATATTTTTGAATGCTGATAACACAAAATGGTTTCTAGCACAAAAGAAGCTAGACCTGTCAGAGTTGACTCACAAAAAGAAGATGAGGAAGTTCCTCATAGTTTCAGTGCGCTGTCTCTTTACCAGAGACCGATTATACAATTCCTTCATTTCAGATAGACAAGAACTCTTCGCCAACATCTAGTGGTAAAGGCACTTGTGCATATCACTGACCGACTCTGGAGCAAGAAGCTCAGCTCTGTTTGAAGACAGGTCTTTACAGAACGCTTTGATTATAGTCTAGTCTTCTACAACATACCTCCTGTCATCTTTTCGGTTTGGCATAGGGTCTCCTCCTCTGTCATTCCTCCCAGAAAATCTGGATGGTGGGTCTAATCTTCGAGCTGGCTGAGGCTGTGAAACTAGACGAACAGGGGGCTGTAACAAGCCACCTGAAAAATATTTGTAAGATCAATACATAATAGGGGGCAACTATCTCCACTTTACAAACATTGCTGCTTTACAGTTGTTTCACTTGTGCATGTTTTCTGAATATCTCGAGTCAAATCTGTTTATTAATAACACCCATCCCAAGAAAATCAAGACACCTATGCTTTTCTTCGCAGATGCAAACAGACTCCAGTAAGCAGAATTGTTTTAGAAGCATCTTCTCAAGACAGAAGCTGATGTAATCCAAGTGTATGGAACCTATCACAGTAAACAGCTAAGCCTTCTCTTGGAAAAATAATTTAAGATAGGTATACTACCTATGCGCATGGAACTAAAGAAAATCTGAAACTTATTTTTGAGGCTATTCATAGGTAAAAACAGCCTCCTGAAAAATCATTCTGAAATAATTTTATTCTACCACTGCACTGATCCCCCAGCACATACTTTTGCTGTCTCAAGACATTCAACCAACCGACTGTAAATGGAGCAAACATTACTAACACCAACAAACAACTAGGACTAATTAGATTGTGATAAGCATTCATCCAAGAGTTCTGCTCATGTGATAGCTTAAGAACTTCTCTCTTGCTTTTACTGTGGGTAAGAAGTCTTAATTTTATCTTCGTTATCAATCCTATTACTGATTCTTCAGCCACTCAAAAGTTCAAGTCAACAACCATCATTGTTTGAGATTTGCCATGTTCGGCAGTTTTTCTTCTCTCAAGTGCCAACCTGACTAACTGAAATAAATAAAATGCCAATATAGAATACTAGTTTTAACAATGCAACTGTGTGAAACCCGATCGTGTTGAACACTCCAGAAGATGCTGAAGAACTACACTGCCATTAATAGTTCAACTCCCCAACCTGTCTGTGAATGTGTGAGAATAAAAATTACATTGAATTCGCTTTCAGATTATGAAATCTTAATACAAACAGGAGCCCATGGGAATTTCACTAACCAGGTGATTCTTGAGCTAGTGCCTGGCATACAGCTGCAGGAAGATGCACGTCCAAAAATAAAATTCTATAGGGTCCTTGCCATATTATTTCAACTTTTACTTCAGCCTTCTGACTCACAAAAAAACACCACCCCACACTAAGCACCAGAACGACCATGACAGACTGTGCACTGAAGGAGCACCTTTCTGCTGCGGCTGCTGCAGTAACGGCTGAGGCTGTGTCTGAAGCAAAGGTGTGATTGAAGCTGCCGATATCTGTGCCTGCAACAAGGACTGTGGCTGTGGCTGTGCCTGAACACTGAATGCAGTCTGCTGTGCAATGGGCTGAAGAACCGCTGGAGGTGTCTTCAGTAACGGCTGAGCTTGTGTCTGGTTCTAACAGCAGAAGAGAAAAATGAGTTGTGAGTGAGCTTAAACCCAGAAGCAGTCAGTGCCAGTTAGACTGGGTAACCCCATATACCTGATTTGGAAGTGTCTGGATCCTCTGTGCATTCCATTTGAATGGCATATTAGGATTGTAAGTAGCTTCTACCAAAACTCTGTCACCCACCTGAGGTGTCTTTCCTTTAACAGCACTGCAAACAATACAAAAAAAGTATTGTGAGAGTCTTATTTAACTAGTTTTATATTTGCAAGTTACATATAAAGCTGGGAGAAAACAAAGTTCATTAAAAAAGCTTGTAAAAAGAGCATCTACACCCCAAATCAGTTAAAGTACTATCTGCTTCAGCATGGAGTAGGCACAGTCTTTGGCCCAAAAGCAGAAGCTCCCTGAACAGTACTGAGTCAGGACAAGCAGACAGCAAGTTAGAACACATTTAATCACCCACAAATTCTGCTATTTCCTATTAGAAGGAGCTTAATAATCTTCTCAGTCTCCCAGGCTTGGGCTTTGCATTAAGAAAATTCAAAAGCTCACATAAAGGAATGCAGATCTAGTGTTTATTAACTTAACTTGACTATGTGAATTCCAGTGTTGACAGGAAACAACATAGTAACTGCAGGCACTATCAATGGAGTCACAGAATTAAAACACAGTAATCTAAAACTTTTATTTAGTGAGGGTATCACAGAATACATCTGCAGGCAGGTATTTACATCTTACCTAAGCTGAAAAAAGACATCTTCATCCACAAAACCAAATGTATCATGTAGTTTAGTAACTACCCCAGTGAAGACACGCTGCTTTTGTGGTTGGGTTTGCTGTTGACTTGACCGGGGGGCTGGATAAGAAACAGTTATCTGGGCTGCCGGCTGAGGAGTAGACAGGCTAAGACTGGTAGGTAGTGCAACAGCTGGCTGTAAGCAAAATAAAGCAAACTATAAATCTTATAACCAGCTGAAATACCTACAACAAGGAACAGATCCTTTACCCATGTAGACGGGAGTTTAAAATATCTCTAAAGCAATTCTGAACAGGGATTTTCAGAACATGGAAGGTTTTTTGGTTTGGATTTTTTAGATGGCTTTTTTTCTACTTTGAATGAAGACTGGCTTTGTTTATCCTTTTCTTTTAAAAAAGTCAACTTCCTCAAAATATGCACAATGTCTAGAAAAAACACAAAAAAGATGACTGTGTTATTGCTCGCAGGTAACCCGTACAGCGGGCCTGAAGAGGACAAAAGCCCTAATTTTGCTAGGAATACACGCTTAAAGAGATTTTTCTCCATTTATATCCCAACTGTAGTTAGAAGTCAGTAAAGGTTAAGGCTAACTTTCCTAACTCAACCTTCCCTAACTCAACAATTTATGTGCTTGCCTTCTTACAAAAGCAGAACATAGTAAGATAAAGAAACTAAGTAACCTATTTTTACCTTTGTATTTTAAAACATGTTTAAAAGGTTAAGTGAAAATGGAACTAGAGCAATTTATAGTGTATTAAATGGTTGCATGTTTTAAACCTGTCAAGTTCAGCAAGGTTCTTTTTAAACCTCTCTACAGACATACTGCATACTATTAACACAAAGTTAAATTCCTTCTCAAAGGCGAGAAGGATTTTCCCAGGTTGTTACTGCAAACAACTGAACACTTGAAGTTCAAACGAAAAAAAATTATTATGTAATCAACACACATTCCCTTCAAAATTAAGGAAAAGTGGTTGCTATTAATTTTTAAACCAAGGCTATGCATATTTTAACATCTGGATAAAATAAACCTCTAGCAATAAATTGTCCATTCATATTAGTTCATTTTACAGATTAAACTACCCAAGACGTCACAAATTTGCACTCTTATATTATCTGTGTTTGGGAATGAAGACCAAACAATAAAACCAAACTAACCTGAGTTAAAAGGGTCTGCTGAGGTTGCTGCAACTTAAAATAAATAAAGTTATAAATTAATTTTATATGCTTAAGGAAATTGTACAATTTTACCTCCTCTTTACAAGTAAGAGTTTTTGCTTAATCTGAGTCAGTTAATAGTCCTTTGGGGTTTGGTCATTTCAGTAGTTTGCATATGCATAAAATTGCACTCATGTGGTCAATTTTAAGATTGTATAATCCAGATTTATTCAGTAAGCAGAAATGCTGAGGGTTTTGTAACTGAAAATTAATACCAATACCAAAAAAAATTTTGGCAGCTGGAGAAGCTTAGGCCTGTAATTTCCATGTCCTTTTATTCTTTTTCAAAATCCTGTTAAATTCAAAGACCATAAAAAAAAACTTGAGGGAATTTTTTTGGACAGCATCTTTCCAGCAGTTAAAATACACGGCCCTGTTTAGAGCAGAGTTTAGCAGGAATCGTGTACACATGGAATAGTACGTATTTTTAAATTTCCTTTTTGCATGAAGGTAGGTAGGTTTCCATTCTGATTACATCTCTCCAAGTTTATGAACTTCAAGCTCTCTTTCACTACAAAAAAATATACCTAGGTCCTTTAACCTCCCATATGAGGATGAATTGAGAAACAAATCCTACAAGACACACAACCAACATTATTTTTAAAGTTATTTGTGATGTACACAGTAAGAATCAGACAAACCTGTTGCTGTACACTATAGAGAGTCTGCTGAGGTTGTGAATATTGCTGAAACAGATAAGAGCAAAATATCTCATAAACAGGAAGTATTATTACCCCAATAATACCAAATACAAGTTTTCTGCTAAGCAAGTTTTAGATAGAAACTATTCACATTTAACAATTCTAATGCAAAACATAACTAATAGTATCACCATATTTTACTTTCATAACAATTATTCTTAGCCTTTAGAGTGGACTGTGACACACTTCTAGCTAAAATCAGCAATTTTTCTTAAGCCTGACACTCATACAGTATCTAGGGCACAGTATAGAATCATGCAAAATGCTATTAAGGATACATAGAGTGATAGAAAATGCTGGGAACTTTAGATTCTCAGTTTAGGTGCAGCAAAACTCCTTTTCCAAAAAGGCTTTCCATAGCTAAAGGTCAGCACCTCCATAGGCAAAATTCCCACCTTCACAGGTTAACACAACTATTGATAGCTGCAGACCTAAAATCCCACTGTTTTTTTTAACAGGTTTATACTGAAATGTTCACCACTTTCCACCCTGCTTTTCTTCTGGATACTTTAGCTTTACAAAGCCACTGTTTCATATTGTTAAAGTTAATAGTCAACAGCAAACGCTCCTTTTTCTTTACCTGCTGTAACGCAGCTGCTGCAGCTGCAGCTTGCTGCTGTAAAGCAGCTGTCTGAGTTAGCTGATAGTTCGTTGGTGTTTGTGTAGTTAGGCCTGCCGCTGCCAATGCCGTCTGCTGGGTGTATATTGTAGGAGAGGCTCCAAGCAGCGATGGCTGCTGTACACCAAGAGCAGCTGAAAAGAGAACACACAGCGTAAGCACTGAGCAACTTTAAGCAGCTGAGGTTTCCGAGTGTTATACTAGACGCAGTACTGTGGTGCTTCACTCCCAAGTCAAGCTCATGAAGTAGATAAATCCAATTCCAAAATTCAAGATAAAGGATCACACCTCACTAGCTCCTCTTCCAAATTCATTTACGAATAGTACAATACAGCAGAGGCACAGAGACAGCTTGATTTCCTTCTCTTAAGCTGCTTGTGATTTTACAGCTCTAGCAGTTGTCAGCTCCATCTGCACCCACCCCCAACACACACACACTGTATTCTTTCTTGAACATATTTCAGATTTTGGATGAGCTGGATGAAGACTGTTCTCTATTTTGTAAATCAATTAATACATTTCGTTCTGTCTTAATACATTTCATTCTGTCTGAGGGCAAGAGAAATCTTTACTGTAATAGCAGCTACGAAACATGTCCTCTGAAAATGCACAAGGCTTCGCTTCACTCAGTGCTGTCTTTGTCCCAGGGTGAGCTCGATTGTATAGATGTGGGGGCTGGTAGAGAAGGAATAGCCTTATAACAGGGAGTTTAATTGATCCCCACGTATAAAAGGACAAAGTCAAGCTCTCTCCAGTTCCTACTAGGAAGGCTTTGTGCTGCCCAGACTCAAACTGGAAGGAAACGTTAGTTTATGTTATTGTCACATCAGCTTTTAATTCACTGCCAAAGATTAAGCAAATCATGAAGACCTGCTATCCACACGCTACATTTTGCATGCATGTGATACTTCTGAACAAGGTATGCTTAAGCCTTACTGATGGAACCTTCAGGGACAAATAGCCTTGCACAACGCGAATCTGACTGAAGAGCTGCAAACCTATCTGGAAACCTGCTCCCTCTTTGGCAGAAGTTTTTAAAAAAGTTATCTGCAGCTGCATGATTAAATATCACTTCATCAAGCTATCAGTCTAGTCCACATGTTTAAATAAAACCAAAGAGAGACTCAGCAGGGAAACATATTGCCAGCAAAAACAGGTCAGCCAGCCACCTTCAGAACTGAAGAACATTCAAGTTGAACAACAGAGTTCCTTTCTCTTCCAAAGCCATTAAAGACACAATGAAATGAAAACCAGATTTACTGTACACTCTTCCTGCAGAGTTTGTGCTCCACAGTATTCTTACTGACCCAAAATGAAGCTTTCATTCCTGACCCAGAAATGCAGTGAGAGATTGCTTGTAGCCGGTGACCATCACCACAGAATACCCAAAAACGCTGTAACCAACTCAACAGATCCTCAGTACAGTAATCCTCTCTACCATGCTGTTCTTTCCAGCAGAGTATGATATTCAGACAACAAGTTGATGGCACTGACCGTCTTAAAATTTTGGAATGAAACATGGAAGAAATATATAAGCAACCGTGACAATCACCATCACTATGACCTGTACTAAATATTGTCACAGAAGCATTCCAGGAAATAATACTATTTTAACAGTGAAATCAAGCATTCTATAGTACAGCAAGATTATATTATTTCCAGTATTACATGACTGTTTTCTCTAGAAAAGGCCAACATTCAGGTTTCTTTAGAAGACAAGCAAGCCAAATCTGAGGCTTCTCCCATGACAGACCCTCCATTCCCTTGATCCTCTTGCCTCCTGCTTATCACATCAGCTCCAACTGAATGTGCATTTTTGATGATCCAGAAGGACATTTTCACCCGGAGCCTCACATAACACACCTGAAACAGACCTTTAAATCTAATGAAAGTGCTTTGCTGTTGCATCCTGGGACAACTTCCATTTTTCGTGGCTGCATTTGCTGGCTCACTCAAGGCAAACCACCAATGCATTAATCCTCCTCTTACTTCCACATGCTAATAGGAATTTCTGCTCACTGCAGAAATTCACTTCATGCTATTCCCTTTGAATCCGTTTGGCTACACTAGCTATTGTCAGTCAGTCTAAAGTTCTATTCTGATGTTCTAACACACAGGAACGGAGCTGGGAAGCGTCATCAAGCAAGTTTCACAAGTTCTGTCCTACTTTTTGTACCAAGGATACTCACAAAAAAATTAACATGCTTGCTCCCAAAACCAGATCTTGGGGTTACACCACTCTTCAGTTTCCATTATGACAACTTCCCCTCCAGCAAAACCCATAATTATCTAAAACAACTCTCGGCCCACCCTAAGACTCTTATCTCAATTTGTCCATTAAGAAAAAAAAGTATTTTTTTGCCACCTCTACTGTCACATTAGGAGTATTTAGTATTAAATCGGGTATCATGTCATCTATAACTACAGATCAACTTACTAACAAAGGGCAAAGACAAAACACTGCTGAGATCCCCTCAAAGGATAACACCTGTAGCAACAAGTTTTTCAAAGCTGTATCTTGTTCCTACCAATTTGCCCTGAAGTATTCCAGGAGTTTAATTTGACTACCTTTCATCTATGTACTCAGTCGAACAGGCTCCAATTAAAAAAGAGGCAACTGTGTTTGCATTAGTTTAAAACAAAACAAAAAAAAAAGGGAAAAAGAGGGAAAGAAACACAAAAAAATAAAGAGACAGAGAACGCATCACAGACTGAGTGTCAGAATGGACATCTGACTGCCATATTATTACAACTGACAACAGGCATCTGCAGCAACAAACAACAGCTTCTTAGGATTTCTAATTATCTCAGTAAGTACAGCCATGGAGATGTCTTCCTTCAAACGCAGACTGAAAAACCTCCATTCGCACCAAACACTGCATGGCACAACCATCCGACAGGGCTTGGATAGAAACTGGGAGTTCTGGGCTGAAGCTCAAGTATCTTTTTAGGTAACAAATCTCTGCTGTAACAAATGCAAAGATGGTAATTAGTAGTCCCTCTTGCTGCTTCTAAATTCCAGAGACCTTTTAAGACAGGGAAACAAAGTATGTAGCTACGTATGTCTCTTTGGTAAATGATGTAGATGTATTAGGATTACAGTAAAACAGTACCCTATCCAGGGCTTTGGATACTTTTCACGGTTGTCACAAATTGTGAGTTTGAGTCCTTATTCTTTTAAGTTTCTTCAAGCTTAACACACTTGCAACGCAAACGCCGTACAATCTACTCCAGAGAAAATTCCTTGTTACCAGTACACAACAGAAACTAGGCTCGGTATATTTATCAGAGGACATCCGTTTATAGCAAGCCAGCAAATTGTGCACCAGCTAATATTTCTTAGAGGCTCTGAGTTCCGCTGCATGCTCATCCCATTGTTACACTTTTCTTTAGTCACCTCATAGGGGACGCCAGCAATAACAGATACTGAGCTTCTGGCACTTTTGCTCTCATCAGTTGGTGCACTGCTCTTCGCTCTAATGCAATGAAGTTTTGCTGTAGCAAAGATGACACCGATCAGCCAGAACGCAGCATAGCTAGGACTTCCCCTTGACTACAGGTCTATGAAAACAGGCTTCACTGTGCAACCAGAAATAATAACCCTGAAAACAGTGTATGCCAAGCACTGTCACACAAATACAGCAAAGACATGTCAAAAAATAATAGCTAAGGGAATATTAGAGAATTTTCCTTTGCAGGTGTTTCAGGAATTTGCACATCATTATGTAAGTTAAAAGTCTAAGAAGTACTGGCAAAAAGCAATCTGTGCTATCCAGGAATGTTGTAATTTTTAATTTTTTAAACTTTAATTTTCTGTAGTAGGCATGATTTAATTTATGCTTTAACAACATTTTAACAGCATAGCAGGGACTTTATTCTGGTTTTGGCCATATGATGCACAAAACCACAGACAAGGAATAAAGAAACAATTTCCCTGTGTTACAAGCAGGAGTCTCTCTTCACATGTACATCTTTGCTGGCACCTGGAATTGCCCATCTATCTTCTAATACCACAGGCACAGACAGTAATTACTAAGCTATTCCAAAGGGATCCCAGGAACTCTTCATTACATGGCATGTCACTCTACAACTACCTTAGAGCGTCACTCCTTAACAATTAAGGGCCTTAACTCATAGTTACCTCTTCACCAGGACAGCATGCAAGTCAGCAATACAAAAAAAACCCAACACACCACCAAAACTCCCAACTCTGAAATTATCTTTTTTGCAATTATCAAACTGGTTCATAACACCATCACTCACCACTTCTGACAACAGCTTATGAAAAAGTTTATATCATGTTGCTTGTGTTATAAAAATCAAGGTCTCTTTCCCCAATACTCAAGCAACTCAATGCTTCGCAGAAGGAATATGACACAGATAAAAACAGCTGGCATGCATAAATACACGTAACACCTTTGGCTAATCTGAAAATATATAAAAATTTGGTAAATGTAAAATCAGTTTATGAACACTGAGATTCACAAGGGTAAGCCAATCTGCACAACTTCTTGAGCACAGCTGCAGGTCAGTAGCATATGCTAGTCAGCATGCCTGAGCACTGACAGCATCTCTCCATCAGGCAAGCAACCTAGCTGGACAGTCATAGCTGTGTGTTGAAAGGTGCATGAAAGGTGACTACTTAGCTGTAGTCCAACAGTAAGCGCTGTTCTTCAGCTCTCAGCAGTGCCAGCATGCTGCAAACTGCATACTTTGCAAGAAGTGTATATCTTATAAATCATAAATCAGTACTGTCAATAAAAAAAGCAGAGGAACAAGTATATACATGGATACTAAAACAGGGGCTGGGCAGTAGAATCCCAGGGACGGGATTTAGTAGTACAGACAGGGAGGGAATAAAGGACACAGTCACTGTGTACTGCAGTAGCAACAGGAAAAGAGCTGCACAGGATACAAGAGCCTAAATGCCTTCAAGTGATACTGGAGAGAAGATATTACAGTGTGAACAGGGCTGCTAGGAACGCGAAAGAAGGTGGAACTAGCACAGGAAGGCGGCAAAAGTGCAACCAAATGTTGTCTTTAAGGGCTCTCACGTTTGAGTCAGGTGTTCCTGAATTAGATGAAGAGCTAAAAATCCCTGGAGATCCTGTCCTCAATGAGCAGGTGAAAAATCTATCACAGCAACTGATGCTGACCAGCCCTATCCCAATTAAATTTTGCACTTCATTTAAGGAGGCCCAGAAGCGGGCTGACCACAAGCAGTCCTAGGAATAAGAAAATGGGTAAGCTGGTGTGTGCTTCTAGTCCCTTGCTCCATTCCCCTCTTCTCCAGGGCCCCCTTCTGGTCCCAGCTCAGCAAGGTCTAAGATGGCTGCCAGCTCCTCCCCTTCCACAGGTTTTCTGCAGCCTTCCCTCTGAAACAACATGGAGCTGACCCTCAAGTCTTCCACCAGCATTTTTGATGCATTAGCTATCACATCAACCAACGTATCAAGACTAGTCCCGCCCAGATGCTGCCATCCTTTGATCACTCGGTATCACCCAGTCAGACACAAGAACCAAAAGCAAAGTTTGCCTCTTCCATGTTCCCAATACCGACCCTTTCCAGCTGTTAAACAGTTTCTTACAAAAGGAGAGTAGTGCCATTTAGATAAGGGAAGTGTGAGCTGTTCAGGGAAATGGTGAAAAACCGCTTGCAGGCAGCTGGTTAGGTACAGCAACAGTTCAGCTAGAAAGTGGGACTGAATGGGCATGGAGGAAAAGGAAAAGGCACACCGCGACAGAGTACTGTGAAACACATGGCAGGTGGTGTGGCAGTTCCCTGAAGATACACTCAGATTGGACCAGCACCCAAAGGAAAAACTGGAGATGGAGGAGTAATTTTGGGAAAGAAAACTGAGTCAGAAGAAAGATCTGTTCTCTTCCCTGCCTCAGACACGCACCTCCGAAGAATGGCAGACATTCCTAACTTTTGCTAAACTCCCAGACATAAAAGCACTGACAAAGGCAGTATGACATTCAACTTCAAAACAAACTAGAACAAGATGCGAAGGACAACTGCAAAAAACATACAACTCTTTGGAAAGACATTTCTTCAACAAGGTTACTGCCTGTGCTCACCTTCTGACATCCTGAATTCTCAAAGTACCACAGCTTTATTGAAGCCTTTTCACATCAGACAATGAAACTAGAATATTTAGGAAACACTTTGTATTCAAGGAGAGAAAAAAGGCATCCCAGAACCCGAAATGCAAGCACCAAGATTCACCGTGCAGGAAGCTTCACATTCTTGGCTCAAATCTTTTATGCTATAAACCAATGTGGAACATGAAAATCTAGCCAGCTAGGTTTTCAAATACACAAGCCTGAAATTAAAGGCTTCTTATCTAAATCAAAGGAAACCCTCTATCATTATGAGGGCTTTGGTTATAGGGATCCTTGAGTTCTAACTTGGCATTAAAAAAATACATATATACCCCCTCTCCACCCAAGCAACAAATTCCAGAGACCTGTGCATTATGTGAAGTATGTCCAATATATTAATACGGACAAAATACTTTGTAAACATTGATTCAGGCTGCCCTGGGAAAGAAACTCGGGCAGCATTTAAAAAATCTGTAATGCCTTACTAGTGCTGTTATTATTTAATCTAGAGCAACACAATTTGATAAAAGGTAATTTGATTTGCACATCTTTGGATAGGAGTAACTTGATATGTTGTTTACTGACCAAGAGAATCAATAAAAATTCACCTGGGGTTTTACTTATTGCCCCTAAAAAAAACCCCAACAAAACCAAGTAAAACAAAACACAAACCCCACAACCCAACAGCTAGTATTAGGCAATGATGTTTAATGTCTCTGTTGTGTGAAAAACTCCTAATTTAAACCATTTAAACAGAATTTAAGTAAGTTAGTATGGTGCCACTCTTAACTACATACCCAACTATGGAATCTCCAAATCTACTAGATGTCAGGGTTCAAACATCAAGTGATATGTAAACTGACCTGGCTGAGATACTGCAGTGGCTGTAAACTGAGTAGCCCAAGGGGGATTCTTCTGTCCTCCAAACTGAGCCATGGCGAAAGGCAAAATCTCCTGGGTGTCTATCTTCTATAACTGCAATCTATTAAAATAAAGCGCAGCTACAATCTTTGAAAGATATACCATTAACTATTTTAATTCTGGGTTAAAAAAAAAAAAAAAAAGTAAGTATTGAAGGATTATCTTTACGCTGCTAAACCTGGTGGGCAACACGCATCCCAAGCGGGAAACACAGAAAGTTGCAGGACAAGTTAATGTGTTTTCCTAAAGGCACCAGCTCCCCCCCCCTTCCTAACAATGGGGTCGCGCTGATCGAACTCCGGAATTTCTTCCAGGTCCCAAGGCAGGCTAAGGGGAAGGCGGCTCTGCGGGACGAAGAGCTTTTGCCTTTCATTGTTGCTCCTTCCCGAGGCCGCGGCCACGCCGCCGCTGGCGAGCGCTGCTGCTTGGGGCCCCGCACGCCGCCGGCCCCGGCTCAGCCCCCGCCCGCCGCCCGCTCCGCAGCCACCGCTCCTGGACACCGCTCTGACCCCCAGCACCGCCGGCCCTGCACACACACCCCCCTTTTTTAATTAGTTGTTGGGTTTTTTTTCTTTGCGCGCACAATCCGAGATACCCGCCGCTAACCGGGCCGCGCCGCCCAGCAGCTGGGGCACGGCACGGCAGCGAGGCCCGGGGCAGGCCGGCCCGGCGGCGGCACGGGCGGGCGGGAAGCAGGCGCCTCCCCACCCCCCGCCGCGCCGAGGCCGCCGCCGTCGCCCGCCCCTCCTCCTCCTCCTCCTCTTCCCGCCGCCCCCGGCCAACAATGCGGGCCTGAGCGCGGGCCCGCGTCCGCCGCGCTCCCCCCCCACCCCAAGCGCCACCGGGACCTGCCCCGGGGAAGCGGCCGGGCCCTCCGCGCCCCGCCCGGGAGCCTTGTGCTGCCGCCGCCGGTACCTGAGCGGCGCCTCGCCGGAGCCATCGCCAGCCCCTCGGAGCCTCCCGCACCGAGCGCGCCCCCAGTGCGCAGGCGCGCCCACCCCCGCGCAGGGCGGCAGGCCGCGGCGCACACTGCTTACGTCCCGCGCCGCCACCGCACGGCGCCGGCCGGCCCGAGCGCGCAGGCGCGGGGCGGGGCCGGCTGGCAGTTGGGCGCGCGCCCGGCCTGCCGCGTGCGGAGAGGCCGTTAGGCGAGGGGAGGGGCCCCGGCGCCATCTTGGCCGAGACAGGCGGACGCAGGGCGGGGCGGTCGGGCCGCCATCTTGCAGCGGGGCCTAGCTGTTGTGGCCGCGGCGGGGTCCCCCTTTGGTCCCCTCTGGCCGCCGTAGGCGCGCCGCTCGGCCTTCCCCCCGCCCTACAAGCGACTGCCGGGTGGCATCTGTCTAGGCGGCTGCGGAGACACTTCTCAGGGTACCTAATGGGTGCTCTGCTGCCGTAGGAAATAGGCAGCCCTCGGCCCGAAGCAGAGCCACGCGTGAGCCCCTGAGAGCTGACATTATGCGCACAAGCGTTCAGGCTGTTATGTGGGGGGAGTAACAGGATCATCTGAGGTGAAGGGAGAGCAGACTCGCCAGAGGGACTCATCAAAGCACTTAAGATGCTTTGAAACAGAAATTGCAGCCAGGAATCATTGCAGTAAGTAGTTCAGTAGTTCATGTGCAACAGTAATTTCGGATCCCGCTTTTGATGATGTTATAATTGAGCCCTTCCATCCCTTAAATAGTTTTTTACACAAATTTGCTCCAGGTTAAATATGCATATGGGCTCTTCCTTAACATTTGAAAACAAAGTCAACAAGACACACTTTGTAAATGAAAATGGGACTTTGGAGTGTTTTATTTGTTGTCATTAAAAACAAAGTGATGGAATAAAATCTTGAGAGCAACAACATTAAACTCATCTGCAGTGGGCTGGATTCTGTTGTAGGGGGGCAGTTAGAGAAAGAAACAAGAGACCACCGGTGAAGGTGATTTTCTGTCAGCATTTGGTACTCAATAATAAACAAAAGCTGATCTGCCTTAGCTCTTTGATGTATATTGCAAATTACAGGGTTTAGATGTTTGACATTGATGAGCATATGTCTTAATTTTCATGCTTTAAATTTAGGCTACACATTTTACGCCCTATGCACTTCTCTTCCTGGTGTACCTCTATCCAGCTCAGTCAGTTGACTGAAGCAGAATCTGTGCTCTTTAACCTGGAAATAAGATTTGAGACTAATAAGGTAACGGGGCTCTCTCCCACACTACAAATTAAAGGAGAAATTGTTGGCAAATGTCATACTTTGATGAAGTAGCTCTATTCCTGGGTCTTTTGGCCCAAGGCCATTTTATCCTAAGATGCATAATTTTTAGCAATGCTCTCAAAGTCTTAGAACCTCATGGGAAACCACAGGCCTGATTTCCTGTACCTCACGTAGAATATTATTTCGTGTACTTTCTCCTTTCCACATACATATTGGTACCATTAGCTGGCACATTTTGCTGCTGTTGTGTATAGTACACTGATGACTTTTGCATTCTTTAGGTCTTTGTATCCTCTTCTCAAGGTAAACCATGTTGTTGTGATGAGCAGTTACAATGGAAATCACAGTGAAAAAATGTGAGCACTTCTAGACTTTTAAAAGTAGGTGCTCTTAAGTGTCTTTCAGGTACGTTGGACAATTTAATCCAAAATTGGTGAAGGGGCAGAAGTCCAAAAGCTACAAGATTTCTACAAGTTACCTTAATCAGGCAAATTGAGAAAAAGATACAAATTAGAAGGCAAAAAACGTAAAGGGTATGCTGCTTCCAGCCGTCTTGGTGTTTATGGGAGTTAAGAATTTAAGCTGGGAGATACTGGTATGTATGTGTGGAGAGAAATTATAACTCTTAGAGCTTATAGTCAAAGAACATAAGTATTTTGGCACAGTCAGTACATTTAATAAAGATGAATGAAAAAAATCCACAAAAGACCTTTGGTATCAGGAAATGCTACACAGTAGTAAAATCTCATAGTGCACATAGTTAATGCTTTGGATCTCTGGCCTTTAGTACTCAGCTGCCTACCTTTGCTCAGGAGAGCCACGAGGTTCATCTGTGGCACTTTCCACAGTGGAGTTCAGTGCTCTTTACTAACCAGAGTTTTTCTGGAATGAAAACATGTATATATCCCCTTTGAATATAGGCTCATCTGGTACTTGATGAGATACTGTTATTTAAAAAAGTTTAAAACTGACAGCTTTCTGATTTGTTTTTTCAGCATCTGTGACTGAAAGAGCTCTCAGAAACAACACCTCTTTGTACACCACTTAATCATAGAGATAAATACATTTTCGACTACAACAGCACCCAGCATTACTGATTTAGCACTCTAGAAGCAACAGCTAATATACCAAAAGCATAAACACTGAAGTAGCAAGTAGAAGCATGCTGATCTTCATATTGGGTGTAGGTGGAGTACAGATTGAGAAGTGGGTATCACAGGTCACTGATGAGCATGCTGGGTGTTTAAAAAGCTGCGTATGGTTTGCATTGAGATAGAGGAGTTTCTCCATTAGCTCAAGGAATATGATATCGTACTGTTTCTGCATATAGTATGAATTTTGGACCTGCAGTGATGTTGATATATATCAACATTTACCACATTATATTTGTTGGTTGGTGCAGTATCTCGCCTTCAGCTGAGAAGGAAAAAAACTAAAATACTGTAACTCATTTCAGAGATACAAACACATTTGTCCTTAGTGAACCTGACTAATTATTCCAACTTCAGATCTCCAAGATGTCAGAGAAGCAGAAAAATAATCACATTTGTACTTAAACAAGTCTTTACTGTCTTCAGAGTGCTTCTAAGGTGTCTTGTAACACGAACTGTATCATGAACTTAACCATGAAGCAAAAGTGTTTGCTGCAGGGGTTTTGCAATCTTAAAAGGAACGACTGCATATCAGCTGAAAATCACATTTGTTGTTGCCTTTAGAAATATGTTCTACCTTACAGCCTTGGAAAAGTAGAAGTCCTGTTTTTGAAATAAAGTGAAACAAGTCCTGTTTGGTAACTTTATTGATGATCCGGACAAGGGGATTGAGGGCACCCTCAGTAAGTTTGCAGATGTCACCAAGCTGGGGGGGAGTGTTGATCTGCCTGAGGCCAGGCAGGCTCTGCAGAGGGATCTGGACCAGATGATCTTTTGAGGTCCCCTCCAATCTGGGGTGTTCTGTGGTACATAAACATCACGTGCAATATATGAACTGGTGAAGTTAGGTAAGGGAATTGGTAGTGATTCAGTCAAATAAATAAAGATCATGCTTTCAGAGAGCTCAGAGAAGAGTCTTGCCTCTTCATGAAAGTTGTTAGCATTTATTGATGTTGCAAAAGGAGTTGGAGACCCTAGTCTGAAAAAGGTCCCATTTCTAGAATTTTTATGTAAGGACTTCTAGTGAATGGCTTGTTCTGATTAAAATCTACAAACATTTACTGTCCCGAGTTAAAAAATTGCAGTCTTACAGTACAGAGAAAGGGCAGTAAAGTCTGTACATCCCCTAAATACTGAATTTCTGTTGCATCTCTACTCTGTTGTGTATGTTTGTGAGATTGGATGCTCTTGTATTTGTAATTTAAGTTTAAGGAAGTAGTTAGGTGTATTTGACAGGAGGTTGGTCCTTCCTAAATTCAAGTTTGACCCTATGTTGTAGAGGGCTGAGTCCTAGAATATTTTACAGAGCATTGCACAGCTGTTTGCACTGGGATTACATGCAGAGGTTTGACTCAGTGAGATTATTAAGGGATTGGTCTTGATACAGCTCATTTTACTACCTCTCATTCATGCCACTCACATCTCGTAACTCGAGAATAAGGGTTTCTGCATTTTGCTGCAGTTTATACAGATAGAATACAGCATTTAATCCCACTGTGATCCCAGTAAGTAGTACAATGTTTATTTGCACTGAATTTAGAAATGAATGGAATGAATGCTTTCCCAGGCAAAAAAAAACCCCTCTTTATTAAGGTTGGTAGGTGTTCATAGCTGTACTTTAGCCTTAAGTTGAGTATCTGGCACTACTCCTGGTGCTGAAGATGGTAGTGCAGAGGGGCTAAGGCATACTTTCACAGAGGAACCCCAGTGAACTCCATCAAAAGTACCAAGAATTAACTCTTATCTAAGCTGTAAAGGTCTTCAAGGGTTTACAGAATGATTTAAAGGTAGAACACATTTCTCATACTCCACAGCTGCATTGTGTGTGATACAATTAATATACACCACAGCTGCGTCATGTATGATACAATTTGGAAGCACATCCCAATATATTTCACAAAAAGGTTTTTGATTGTCAGTGTGATGGCTAAAGGGGATATGACAAGGGATGTATATATAACAAGGCTGGCTCAGTTCCAAAGAGGTTCTAACAGAAAACTGAAGCAACATCCACCCTAATATAGCCATGCCCAAAGTTGAAGTTAATTTTGAACAAATTAAAATATTTAGAGAAACTACCATTTTTAGAAAAATATTTGACATTAGTTTAAAAATCATGTAGAAAAATTAGTCTGTTAATAGGACAGTGCTGCCCACAGTGACAGCTGGACTGGAAAGGAGAAGGCTCTTATGATGGAAGTGATGAAAGTCTTTTCTTACAGGGCTGCTGTAGTGCAGGTAGTGGCAGTGCAGAGGAGATGCATGCTATTAAATGTGGTCTTGCTGTTACCTGAACTGTAGTTGTTGGCTGCAGTTATGGCATAAATCCTTCCGTAGCCTCTGTGGTTACATTGGGGTCGGGGGGAAAGCAGCTTAAGTGATACATAACGATCTTCAGCTAAAGATTTTGGAACACAGACTAGATTCAAGAGAGAGGCATATATCTGTAAAAATAACACAAGGAAGCTCTTAGCAAATTTCTGCTAATAACACTTAGAGGATATTCTGAGGTAAATAGAAGAGTGAACAGATTGTCACTGGTGCCAAGATGAAATGTAACCTAAATAGCGTCTTGGTGCCCTGGTAATGGGGCAACTTACCACTAGTGAGGACTCTACTGAATACATTTCTATTTCAGTTCAGAGCTTGGATCCCTGTGCAGGGGCCTGCAGGGTCTGTGTTGTTTACAGCTATTCTTCTGCCAATCCCATGAAAGCTTTGCTTTCATTCAGTTGAACTGCTGCTTGGGCACAGTAATTTTATATAAGCAACTAAACATTTTTTCCTAACCAAGTGTGAAATATTTTGTCTTCTGAATTGTCCCGTTTGACACTTCAAAATTCGAAAAAACACATTTTTATAATTAAAAAGGTGTATTAGAAGGAAGCCCTTTTGAAAATTGTTTTGGATTATCATAGTTAATGCTGAAAATTCAGAGAAACTTATTTCTTGCCAAAGGGAGAAATTTTTTGGAAACTAACCATCTTTTAAGAGTAAGGTAATTCTTAACTAAAATCAGACAGATTTGGTTTCAAAGTTTATGAATTTTTGTTTTACTTAAACATTTAATTTTAAATCAGAAGTACTTACCTAAGTCTTGTCTCTAATGTTGGTTGAAGGAGAAAATATTATGGTATTAGTTTAATGTGGAGGCTTCCTGTCTGGGGCTAGGGAAAGCTATCATATTTGACTCATGGAAGAAAAAAAGAGGCATAATTCATGTTGATCAGGGAGCACAGGAATAGCTGCCCTGCACGAAGGCATAGGTTTTAAGGATTCCTTTCTTCTTACCCAATCTGACTTATATTAGAGTGCTTTAGGAAAGTCCTTAGTGCCTTTAGGAAGGCCCTGTTTTTCTAGGTGTATCAGATTTGATTGTGTATATGAGAAAGCATTTCTCATCTATCTCCTTATAATCTTGGGGTAATCAAGCTATGTGAAAGACTGAGTTAATGCGCTTCTATAGGCAGGCAATAACAAAGAGCAATTAGAAGAAAAATCCTGACCACCTTTACAATCTTAGCTCTGTTGCCTGAAAAGCAGATCTGAGAGCTGAAAACTTGTTTCCCTTCCACTGCTGCCTGCAGTATTTAGCTTCTTCTCATAGCAGAGCACCAGCCTCTGATCTGAAGGATGGACAGGCATAATTCCCAGACCAGTACAGCTGAGCATAGAGATTCAGAGATTTAACTTGCTGTGGAACACATGGGGTGTGATTTGCAGGAGCCGGGAACATCTAGAGAACTTCTACGTGCAATGACAGCCCCAAGTAATGTCTCCTTCAGTGGGAGACAGCAAAGGAGAATGACTAAAGCTTTAATTTCTACTCTGCTTTGCTCAAATGCAGTAGATATTACGTATAAAGGGAATACTTGCCTGTAGTGTGTGGGGTGATCCAGAGCCTCTGGCACTTGAAAGGCTTGCTGGTGAGCACTCTACAGTAAAGCGGTTTTTTCTCTTTTGGACTAAGCTTGTCAGATCTCACAAGAGCTACAGCCTGAGGAGGGTTGCTAAGCAGTGTCACACCTAGGCACTTACAGCTTCTTACAGTCATCACAGAACAAGATAATTTGCAACAGCCCAACGAATTTCACCCTTAAAATTTGTAGCAGCTGTAACCCAGATGAATCCTGACAAGGCTTTCTGCTGTTGTGGCAGTGAGATAGGGTCTACCACAGAGGTATTTGCTTGATGAAGCACAGGATTGGTAGTTCATTTCCCTGAGGGGATTCCTGAAGTGAAGGGAGCTGGATCATCACTGTGCAGAAACAGAAATCTACATGTAAAACAAAGCAGTCACAAGAAACTGAACTGCTGACTTCTTACACCACAGAAGGCAAAAGTTTTACTGTTCTGAGTTGAAAAATAAGGCTAAGTCATGATGCCTCTGGCAGCAATTCAGGACTACTTCAGAATCCAACAGCAGAAGAGAGTTACCCCGTTATGAATGAATGGAGATGTACACATGGTATAGTGGGGATTTTAAGTAATTTTTGGCCCCGTGTAAAAAGAGTTTGACATTTTCAAGAAATCAACTGCCAAGAATTTTGTATAAGTGATGTGTATCATAAAAGGAAGAGTATCCAGAAGTAAGCAGACTGGACAGGGAATTAGAAGCCCGTCTTAAGAGTTGTACTCCAGCCAATGGTTATTGAAACAGGTGGGTTTAAATTTCCACATTTAAAAAATATTTCTCTAGTGTGTCTTCGATTAAAAACACAGATGGGTACTGCTAGTAATTGTTTTATTGCACACTATCTAGGCCATTTCTTGAACCAAAACACTACTAACTGAAGCACTAGCTTGCAGGTGTTTAAATTACATTTGAATATGATGCTCATTCTGATGTAGAAAATTCACCCAAGGTCCAATATTCTGATGAATAACCCTTTTGAAGATGTAAACTAATATTATAATATTTAACAACACGAATCAGCATTAGTAGCATTCAAGAGCAAGCCCTGCTGTTCTGTGGTATTAGAGTACTGCAGGAAACTAACTGTAGCACTAGCAAAAAAGTTTTTCCTGCAGTTTATTGTTAACAGTTAATACCAAAGTATTGTAATTTAAGGCCATAACATCTTAAGAATGTAAAAGCAACCAACTGTGTTACATCAATATTTATTACCTGTGTGGTCTATATAAGAAATCCAACATATGAGAAAGCACTGAAGCCACCTCCAGGTGTTGAACTCTACAAGACAAACTCACGTTTGGAAACCATTCAGGGATGCCAGAGTAGGTAAATTTGGTTTAGTTTTGTTCCCACAAGCTACAGGTGAAGCTGTGTTCTAAAATCTCTGTGTGTAATATGCTCCATCTTTGAAGAAGTGTAGCTCTGACTGGGAACACACTACCTGGTGGGAATGCCAGGGGAGGCAATATGCAGTTGGATGGCAGTACGTGAAAGGGAGCTGGAAAACGTTCCTCATTAATGTCTCTAATGATGTTCTTGGGTCTGCTCAAAAGTCTTTTTAAGCACCATTCAGAATCCACATGCCTTCTTAGACACCTGTGCCATAGGTTACATACTGTAGTATCAAACCATGGGATGCATAGCTCTATTGAAAGATTTGATAGTACAGTTTGGAGGAGGCCTGGGGCAAGCTGGGATATGTTGCTATAAAACCCCAGTAATGACTGTCCTCTAGAAGAGCAGCAGATTACATAGGAGGGTAAAGGCTTCCTGTTGGATTACAGCATCCAGCTCCCAGGAACTAGATGCACCATATCACATAATGTAGTTTATTTCTAGGGAATTACTGAAGCCTGAGGACGGCAGTGGTTTTCAGCCCTCTAGGAGATTCCAGTTATCTGGAAGATTATTCTAACATCAGCTTCTTCTACTGCACTTACTGGAGAAGGTAAAGAAGCAAACAGGAACATTCAGAATTGTATTGCTCCTTTTCTTCAGATCTAAACAACAGGAATTCTGCCTGGTACTGTTGTTCTGCACTAAAATGTCACACAGTAAAGCAGACTAGTGCTGAGGTCTGTTTTGTCTTGAGAAGTAAAACCCCATACCCTCTGATTTGAAGCAAATGAAACGTGGTCTGTTTCCACTGGATGGGAATTAAAAGCCACAGTAAACTATTCCTATACCATTGCTCTGCCAGACAGAGTGGTAGGAAAAAAGACGCTGTGTAGACGTGTTCATAAACTGGTTTGTCCTTTTTATCAGAATTTTCTGGCAGCTTCTCTTGCTGTACAGCTCTGCCTGGGATGGGTCAGTCCTGCATGAAGCAGAGGCAGATGATGACAGAGACCAGATTTATGCCCATCCCTTTCCAGTGCAGAAATCCTGCTGACTTGGGTGAACCCACTGTAGTCCTGTAGGGCTGAGTTAATTCATAAGTATTTTTCCACACGTAAAAATCGTTATTGACATTAAAATGTTACGAGCAAAATTTCTGCAGGGAAAATGGCTCATAAAATGAAAATACCTGTATTAGCAATTATTTTTTTACTCCTCCTTTAACAAGATGTTTTACCAACTATAGGGTAAATGATGTAAACATACAGAATCTGAAGACTAGTATTTTTATTAAAATTAACTCCTTGCTATTGCCAGAACATCTTTGTTAGGTTCTCAGCACCCTCAGAAACACTGCAGTACTAGTCTACTTCTAGCTCTAGAATGAGTAATTTTTAAATTCCTTGTCTAAAACTTCTAGCCACGTAACGGTTTTAAATGGGACATACATGTAGCATTATATGCTGTATTATGACGCAGGGCACTAACGTTGCTGTAAGTTGTACGTTACAGGCTCTTCTGGCCTAAATTTTTAGTCTTTACATACTTCAGCATGACTTTGTTTTGGTTTGTATTGGGAAAAACATCTTCCTTTTATTTCTCAAAGTGTTTTGGAAGAAATGCATGAAAAATGCAGGAAAGAAAAATTAGACGACTAAGTGCAAAATAGAAGTATAAAATTTATTTAAAACCACCCACAAAGTTCTGTGTAATCAGGAATGATACAATTTGTAATAGTCTTTTTAAAAACTCATGACAAGATTTAAAATATATTTTCAATTACAGTATTCATTTAGCCTTATTCAGTTAGGACAATTAAAAAAAAAAAAGAAAGTTTACGTTCTAAACAGATGAGACACACAAGGAAAATAGAACAGACAATTTCCACAACAACAATTTTTACATGTATGTTTCAATACTAGTATCAACATTTCAATGCATCTTGCTACATAAACATGAAATCATGTACAACAACTGCTTGCACCAAAAAACATAGCTTAATTAGATCTTTCAAGTAACATGCAGTCACAACTCACAAGTCTTCAAGTACTGCTGGTAAGGGTTCCCTTGTCTGCAAAGAAGATTTTAAGGTTCAGTTTCTCAGCTAGCGTAACTCTCCACAGCTCCACCAGCCTCATGAAGCTATGCTGTTATACTAGGAAAGAATCAGGCCCAAATGATTTTTGAGAACAGAAGTAATTTTTGTACTTTCTCCTGTAAATACTGTGACATAATGAAGTGCTTTTTCTTTCTGATTTTTTCCTCCCTGTACATCATCTTTTGTTTAAAAAAAGTTAATTTTATGTTCCCGGTCTAAATACAGTAGGTTGGTAACTGGAAATAATCCAAACCCTCAAATTCAAAGTTGAAAAATAAATATCAATGCATCCCAAATAAAGAAAAAGAAAGAGAGAAAAGGAGAGAAGGAAAGAAAAAAATGCTGACTTTTTTTTTTTTTTTTTTGCTTTGGCGTACTACTAATCTTTTGATTTTGCAAAGCAGGAGAGAATTCATTAGTTGTAGCATTTCAGTACACTGTGTCCTTACATATTAATGTACGTTTTTATGATAGCAAATTCTGAACAGTATTTATGAGCTGGTGTGATATTTGATATTGTCACATTATAAAGAGCCGTCTCTTCCAAACTGAACAAATAATTGTAGAATAATTAATTGTTAAAGACTGAAATGTTTGAATGTTTGTATTAGTTAGACCTGGCTTTCTTATAGTGGTACTGGGATATCACATTTGTTTTTCTTGCCTACGGTTATTTTTTCATTTTGAGGACAAGAGATTCATGAAGTTCAGACGCTGCCTTTCGAGTTGCATGGATTAGACTTGACATTCACAAAGTTAGCATGGAATCTGTTCTCATTAGGCTCTGCAGTACCACTGCAGTTTAGAAATTTAAGAATGAAAATACATTTTCTTTTCCTCAATTTTTTTTTAATAGAAGTTTGCATTGCATTGCATTTCATAACTACAATGTAGCAGGGCTCGATGCTTACATAAAGCTTCCACTGGCACCGAGGGAAGCTCTCCCTGCGTGACTCAAGCACACAGGGCAGTGCCAATGGTTTCACTGTGGAGTATCACCACAGTTAGGGCAGTCAGAAAATGCTGGCTTTTAGCTCTGTGTCTAAAAACGCACCACAGTGTGACAACACCACACAATACCGCACACCCTGTTGGGTCTTAAGTCAGAGAAGAACGGAGTTCAGTAGATTGTCACAACCCCATTTTGTATAATCAAGTAAAAAAGATCAAGTTATGATAAAAGGGAAGCAAGTATTTTAAGAAAAACTACCAAAGCTCAGAAATAGTATTATTGACAATTCTGTGAGATTTCTGGCCAGGCTGTTACGTATTGGTACAAATCTTTTACCACTGTCTGTAGCCAATGCTGGGAAAAGGACAGCCAATATAAGTGTATACTTAAAACCTGATGAAAACCAAGCCAGTTTATTTTCAACCTGTATTTCTAAACTAAGAACAATCTGGATGTTACTGGCCAGTATGTGCACAATGGGGATGATATTAAATTGATTTCACATGATTGTACAAATCAGTCATTTGGTAACGGTTTTGATTTATACTACTGACCTTTGCATAAAATTATCGTTATCAGTGTAACGGGATACTCTGAAGGATGCAAGCTAAATGGACAACATTTAAGGCCCTTTTATCCTTTTAATGTGATGCAAAGGACAGTAGTATGAATGAGAATCAGGGCCTTCATTCTTATTTTAAGATGACTCCCAAACCCTAGACCCCTTTTCCATTACAATATTAAAAATACAGACATACATGTAAAATATTGACCAGGTCACAAAACTTTCCACAACAGTATTAAAATGTTTTGTGGCAACAACTGCAATACTGAACATCAAACTAGCACTTCCCTTGGCCCACTGCAACAGCACTTCTTTGGAATACAGTTCATCTGCTCTAACTGGTAGCTTTGTAGATTAACTGCCAAATCTGTCCTCCTTACGTATGTAGGTTTTTTGAGGTCTACACCTGCATCCTCTGACCTTATGAGGAAAGGTAGTAAGGTGTGCAAAGTGTTAAAACAAACATTGTTAATTGGTCATACCAAACAGAGCAAGTCACCTTCACATCACGTTATTTAGCACCCCAGTCTTGCATTCACTGTAAGTATGCTGTTGGAAGATTCCAGCACCTTAATATAAGTATGTGTGGAAAAAATACATATATAATCAGTACACGATGAGAAAAATATACTGTTGTGGGAAGAATTAAGGATACAGCACCAAGAAGCACCTTGTAACTGAAGTTACAAGTATGTGTACAGTTAAACACTGCAAACAATGTTGGGATGATGAACTGGGGAACTGGACTGAAAAAGAGTCCTAAAGTCTTTATATATTGGAAAGAGGAAAACATTGATGCTGACGCCCCTATACCCTTTAATAAAAGACAGGAACTACTTAAATATTTTCTGGTCAAGCTCAATCAATTCCACTTGCTGCTACAGAGGAAGAACATCTTTTTTCCAAGCAGTCCTGTGTTGGTTAAAGCATTTAACTTACGCAGTACTCGGGTTTCTCACAAGGACTGTGACTGATCTAACCAGATGTAAAGAAACACTTCTGCTTTTGTAATTGTGCAGTCTCTGCAGCATCTGTCTTATGACAAGATTTGAGCAGAGCTGGTAGATTAACTCAGAAGAAAAGAGGGCATTCCATAGAGGTGCTAGCAACAGAAGCAAATATTATATTCTGAGAAGGGATGGTTTTTCCTTTGCAGGGGGTAAGCAGTTTTCTAGTCTTGCAAATTCTCTTTTGTTTGGCTAATTACGGCTATAAGGACAGAGGGCAACAACTACATCAAGAAATGTGAAAATTAACTGGAAAATTGATTATTTGACTTAAACAGTAAGAAAACACTGATTGTGACATATAATGAATTGTTCCTCTTTTTTGGAATGAAAAAAAAAAAGTCTAACTGCAATATTCTAGGCTTCCTATGAGAGAACATGCAGTAAAAAAAACCCCAAAGCCTAGAACTGTCCTACACAGAATAAAAGATGACTGAAGGAAACAGATTTTGGAAGAGTCAGAAGAACAGACTCTTACAATATTCCTGAGATGAAGACAGGCTGATTTACATACAAAGCAGCAACAGTTGTGCATGGGGAGTTCACAAGCAGGCTGGCAGCTATACTGCTAATGCCGAACTGAAGCAGATCTGCAGAGGAGTAGGAAGAACTTCAGGAGCAGCTACAAGCATTTAAAGCAGCATTGAGCAGCAGGTTATAGTGTGATCTAGCACTGACTGAAAATAACTAGCCACAACAGCTGGTCCATAAAGAGACCAGGGAGTGAGAAGAGTGGCTGTAGTATTTGACATCATCCATACAGTAGTAAGCATTACCTACTCATCAACATTAGTCAAATTAGGTATTCTTCAGCGAGACAACACAGCATTATGTAGAATTAAGTCTTCATAATTTAGTCAGGTATGTAAATGACAGTATTAAAAAGTTTTGCTCACTCCTCTACAACAGCCAAAGAAGTTTTAATAGGGAAGTAATAAAGTAAACACAAAATACATTTTCAACCACTCTTTAGAAGAAGTGATCCATATGTCAGCTGGTGCCTGATTAGATACTATTAGAAATCCCTGGTCTTTAAGAAAAGCTCAAGTATAAAAATCCTTCCTTTATGTAAATACAATTTTGCAGCAGCATACTGGAGCTGCGTGCAGACAACTTGTGAAAACTGACTAAACATCAGGTAATTCCAGAAGACACTGAAGCCAGTTTCTGTACTGTTCCACTAAGCAGCCACATCCTCAGGACTTTTCACACCGGCCACTCTTTAAGATTACAGGAGAACATAAACGTGTCACAGACTAAATAAAAAAAAGCATATGAATTTAAAGTTAGATGTACCAAAAAAAGTGTCAATATAAAGAAGTACCCTGGCAACTACAACATCTGTACAGAGAAGTCTGTCTCGAAAGCCAGCTGTACCTTTGCAGTTCTGCTGCGACTTACTCATGCTGTGCACCCCATCAGCTTTCCACATTCTATAGTTTGGTCATGAGAAGGAGCAGCAGACTGGTGGTGATGGCAGTGCTCGCTGTCTTGTTCATCTACACAGATTAAAGGGTGACAAGCTCTCTCCCTCCTCTTTTTTTTTTTTCTCCCTTAAACCAGTATATGCAGGCAGAGGACAAAGGAGAGGTTACCGTCTCCAGAGGAACCGTGGAAAGATGAATTCATACATCTATCCACAGCTGCGTGACATGGCAACACACCCTTACTGCTTCGAAACAGTGCTGTAACAGACACTGCAGGGCAGTACCATGGTGTCACAATAATCAATGGCAACTTTCTCTACAGTCTAATTTTATGGAAAGATACTCCCTAAACACTTGCTCCTGAAGGTCAGATCAACACCTGATAAAATTAAGAAGAAAGCCAGAATTTCCAAATGTGATTGGACTGCTTCTCATCTCTAATTGTTTAACTTAAGATCAGATCATAGACAGCATCATAGGCCACAGTTGGGCAAACACCTTTCAGTCAAGAAATAAACCACCATTTTATGGTAGATGAGTCACAAAAACCCTAAGCTGAATTTTAGCAACCACAACAGACCTGAAAGAGAGTTTGCTCAGTGCTGCCTGTGCTGGTAACATATACAAAAGTGGACATGCCATTTAGTTTTCCGTGTATCTGAGGGCCCAGTTATTTCCTCCTGTTAACCTAGAAAGTACCAGATTTCTACAGAAAAAAGGAGAAAATTCCTATACGTATAAATGGATTACAAAACTGATGACTGCTTGATAAGAAGACCTAATTTCAACATGAGAGAAATTTCATGGGATGTGAGAGGGCAAGACTGACCGTATGTTTTAAATACAAAACCATCAAGATGCAGTTTTACTAGCATGCTTCTGCAACAACTCTCTCTCATTGAACAACCTATCACATTAAGAAAAATCAAAAAAGCTATCAAAAGCATAAGCCTGAAGGTGGTCTGAAAAAGACCTGCCTGCCTGTCTGAAATTTGAGGTGAAGGTTATTATGTCTCCCTACAGACCCTGAATCACTTCTCATGCTACAAAAAATAAAACCTCTCTGTTTAACCAGAAGTACGACATCTACTCCAAATCTCTCTCCATTTGCCCTTCCAAACCTGTTAATTGTGGTAGGGCCACAAGCGTCTTGAGTCAGCACTGACTTTGGTCAACTGTTATCCATATCCATCAGTTACATATGAAAATTGCATGAAAGCTTGATGAATGAGCACATTGCAGTCAGTGGGGCTGCAGCAACATAAATAGACCCAAATTTAACCCACCAAATTTAGCATAATACTGCAATGACATTAAAAAGGTCTTTAAAAAGCCCCAAACAGTTGTATGTTACAAGTAATCTTAAGTACTAAAGTAGTTGTCATTTACCCATGCTTAACATAAAACGTTGCTTAAGATACTAGTTATTTCCTGTTCTAGGTATAAAGAAGCACTGACATCGGTAAAAGACTTTTAACAGCAGTTATTCCTAAGTAAAGGTTAGCTTATAAAGTCTACGGACTTTGTTTTATGAAACAAAGTAAATCTGAATACAGCCATTACAGGTAGAAAGCCACAAGTATTTGTAAGTTCTTAAAAAGCTTTCTGGATCTTGTGGCTAAAATATTTATAGGAATAATTTATTCTATTTTCTGTAATACAATAGCATGTTACAAATCAGTAAGCACAGAGAAACTGCATGAGTAAAGTTCACGATTTAATTGGGCATGAGTGCAGTAACTCCAACAGGGACTCAAGGAGTCAAACAGAACCGACTCCTGCAGAAAGCACTACTCCACCTCTGGAGCAAAGGGAGAGTGGTGGTACTGGCCCCAGCGGAGAAAAGGATGACACACATTTCTTCTGGGAAGCCAGAGGTGTCCCATGTTGGATCACGACAGTTTTTGCTAGCATACTGTGAAAAAGGATCATAAGACAAACACGCCCCACCACCAGCCCACACCTGAATCCATTTTCTGGTTTTTCACCCACAGCACAGTGCCAGCTGTTGGAAACCAAGTAAAATATGCAGGTCTGACTTAACCAGCTACCTTAATTTTTATCCAGCTCCTGATTTGGCCATCCTGGAAGGACTTTGTTAAGGGGTAAGAGCGAGTTACAAGTGGTGGTGCAGGCTGCAAAGGAAAGCAATAGACCCACAGAGCTGCAAATTGTAAGAGACAAATACTGATATGAAACGATAACCTTACCCAAAACAACATAAGTTGTGTACAAGACTGATAAATATTCTGAAATGTTACAATAAATAGCACACAGTTGTAAAAACAGTAAATAGTTGCATTTTCTATACTGCAGTACAGCAATAGAAAATATTAGCTTGTCAGATCACAACCTGCTGTGTGCCACAGCAGGAAATGAAAGCGGCCAGCTGACCGACCTGTAGGTACATGTTCAAAAAGTAGTTATGTGATAAGACAGTCAAAGAAAGAGCACCGCAAATGATATTTTATTGTATAAATGATACATTTTCCTCATGTAAATAATCTTAATAAAGTAGTAACTGTGAGTTTTAGCACCCATCAGTAAATAGCATTAACTATTCTGTGAAGATAACCTTTTCTCTGTTAAAATTGCCATTTCAAAAAAGGTAGACCTGGACTTACTGAAAGTCTGTTGGTGCAGTCACTTGAGCAGTGACTTCCCAAGGGCTGTGTTTGGAGGTATCCTGGTAGATTCACCTTTCAGTTTCTCACTTCTTTGAGGAAAACTGCTGGTTTTTCAATTGAAATTTTTATCGTGAAGTTTCCAATCATACATAAGTTAAACATGGGCATTTACAGGGGAAGATTCAAGTAAAAATGATTCACTTTAATGATCTGAACATTTTAAAAGGTAAAGAGATGGCTCTGTAACTTACTTTGCGTAGAAAAATTGTTATTTATATGGGAGTGCTAAATGAGAAATCATTTTTTCGGTGTGTATTATAGAAACTAAAGTGATCCGCACTAATCTTCTCTGTAAATGATGGATCGTGGTGGACAAGGGTTTTCAGATAGCAAATACATGAATGGAACAGCTAGGGAACGTACAGTACTACTTACTGTATGGACAGCTGGAATTCTTGCTAGTCTTCAGCTCACCAAAAATATACAAGTTTTAAAATGGAAATCTAAGGCACACAAAATACCATAATGATTTGATGTATACCGTATATTACATAGTCAATAAGCATAAAACTGCTGGTACAAAATGATGGCATAATATTGGTTTTGTTTTATTATTTACAATCCCTTCATATCCTCTATTTGAACTAATATTAAGCTTTGAACTAAAATTTGCAGCATACCCGGTTTTTACAAATTTTACTTAAAATAGGTAAGATACAAAGAACGGGTTCAATTCGTCCATCCTCTGCCATCAACATTTTTGTTATTTTTGACAGGAGTCTGTGGAATTGAACCCAGGGTTGTTACATAGTGATTGCTACTTCAGACCTTGCTCCTGCAAACACTACACGTGTATACATTTATACAGGAGAACAGTCTCATTGATCTACAGCCACATTTAAGTATTTGTAGCACCAAGGTCCTAACTGGCACTATGTGTTAAAAATACAATTTATGTACTTTTTCGTACCGAAACTGTAAATATAGCGCTTAGAGTTCAACGTTTCAAGGAAAAAGCACCTTGTCTAGGTTTTAAATAAAGCAGATCTAGATATTTCATATTCCTCTGTTACAGCACCACTACATTATAATATTATCAAGTATATTATTAGTATATTTTCGCACTGGAAAACTCTGACCTCGTTATACCTACAGGTTACCCAGCCGGGGAGGACTCCGAGGCAGAATTAAGGTACAGCTTCGTCTCTGGGGCCTGATCCTGCAGCTCACAGTCACAAGAGGAGTCCTGGCTTGAGAGGTCCTCCTGGCTCTGACTGGGCAGGTATGGCTACGCAGAGCGGTTCTCATGGAAGAAGTTGCAGGATGAGGTCAGTCCTTCGCTAACATTGTCATTTGGTAATTTGTTTAAATAAATAAGTTTAAAAAAGAAATACACAGGAGAGGAGAATCAGAAAGAAGGGTGGGATGCTACAGTATTTAAAAGCAATGGGAGTGTCTCTTTCCTCTGGTTTAGCAAATATTTGTTCCATGATATGTCACTTTTTCAACAGAATCTGAGAACACAGATTTTGTATGTTTGGAAGGAAGACTACAACCCTTCCTCCATGAAATGTATAAATAACTTCAGAAATTTACAAAACATTTTTGTAAAAAAACTGAACTTAGAAAGCTGGTGAATATTACAGATAGGTTATTCTTAATGAAAAATTTGCTGTTAAATATTAGAAATCTCATACTTTTCCAACACTTCCTTTGTACTTTCCCAAAAAAATGTGGGTTTTTTTTTTTTTTTTCCAGAATAGAATAAGGCAACTCTAGGGGGTATTTTTTTTTTTAATCCCAAAACAATCCTACCCCTGAGGCATTAGGAACATTTGGTTGTCATGTTAACTTATAATGCTCCAAACGAATGAGACTTACGCACTTATTGCTCAAAGAAATCGTAAGAAATGCTGCCTTTAAAAAGAACAAATAATATTCCTAACTCCCAGTAACAACACAGACATTGACAGGACGTCTCCTAATTTCATGTTTGTACACTCTCTTGAATATAATAAAAATGTTTCTGTACTTTATAACTGTTGTTTATATGCAACATAAAATCTTCCATGAAAAAGGGCAAGTCTAAGAACAATCACATATGCTATTAGCATACATACTACAGCTGTAACAATATGGAACTCTACACAGCAAGAATAAAATTATTTCTTCTGTAGAGTATGCACAAACCATAGACAATATGATCCTTATACTATACTATTTCAAGTTAATTTTAAAAATAGAAAGTGCTTTTAAAATATATATTTACAGCTTAAAAACAACTTCCAGCCATCATTACTGATAACTTCATTTCATACATAATGACAAATCTCGAGAAAAAATTTCATTGGTTTTCTAAAAGATTTATCTGTAATTTGGACTATATAGCAATGGTTGGAAGTTGTTAAAGCAATGGCACCATGAAGTAATAATTCAGCTTATTTATTTTTAACTGTTTGATGTGGTTAAGCACCAAGAGCTGTGTAGAGCTATTACTGTATAACTTGATTTAACGCCATAAACTGTGAACCTGTTAAAATCCCTATAAATGATTTTTGTAGTAAACAGACTTGATTTAAAGCACCAAAATATAAATTCCTACAGGTAATAAACTGAATGATTCAATCAAGGTTAATAACCTAAACAAAATCTTTTTTAGAATGTATTAAAACTATACAACTTTTTTTTTTTTTGCTTAAAATGTGCTTGAGCACCACCAAATGTTAAAGTCACAGTTTAAGAAGAACACCCCCTCCCCCCCCCCCGTTTTTTTACCTCAGCCTTAAAATGGTTGAGATGAGCAAATAGTAAACGACACGAGACTTGTTCTTTAACAGCACCTTAAAGAAACACTGTGTAACACTGCACCAAGAGGAGGCATTTGATACTAAAACCTATGCCCAATGGTTGTAAGGCCCTGCAACTCGTGTAAGGGCATAAGAAGATACTGTTATTACGTTATCCTTAGTTACTGTTAATGCTCTGCGTGATGGAATTTGGTTGAACTCATTGTCTTCATAAAAAATATCTCTGTTTTCACTTGTTTGCTTTGTTTTCCTGCTGCTAGAGTTTAGTTCAGTATTCTCTGTTCCTAATCTTTCTGCTTCTTTTTCTTTCTCTTTCGCCCTCTCAGCCATCTTTGCTTCCCACATGGCTAAACCATGTTTTGGCTCATTTAAATTTTTGTGTTGGTAGAAAACTAAAGATATTCTGGTGGGATGATTGCGGTTGGGTTTTTTAATAGGTGTGGTAGCATGGAGTTCACGTCTCGCACATTCAATTAAGATAGAACCATGAGAAGGTGCCACAGCAACCCCGCCAATGTCATCATCCAAAAAATTGTGCTCACTGTCTGACCACAGTTCCTCAGCTTTTTCTTCAGAATCAGTCGGTTGTCCCAGTGCACTGTTTTGCTTTTCATCAACACAGTCAAAATCACACATCTGTTCTCGAAGGGAGCTGCCCTTTTCCATTGGGCATCCATGGGAACAGTCGGCTTCGTTTCCGACTACATCCTTTGCTGGAGATCTTAGCGGTACTGACAAATCACAAGAGCTGATCATCTGTGAAGAAGGAGAATTGTCTAACTGAAGCTGACAATTCTGTTTGTCTGGCTGACGTTCAAGTATAGTGGGCAGGGGGTCTTTATGGGCAGGGGGACCTGGAGCAGTGACGTCTGGAAGAATCGGTGGCACACCATTCATCTTATCATTCAGCAAAATTCCAGTATAATCTTTGACAGACACATCAAAGTTCTTACAATTAACATAAGGTGTCACATGAGGTTGCTTGCTACTGCATTCAAAATACCCGTAGGGAACTGAAAAATCTTGTTGAATATTAGTCACTGCTGTTATGCCAGGCTTATGTGCTAAAGATGAATAAGGATGTAAACTATCCACCTTAAAAGGGGAGGAAGCCGTATACTGTTTTAATAAAGAGCAATTTTTAGTAGTGTTTGAAGTATGTTTCATGGCATAGAGGTGATCAGAAGTCTCCGTTTTTATTCCAGGTTTTAAAGCCTCTGTTTTGTTCCCTAAAAAAAATGCACACCAAAGTGTAAGTACTTTTCCTCACTTAAGGAACACAATACACCTTTTATAATGTTTTCATACTTGCTTTCTAATACAAAAGACATACATGACGACTACAGAGTTTTTGAAAATGTTATTTTTAGCTTTTTTGGAATACCTCTGTGACCGTAAGTACATACATAATAACCTTGCTGAATTATCGACTTAACCTTTTCCAGTCAGAGTGTTGGTATATAAAATAGAAAGGTATTCCACAGAGCGACAAATAAAATAAACCGATAAAACAAAATAAGCACTCAGTCGCAATTCACACAGCCCAACTCCACGAAAAGTGCTTCCCAGCAGCTGACTGCTGGCCTTCAGCACCGCCCAGGCTAGCAGGAAGCACTATGTTCAAGTTTTTACATAATTAACGAAATTTAGTCTGCCTGAAATTAAGCCTGTGAAACAGTTAAAATTCTTGGCTGCCTTAACCCCATAATATTGTGATGAAATGAAAAAAGGGTGTTTATTGATCCTGTCCATCGCAGCAAAAAAGTTACTGAATTACTTGGTAGCACACAAATCATTGTAATTCCTCAGAAATTTTCTTAAAAATAAAAAGTTTCTGGCAACATACTCCAGGTAAATCCATTCTTACAAAGCTGTACCATGTGATCTGGCTGTCTTTGATCTAATTGCCATGCATTAATTATTTCAGATCTTTGTGGAGACATACTTGTTCCAATTTATGTCAGTTCCCTAATCAATTTCTAGTCTTGGCACCCTGCAGTTGTGCTAGTTTGTGGAACAGCCTCCTCAAAAAGATTCATTCCCATCACAGGCAAGTTCAATCCAGAGTCCACTGGAGTAATGGGAAAGAATTCTATGGACTTTGATGGGCTTTGCATCATGGCCTGAAATTGCTTTACATGTGTTTTGCTGGCAGACTGGCACCCCACAGAGAGCTCCTGCATATTCTCATGAAAGACCACCTCTGTCAGCATTTCTTCTTTGTTCCATAAATACATAGAATCTTTAATTGCTTCACTGAATATAGAAGAACTATTTTTCTTCTATTCTGTCATCTAATGATTTATAAATAATGATGGATTAAAAAACATTCTTTCGGTAGGAATGCAAAAAAGGCAAAGTGGGACAAATTATGGACACAATAGGATGCAAATACTGAAGTTGCGGAAGGACATAAGGAAACAGTACCGATTCTTTAAAAACCTTTTCATGAAATCAAAGTATTTAATTGAAGACGACCTCTGCAGACCAAGGCCTTCCTCCAAAAGATTTGGAACACAGCATCTGAGAACTGCACTTCCCGTAATCTCTGAAGAGAGACCTGCATTCCCTGAAAATAAATTCTAACAACCCACAGCACACTCAAAATAGCCATGGCTCCAGTAAATTCGCCATTTCTTGCCAGAAGCTCCTTGCTCTGCGGGCCAAAGTAGCAGAGATTAAGAGAAGTTATTTCAAATATATGAGCAGAGGGAAATCACTAACAGTTCAGGCAGGGTGGCATTGCTCCCCAGGAATACCTTCTGTTCAGACAGAGCCTGCTGCACCTCCACTGTTGCTGAAGTGGCCACTACTCTGCTGCGGCCAGCTGAGAAACTGTCTCTTAAGTTGATGGTTCCTCTCCTGCTCTGTCCAATGTGGGCCAAGAAGCATTTGACAGTATTAATGGAGATAAAAAGAACCTTTCTGTCTGTAAAGTTTATTTCTCCAGAATAACATGGTTAAATGACAGGACTATACAAGGAAGGATGTAAGGCCTCTATCTTTAATGCATGTTTCATAATAATTTAGGATTTCAAAGGCTCTCAGCATTATCACAAATGTAAAAATTAATAGTTCTGCTGCTTGCTGTTGGAAAAAGGCGCATGACAAGCGCACCCTATTTAACATGCAGTGGTTCTACAAAGGGTTGGCACCATGGAGATTCAAACCAAGTCTTCACATACGCCTGCGCTACCAAGCTGACATAATCAGTCTTCAGCAATCAGAAGGCCCTCCTCACCACCTCTGCTGCCAGGTGAAGACAGTAAAGAGGACTAGCGAGTCCTCTTATCTCTTTTTAATCTCCAGTTCTCCGTGTGGTGAAGACATGCGGGTTAGCAGGGTCTCTCAGGTCCCTTTGAAAAGGACACACTACATCTGTGTAACAGGCAGTACGGCATGGCCGGCCTTGTGACTCCCTCATCATCCTCCCAGGCTACTCCAGAGAGTGATAAGCCTCACATGGCCGAAAACATGACGGTATAGACCATGATTATCTCGTCTAACTGCATGTTCTCCGTATTCTTTTTAATATTTAAAAAGCCAAACCAATATTCTAAACTCTTGTCCTTGTTAGTAAATTGAGTACTATACATACACCATTCAGCCATACCTTTTCCTTTACAGCTGAAGTGTAGCTAAGTGTTCTTTTGTTCTTACATTAGGAGAATGTTTTACGTTTAAACGGTGTGACCAGAATTGAATGCCGCTACTAATATGAAGCGATGCTGATTTAAATAATCATTTCCTCTAGTTTACCATGACTACTGGATAGTCCAATCTCAACTCCTTTGTTTCACAGGCCCTTTGATTTTGTTTTCCTATTAAGCCTAACAATCTCAGCTAGATGAAAATTTTCCACTCCTCAGGACTAAAATGATACCTGCCACTGGCAGAATGGACAGAACCAATCAATGACTGATCCCCTGTAACCCCCCAAAACCAGTACACACAAGTACAACACTGTAGTATTCTAAATCCATATTTACAGATCTTTGCATTTTACTGTGGGTTAGGGGCAGGGCAGCAGTGGTGTGCTGAGGTCTTTACCCAGCCGTTGTCCTGTACAACTAAACGCATAAGTGATGCGCATAAATGCTTCAAGTGATTTATCTCCTGCAGAGCACAACACCTTACGCTTTGCAAACCTGAACTTCCTCTGCCACTGCTGCCCAGTTACTGAAGCCTCTTTGGCAATGTTCACATGGCCAAGTGCAGCAATACGCACCATTGGCAACATTTCGGGATTGCAGTGTTGACACCTATTTTGAGAGACTCCACTATCAAAACTTCCATGACAAAAACTGCAGGTTGATGATAGAAATAAATATTTCATTTTTACAACTTTCTCACTCATAAAAGTATTTTTCCTTGCTCTGTGACTTATTTTTATCACCAGCCCTTGTAAATTACTTTACCAAAATACTTTTAAGTCAAATGAAGTAACTTGGTTGTTTACACAGTTACTTTATCATTTTTGCATGTTCAAGGAACAAAATTCTGTGTTCCCAAAGCATACGGCAAAACTCCGCACAGTGTACCATTTGTTAAACGCATGGGTTTCAGACACCAAATTCAGATCTATTTGTAACTACAATGTCACATTCAGGTAGGCAGTTTGTAACTCCGGTTCAGTGTTTCCAAACAGAGTTCCAGTGAGATCAGACAATTTCAGAATTCCTTCCCAAACAAGAGCCCTCTAATGCTTCCCATCCACCCTAAGCACAATGGAAGTTATTAATCATTGATTCAAAGTTACTGTTGGACGTCATCCTCAGCCTGAGGAGTCCTTTAATTTTTTTTCAAAGCCTGGACTGTGTCTCCCAAACTTGCATGTGGATTAACTGAACGTCTGTAATTTCCTGCGGGTGTCAGTAATACCGTTTTGCTTGTTCTTATTCCATCTTGCTATATGCAATGTTTATTGGTTGTCCTGACTCCTCTACTGAGGCAAAGCAGGGTACAGAGTACAAATGACAAAAAATGTGTCAAATGGATTTTTTAAAAAATTTCATCCCCCCACCGCCAAATGCAGGTGTTCTTCTAAACACATTTAACTGTTACTCCTCCCCTTAACTCTACTACGTATATCTGGATGTCTTTTATGAAATAAAATTATAGCAGATTGGCTAATTTTCCTATCTTCTTCTTAAAAGGTAAATAGGCTATGCTTTAATTACTTTTATTTATATTTTCCCCTCTAATAACAGAATCTAAGTCCATAGACTACGCTTTAATTACTTTTATTTATTTTTTCCCCTCTAATGACAGAATCAAAGTCCATGGCTCTCTCCACTTCTTCCTTCTTTGCTGCTTCTCTTTACTGCAAAGCTCCCTGGAATAGTTCTGTCGTCCAAGGTACTGGCCCACAACCTGACCCCAGGTACAACAGCGTAAATGAAAAGCGCCCCCGCACAGCTCAGCCAAGTCACAGTTCCGTGTTGCACAAACACATGCTACAGCAGGGGCCTGCCCACAGCAATCACCTTGTACCAGAACAAGCACGGCATACCTTTCACCTAGCTGCCGACAGATTCCACCTCTCTGGCCCTTGCTAAGAATATTTCAACGAACCATTTCAGTAGCGCTGTCTTATTTAATAAGACCTGGGGTTTTTTTGCAGCAGTATCCATACCATTGACAGGAAATTATCGAGTTCTGAGAAAGCCATTGTCTTACATAGGAAGTGGGTAACACAGTTCTTGTACTTTCAAATGACAAAAATTCATGTCAGTTATTTAGATAAACATTCCTACAACACATTTCAAGATGATTCTACTGCCGTTATTTATTAGAATATAGGAACTTGGAAATATTTCACTGGTGCTCACACACCACCAGAAATTTATTTTGGGGCAATGACCTGTTTTTTCTCCTGTGCCAGGAGAGAATATTGACTACAGTTCCTGCTCATTAGCCCCTAAAATGCAGAATATGCAGGTATTTTACAAAACCAAGTACTAAGGAGCATTTCCTTCCCCTCAGATGGGGAGTAAGAGGCCACACAGTATCAGGAGAGACTGGCAGAATGTAATAAGCACCACTCACCTAAACAATGCAAAGCGTTGCCAAGATTTTCTGGGGCTTCACTTTTCAGCTTTACTGGTGTCGAATATTTTTTATCCATTAATGGCTGCTTTTCAGTCGGGGCCCTCCTTGTGTCTGGTTTCTTTTTCTTTGTAGCTCTGAGAGGCTCAGCTAACATTCGTACTTCCCTGGGAAAAGCTGTGAGCACCTGTATGGCTCCGGCTTTTATCTTAGCTTCCAGTCCCTCTTCGGTGCCGAATTCATCTGTTTGTGAAATTTTGTAAAGAGGTAACACATGGAGCTGTTCATCACTTGGAATCACCCCCACTCTCCGGTTATCTTCCTTCGTTAATGTACAGACCTGGCAAGAACAGAAACATTTACAAATACAACCCCATATATAAAATACACAAGTTATTTAAATATTAGACTTCATTGTTTTCTTACCTTTTATGACCTGAATGCTATGGGTTTTTCAAATGAAAACATCTTACAAATATGTTGTTTGATTTACGATAACGCAGAAAAATTATTGGTACTTGAAGAATAATATCAAGGCACACATCTTGGACAGGAAAAATGAAACTTTGGCTCAACTTGTGCTATCCACAAATACATGCCAACCTTGGTAAATAATTTGAGCTGTAAATTCCCATGCATTCAGAATTTTTTTTTGTTTTTTTTTATACATACTCGATGTTCAGATTAATTTTTAAGGACTAAAAACTATGAAAAAATAAAATACTATTTTTAGATTGAACAAGAAGTTTCTATGACATGGAACTGGTTTTGTTTTGGCTGGCAAATGAGAGAAAAAGCCACAAACAGTTACTCGTACTGCTCTTATGTTTTTAGCAAATCTCAGCTCTGACTCCCTCCCTCTCTCTTTATACACACTTCCTTAAATCAACACCCTTCCCCAGCTCTGCCTGCCTGCTGTAATGGAGTCATGAGACTCAGCAAATGTTTGGTTTCTCTTAGGCCACTGACCTACTTTCTCCTATTAGATTATGTGTTGGTGAGATACTGGAGCCAAGAGGAGAATGTTGGTTACATCCAGCTTGATAAGGGCACATCAGAAACATGGATAAATATTCAAACCTGCTGCAACAGTTTTCTTGCGATAATTGATTTTGCCAAATCACTGCTGAACATTTGCAGTACTTAGAATTTTCAGCACTTAAAAATTCTGGCTATTAATAATACCAACCCTTCACCTTGAAAGCAGCGCTAAACCCAGCGGTATGCTTTCTGGTTTCACTCTGTGCTTTCCAAGGGATGGCAACCATTTTACATATATGAAAAAGTGGGCAAATAGTCGTGCCATTTTTAGATTTATCAGTTACATTCATAAGAGACTACTGTTTTTCACAACAACAGACTACATTGCTGGAAAGCCATACATTGATATCACGGCTTGCTTAAGCTTCTATTTCACAGGAAGTTAAGTTACTAACTACACACATACAGGAATATGCACGCCATCCAAGGATAAGATGATACTCCCTAAATGGAAACGCTATCATTCCATCATTGTGTAGGCTGAACGTGATACCCATCATAAACAGTTAATCGAGTTTCCCAGAATCTTGTCACCATGCCTAACATTCCAGGGAAGAAGAATGATATTTGTTATTATTATTTAGAGGGAGGGGAAAACCAAACATACTTATTTTATTTTGCAGCACAGCTTTCACACAAAGGCATCACACAATTACTTCCAGAACAATAAAGTTACAGAATCACAAACTAAAAATCTGTAATAATAAGGTGGCAGTTAGGGCTTTATAAATAGCTATATGCGAAGCTTGACAGTTGCAGAGCAGCAAAAGGAGAAACTTTGAGGGGTGGAGACAAAGGAGAAGAGCTTTTCAGGTGGCGTTTTGAAAGGATCAAGAGAAGGGCTCTTAAGAAGGCAAAGTGAAGGAAGGGGCAATTAGAAGCTGATGGGTAGCGTTTACTGATGTGCTTGCTCCATGCGTACTTACCTCCGCTGGGCAGCCTCTGGACTATTGAGGAAGATTTAGAAAAAACAACAAGTTGTTCCATGAGCAGCAAATGGCGCCTGGTTTCCTATGGACTTCTCCGTCCCCACGCTTCCACGCGCCCAACCCCAGCACCGTCATCCCTGCTCCCTTCCGTGCCCCGCCACCACCTCCGCTGGGCAGCGAGCAGGAACAGGGCCCAGCTGAGGCTGGGTGCCGCCTGGCTGCTGGGCCAGCAGAAGCATGCAGATAAACCTGGGCTGTGAGAACCATGCCACTTGCTCCTTGAGCCAAGAACCATGCTCCTTGATGAAGGAGCCAACCTGGACCCATCTCCTCCACTCACCAGTGAAATTTCACAACTTGGAATAACAGGTTAAAATCTCCAAAGACAATTCAGTTTCCACAAAGGTCAATAAAATCTGGTTGAAATTTGGCAAGAGTTTCCAAGTCAATCAGGAAGAGTGAAAGAGAATAGGATATATAGAGAGCACAATCACATATGACTCGTGTTCTTAAAAAAGCCCAGCACATCGCTCCCCTTCTGAATTAAAAAGTAAAGCCATGATAAACAAGTACGGAGGGGCCTAGCTGCCACTTTCTCATCAGAAACAGGGTGATTCTCACTTGTCTTTTAAAATACTCTGTCCAACCCATGTCTCGACCCACGCACTAGTCTGAAAAATGTCCGTATCTTGAAGATTCAATCCACAATCTTGCTTACTTTGGAAACAGAGACCCTCATCCAATTTACAGTTCTAAATTTTTATGTATTTTACCAGACACTTTCATGGAAAACTGATCTTGTACATCTATTAGATTTATTCTTTTCCATAAAGATTTACTTTTTAAAATGTATTAATTATCTTTCATATGACTTACATTTAGGCAAACATAAGATTAGCTCTACATTTCCACGGTGCTTGGCCCAGGGGTGAGCATACAAACAGAGACAAAAATCAAAGCTTGTACTGGTTGAAGGAAAACCTATTTTAAGCAAAAACGAATATGTGTCACTATCACAAAGCCCACACAGCTAACAAACTGTTTTGAGGAACTAAAGATGAGGGCTGCAGGATACTGGCAGAACTACGCTGAAAGTATCGTCAGCTCCAATACACACAATATATTAAATACTGAGTCAGAATACATAAAATTAAGAAATCAGTGTATATTCAGAATTGTGTTAAAAACCTGATGACCAGTACGCCTACAGCCTAAATACCATGACAGCAAATCTAATGTATGTAAAATTTCAAGGTCAGTGTCCTCCATAATGTATTTTAATATAAAAGGAAGGACACAGTGGTAAGCAGGCAACTGAGAAGTTAATGTTATGGGGAAACCAGCTACAGATTAAAGCCCTACAAATAAACTAGCAGTTTACAGCTGAAGTAATCCACCAAATGAGCAACATCTACTTCAACAGCCACTCTAATATTCCCATCTGTGCAAAACGCTCTACTAAGAATCTTAAGAGAAGCTATTGCTGAGAAGTTAAAAGCAATAGTTTCCATCGGTACCGATACTGTGCTGCAGACCAACCAAAATGAAACCTGAACATGAGAAAACCAATCGACTCTGTTACAAAGTCCAGTTACACAGTAAAGCTACGTACCCTGCTACTCTAAATACTTTTTCCAGAACACACAGCTAAATCATCCAGAATGCTCAACAGCCAAAGGAAATGTTGGCCCAGTGGTTTGTTTAGGTTTCCAGTGTGCTTGGTGATCAAAACCATTACCTATTCTGGGTTTAGTGATGTCATGGTAGAACTTGCATGTTTGTAAAACTTTATTTTTGTTTCTTTTAAACTTAAAATGCACCCATGAACTCAATGAAATTCCCTCCACAGATTTCCAGAGAAACATCTGTAGCTACGCAGCTCCCAATGCATTATTCTGGGACTCTTTGATCTGCCTTTGTCCTCTTGAACTTCACATGTAGAAATGATGTAGCCTTTTCCACTGTGTCGTAAGAACAGCCATTTTGAGTACAAGTTTCAGCAAAGCAGTCAAACAGCCTTTCTAAACTTGAAAGATGTAATCAAGTTTCCTATCCTCATCTTCCCGTGGCAGATGGAAAGCAGAGGGGGTGCCATTTGGGACTGAGGTGCTGCTGCATCATCACCTACCATTACAAATAGGAACAATGTTGATTTTCCTTTACAGCTGAGACAGACTGTGTGTTTTATTGGCCTGTTACACCCTGGATAAGCCTGCGTAAGTCTGAGAGTCAGAGAAGGGAACCCCAAACGTACTTTCCTTTTGGCCACTATATACACACACAGACGTACCATCAGTCCGCGTTTCTGTATGTATGCTGCAAGACAGCTATGGTGCGCACGCCATAGAGTGATCTTCTAATGCTTCTCCATTTTCACAGTATAAAGAACAGTAATAAAAATCCTTCCTCTACAGCTCTGCGGGGCTTATCTTTTCTCCTGTTTGGTATATTCTGAACCACCAGTAGTTTAAGCATCTAGGACTTCTGCAGTTCACAAAGCAAGCTGTGGGCATGGCCCAGAATGTATCTAACCTGCACAGACACATTCTGTTACATATTGCAAAGGCTTCCACCTATATGCAATGACTTGATGAGCTGTAACTAAGAAATACAGTAAATTATTGGAAGAGCAGAGGATTTTTTTTTAAATAAATCAGGAATAGTTTGTTGATGGATTCCTGATTAGCGCTATTGCTGCTGCTAATACATTTTATATTGTAGCTGCCCTTGAAGCATAGATTTATCTTCCTCCCCTTCTTCCACAGTGCCTGCTACAGACTGTGTGGCACCAATGATTACACGTAATTGCAGCTTGTTTCCCTCCTTCCTCAAAAAGGACAACATGCCCCATAGGATAAGAAACACCCATATACATCCTATAGATCTAGTGAAGTCTTCATTCACCATTTTGTTCCAGTGATTTAAATGGATTCACACAGCTATGCAGAACATGATCCTATGCAGCTAATCCAACAAACAGAAATATTTCACAGGCTCCATTAATAACTACAAAGCTTTTATCTGTGTGTTGCTCATTTAGCTTCGTATCTACAAGGAACACTGCACCCTAACACTGCAGTTGTAAACGTACATCAGCGGTCCTTAGGAGAACGCTAAAAGATGACAAAAGGAGTCTGAGTAAAAATCGATGGTATATTTATTGACTTAAAAACTCAATCCGTAGGCAGAAATTACTTTTCCTACTTTCAGATAAAAATGTTAGTTTACACCTCTGTAGAATTACCAAGTGTGTTCATTATACTACAGAGCAAACAGAGAATAGTTTTAGCTTTTCTACCAAAAAGCAGCCCCGCTAAATTCAGGGCATGATTCTGCTAGCCAGGAAAGGTGTTCGGCAAATCAAATCTCCCATGGTAAACATCAATTTGTGTAAGTTAAGATGTACTATTCTATCTTTTATCTATAGAAGACATTTCCCAGACTTTTTCCCCCACTGCTAACAAAAATGACAGCCTCATTTTAACAAAAATGACAGCCTCGTTTATTTTCAGAATCGCATACAAATAACACAGCTAATCATTAAAACATGTATACCCAGAAAAACACAAGGAATGCTTTTCTGAAATTCCGGCAGAGACAGAGCAAGGGAATTATTATTGACAGCTCATTAGATAATACATTAGTATACAGTAAACTCTCATGCTTATCGTTAAACTCATCTAAGTGCATTGCTGAACTCACGTCTGTGTCTGGTTTAAATAATTTAAATAGAGTCTGGTTTTCCTTTCCTTTTTGTGCACTGTGCAGCATTCCTTTCATATCTGTGGTAAGAGTGATTCACCAGTAACTGAAGGGAGAGAATGAGAAGGTGTCACTTACACCGCAAGTAGCGGTGATAGAGCTGGCAACGTTCGCAAATACCAACTTATAAGGTATTAATTTTAACCTTTTTATTCTAGAGGAACTTTAGATCTTATAAATGAAGATTTTGTGTTGGAATAAGGAGGAAGGGAAGAATTGTCTTACCAACACTAATGAGATGCAAGATGACAAGTACACTTTGGACATACAGATTTAAACTGTAAGGTGTGACTACCATATTAAAAAAATCAAATAAAATACAAGAGAAAAATAGGTTATGGAAGTTTGAAGTTTGTAAGGCAGTGCAAATTGTTCTCATTATGTTTATTACTATGTTATCAGAAAGCAATCTATATGAAAACCATCCCCTCAGATGTATAACTTGCACATAGTACGTTTTACAGACAAAATGTGTCATAGTTACGTAAATGACTCCTCCATCGTTATTACCGATTATTTATAAGAAATCATAATGTATTTTAAAGTAAGTAGGTAGCCAAAGTACCTTCTGGAACTGAATGGGAATGCAGCTGGTGACCAAACAGAAGCTAGAATCACACGTAGGAATTTCTTTTTGTGTTCTTACCACTGGTTTTCCTATCTTATTACCAGAATTGGTTATAATTTCGATCATCATCAAACTGATCTAGATTGACGAAAGCCAGCATGTCCTATCACCGTTTGCAGAACAGCAATGTTTTTTTCCTTTAGGCTTCCAATACGTACCACTGTAACTATATAGCTAGATAGACTGAATAGACAGCAAACTCTGTATGTCCTATCAGTCACAGCCCTATGTACTCACTGTGAAGGCTGTATATAGATCATTAGGTAACTGAACCCTAATGACCTTGCAAATGCCCCAATTCAAGTATATAAATTGAGCATTAATACGTGCAACTATCTCCTGTTTATATATAGCCCTTTGTTGCAAGTATATTAAAATAAAGAGATAACAAACCTAAATAAAGAGACTATCAGCTATGCACTAGTTATTTGTATGAGTGAGCTGTCTGATGAAAATTGGATTCTAAGGCCTGGTTTTCAGCAGTTACAGTAATTTGATAATGTCCTTCAAGGCTTACAAAGTTTGGCAGAACTTGATAACAGAACGACAGTGATAAGTTCTGGCCTATACAGCAACCTTGCACAGGTCCTAATTTTCCATGCTTTAAGATTTGGAATTACTTGCAAACACATTATGCACAATCTGAGGCTGAAATAACATCAGATGATTATGGGTGAATACATTTGTAGAACTATTCCCTGGTACATTCGTCAAAAAACCAGGGCTAATAGTCCCTTCAGCTGCTTCTGGCCACAACTTACAACTTCTCTGGGATCCAATGTGGCGGAATGAATAGCAGACTCAGTTTCTATTTAATTTGTCTTTAAATTAAGAGGCAATATAGCACATAAAGTATTATTATTTTCAGAATGCCTGAATTAAATTTAATTTAAAAGTATACCATGCAACTTGTCATGAAAAGGAAGCCTCATTTTCAAATCTGGGATCTTTAAGAGGTTTGAATTCCTACACTTCAGAAGATTTGAACGGACTGTACTATCACATGAGCTTACTCTCACACACATAGCATCTCACTAATAGTTTGCGAAGTATGGTTCTGGCACTTTCTTACAGATTATGTGCATGTAAGTGGCATTCAACGCTAGGGCAAAACAGGACTGCCATTCCTGGTGAATTCTGAGACCTGCGCTTCTGTCCTTTAAAGTAACAGACATTTGCCCAACATACAAGCACACAACGTTAAACAGCTGTACCAGTCATTTCATTGCTGATACAAATGCCGAATGTTAAGTATGTGTGTGAATGCAACATTTTATTGATTCACAGCAACATAATAATACAATTTTCATTCCAAATTCTAAAAAAGACCCTTTCTAGAGTAGACAGAGATTTCAGATAATTTTTTTCCAGATATGCATTCCTTGATAGAGAAATTACTCTTGAGTGTACCTCCACTGACGTACAAGAAGTCATCTTAGCAATTTAGAGCACTGAAATGCTTTGAATACTAAAAAACACATTGCCAGTTTTTATCTTTTCTCCTTTGAGCTTGGCTTTCTTCAAGACTGTGGTCTCAATCACTTAACTGAGCAATTCCCCAATGTTCCCCCCTCCCAGCAATTCAGCAAGGTACTTGTTACAACAACTACGCACCAAAAAACCCACACCTGCGGGTTTTTCTTTCATACTGAGATCATAAAAGTCACCTGACTCCACCATGACACAGTACTCTCTATTTTTGGACTAGTAACTACACTAACATGAAGCCTGGTAAGTGCACAGTGCAAGATTAAGTTAATGTGATGAGAATTGAGCTTCGGGGAGGTAGAGTTAATGATGAATCAGTTTGATTTAGCTCTTACTCTACAGCTCTTTCCATACGGCTCCTTGGTTAGGTAATTATTTGCCTTTGAACACCAAACCTCTGCTGTGAATAGCTTATCTGTCCTATGGCCAGTCCTCTCCAAAGGACCTGGGTGTCTCAAAAGAATGAAGGTATTTTGTAGTAGGGATCACTCCCATACCTTTCGTGGTCTGTTCTGTAATAAGATGAACTTACATCATCTGTAGACCAGTATTAAATACATGCAAATAATATGGGAATTTATAAATGGCAACATGCAGTTAATGTCATAATACCTAAAAAAAACCAAACCAACCTTCATGCAAATGTACCCGGCTAAGTCAAGCAGCATTTTAAAACACACAGTTATCACAATAGTAAACAGTACAAATGAGAAAATCCTGTGTACGTACCACAGTGCTTCCATTGTGCATGTTATGTGTATCCTTATGGGCATGGGCACAGAAATCTATGCAAGCTGTTACACCAGAGAAAGGCCTACCGTCCTTAGATCCAAGCCGGCAGTCTGGGCCCATGTGTTCATTCTCCACCTAAAAGTAAAATAAACTACAGGTACTTGGGACTGAAAGTGAGCGGCTTGGAACCCCATGAGCCACAGCTGCACTTGGGACTGAACAAATGCAGCCAGTAAGAACAATCGGAAAGCACCTATTTTCCTATGAAATATGTGACACTTATGACTGGTTCTCAAGAAGATAATCAGCTTCACCAGAGTCAAAATGCCTTTAAAGAATAAAAACATTTTATTCACAGTATTACCTCTAAGCCATTTACGTGTGCACAGCTCAAGGCATAACTTAACCATCAGTTTGAATAAAAAAGGTGCATTATTTTAAAACTAGCCAAATGAAGCAACTGCTGTAAATAAGCAATGGAATCCACCACGTCTGTGAGGTCTGTGGCTTCTACCGACAAACATACTTTGGGGTTTCATCTTGTTTTTAAACTATGCTGTCTGTTCAGAGCTACAGCTACACCAGCTGAATGTCACAGGCCTACCTGGTTCTGGAAAGCTTCAGGAGCAAGCTTTTTATAAACCGGAGCCAAATCAGTAGCTAAAGTTTGCAAATTATTTTCAAGAAGTTCCTCCTGCAGAGAAAGGTGACATTTAGAGTGTTGTAATTTGCTTTGTAAGACTCTAATCCAGATTAAAGATGCCTAACAAGTCAGTCTGTATTTCACAGTTTATTAATCTGACTTCTCTTCTGCTGCCCTTTGTCACTAACCGGAAAAAAAGTTCACTATTGCATGACTAAAATACCAAAATCATTACATGTAAGTTAACCAAGTAACAATGGAGGACATCTGCTAAGGCGAAGAAACCCAACACACACAGAACCAATTTCTGCATCATTTCCCCCGAGCTGATATGTGGACTGTCAAGGAGGGAGGAATGTTTCACACAAAATAGAGAAGTAACATCCAGAAGAGAAAAATTACACCACATGCTGAGTGGAGATGGAACCCCAGGTCTTCTTGTAGCGTTTTGCTTATGGGGCCTTAATTTATGTTGTCACAGCCCTGCTAAAAGAAGCCTAGGTTTCCACCACCTTTTGCTTTTAATTGTATGAGTAACTCCCAGTAGCATTTAACATTAATTTAATCTCTTAGGGGAAAAGGTACATTTCTAACATTGCAACAGAACTTTTATCAGGAACATTTGTTAAATATTTTGTTCTTCGGAGGTGCAAAACTCAGGACTTTATGGAAATGTGTATCTACTAGATTTGGAAGTAATACTCCTTTCCTTGGGCTAAGCCATATAAACATGGAACCAGCTAGGTGGGCTTCTATGGCAGTCTAACATTTAAGCGCTTACTTCTAGAAACAACCCATATGTTCTCTTCCTAAATTTTTGCTTTTCCAGGAAAATCACCAACCAACTGGGAAAGAAAAAGGTGGTGATACACTGCCTACTTTGTTTTCCTCCAAGGGCCGGGCTTTGAGAGACAACCGCAGCTTCGGTTTTGCATACTGTATAGTGGCAAAAAGCAACAGTTGATTTTGTTTAAAAAAAAACAAGAACAAAAAAATTTCCAAAACCAAAACTCCGTTATCACCATATACTGCAAACACAAATGTATGTAAACATACGGATAATTTCACATTTTTCAATGTGATGTTACATTACAAATTGATACTGTATTTTTTAACTCATACAGTTTATCAACAGTTGATTGGGACCACAAGTTTTTCTGAACTGCACTGAAGGTAACGCACCCTTAATTATCTGTCCTACGTACTATTCTTACCTAGGTATATTACACCCTTAACCTCATCTCACTCCATCCAGTGCCTCAAATGATCCAAATCTTTCTGGACTTCGAACTATCTTCTTCTTAATTTGCTATACCTCCTAGCTTTATGTCATCTGCAAAATCATCAATATCCAATATTTAGCTAAAAGAAGCATGTGCTAAAAAAATTAACGACAAAACCAAATTAAGAGAAAAATTATTTACCAGTAATTTCACTTCTTTGAAGTGCACTGACAAGCTGCATGCACACTGCACCTGCCCCAGCACCACTGCCACCAAGAGCTGGAGGCTTTTGCACAGTGGTAGCCTAAGGGTGCATGTGCTCCCCTTGCAGGCACACACCGCCTGGAATACCTGTCAGCTGTGCCACCCTCATCCCTCTCAGCTGCAGAATACAAAGAGGTTTTAAAACAACTTCCATGGAAAAGGGAAAGCTGCTATAAATGCTGTTGTGCTTCAGTAAGTGTGCAAATGGAGCTCAGGGTGGCCACTTGGCAGACTCAAGAGGAAGTGATATCACCAGCACAGCTTGCAGTCTCACAAAGCACATTCCCATCAAAGACAGATCTATTTGAGCTGTCTCGTAAGAGATGTGGCACAGCCTAATATTTCATTAGGCAGCACATATCAAGGTTGCCACCTTTGTTGATTCATCAGCCAATGTTATTAAAAACATTAGAAACCTACAGAGAAAACACATGCACAGAATGCTCCATGCCTAGCATTACACAAGGGAAGAACCTACAAACACAGGATCACAGAGAATGAAAAAGGACAAAGGAGGAGGAGCAGGGCTTCTAAGATGAAAGAATCCCTAATAAATACATTTTTCCATAAATGAAAATGTCTAGAACAAATTCCTTCTTGAGACAAGCAGGGCTATTTTCAGCTTGTACTGCCTTTGCCTTAGTTGTGTATTCAGTGAGAAGGGCAGAAGGACTGCGTGCGCTTTATTCTGTTTAGGCAGAAGCCCCCCCCTTTAAGCCCTAATGAAGTCTGTGAATACCCACAGTGCGAGTGGACAGCACAACTCTGAGGAGACTGAAGGGTTTGCATTCCCACACATATGCATAAAAGATGCTTCATCAAAAAATAGGACTTGGGAGGAATATTTAGCTCCAGTGAAACAACTGACTTCACTCTCTTCCAAGAAACAATTAACATTTCACATTGTGTATACACCACACATCAAAAAAAGCAAGAGTACCTCTGCTACTGTCTGGACTCCACCCAGCTAGGTATTTTCTGTAGCTAGCAGCAGTGGAGTTCAGGAGCTGAGAAAGATGATGGGCAGGTGACCCAAACAGAGCGCTAGGTAACTGACTGCGCTGTAGTATATGTCTCTTCAAGCATGCCAGATGTGCTAGTAAAGCCGTGACACTTTTATCTAGGAGTTCCACAGGGAAGTGGGGTTAGAGCCATCTACAGTCAGAACCAACGGTACTGTTGAGTTACGCTGAGGAACTTATGTTCATGAGGCAGTGGTTATCAGTCTATAACACCTGATTTCTTTTTCATTAAATTATTCCCATTGTAAAAAACATTTGGTTGGTTTTGGTTTTAGAGGTTTTTACTTCACATATCACCATGTTTTCTGTGCTGTCTCAGCTTCATGTCATCACTGACACTCATAAGCAGCAATTACAGTATCATTTCACTGTATCATATCTTGGCATGTTCATTTCCTTCAAGAATGTTTATAAAACATGCTGTTCACAGAAAAACCAGTTTATTCTAGGTGGCAGACAGAAGACCAGGTTGTCAGCGGGTCAGCCAGCAGTGTGAAAGCAGTGCAGCCCAAGGTACAAAATTTTCCATGACAAGACAAAAGGACTAAATCTATGAGGTGCAGGCTTTGGTGCTTAGGAAAAAAATTTAGCTGTATTTTATACTTGCAAAGAATTAACATTAAAGAGTTACACAGTGGAGCTAAATATGCATACAGAAAAGCATTTAAGGGTAATTTTAGGGTATCTTAATACATAGTAAGGGACACTAAATTTTCATACAGTGGTAAAATTAATAAGTTCTACAGTTACAAAACAGCTGGGTGCCTGTGTGACAAGTTATGCATACATGTGTGAGAGAAAAGGGTGGATATCCGTAGATACAATTTCTAGTTCTGAAAATCATCGGAATAAATACCTGGAGGAAAAAAAACCAATGAATGAAATAAATCTTACTTGCTTAGGGTCATCTGTGAGAAGCCTAAATTTCCTGGGGTTTTTGCTTCTGGCAAACTTACAGCCATTGAAATACATACTCCATGAACAGCCAAATGAGAATGACGCTCCACAAGTTTCTGGATCAAGTCCTTGACATGCACAAGTACGACTATGAAAGGAAATAAAGACATACCAAGTTGGCCGATAACACAGCTCTTTTTATCTTTTTCCTTCTGTTTTGCTTGTTTAAGTCAATGCTATTTGCTAGTTCTTTTATTATACATAGCATAAAACCACAGGAGTTTATGAAATATATGATTTAACCGGATACCTTTTGTTAATGAAATACTCGTGTAGAGGACTGACTTTTTTCCCCATAAAGACAGTCTCAACTCCCCAAAGCCCCAGTTCTGGGAAATAAATACATAACAATCAGTTACAGCTATATAGATATACCCACACTACTTCAATTTTTACTTTTCCAGTTGAATAAAATTTTTATCCCAGAAAATACTACTGCTACTAAAGCCCACCCCTAAATCCACAGTTATTTTGTTACATGTGACACTACCACTGGTTCCAAATACCACTGATCCAACTCTGAAAGTCTTAACAACTCCACTCAGCCTGACCCTTTAAAAACACAAGCATTAGATTCAGGTCACTGTACAGCTATTAGTGTCTGTTAAACACAGGCTAGACAAAAATCAGCACAAAGGCAGCACTGCTACAGAGCCTCAGCTGCAATATATTATCTAGTCAATTAAACTGAAGTCCTCCCAGAGACACAGAGAGGAAGATCCTAACCTTGAGTGTTCAGTCTGTCACTTATTTAAACAAATCACATATCACCTTCTTAGCAGCTCGTTAGCATGGCCATGTATGCAAAGGGCACACTGACTGTCTTTGGGCAGCGTGCACAAAGCCAGAAGAGAAGCTCATGGCCATTCATTTCCCTGAATGCTCACAGCCTGGTCTCTAGGAAAAGCCAGGAACTAAGTTTTTTACTGAAATGACACCTAGTGGTTTGTAATTTTAAATGAGCTTTTTTACATTTATTTTATTAGTCGAACTATTGAATTCTCAAGTTACTTATTGCAGAACGTTCAACAAGCAACACAACAATCGTTCGCTATTAAATAACTTACTCTTCATTTAACGCACATCTACGGCTGGTGGGACAGCCGTATTTTCTGAGACTCTGTGTCAGTTCTTTGTACAGCGTATCAGCCAGGAGATGCGGGATCCCTTCCCAGGCCAGTATGAGAATCACGATGACGGCAGTTTGGCAGTGGTGTCCTGCACGCTGACGTACCAAGCACAGCAACTTTTCCTCATCGCTACTTCTTCGTATCACCTGGAAGAATCATTTTGTTTATTCTTTGATAAGCGTAGGAAACGCGTAACGTGCTGCTCTTCTCTGGGACATGTAAGGCCTGGAAGAGTAAGAAATACTGCCGCCCAAAGAGTGTCTGTCAGCAAGCAGGACTGGGACAGCATCACACACTGATCTCTGGTGTAGAACATGATTTTGCGTTGCCTTTTTACCTGTAGAAGAAATAGCAGTACATTTCACAGGAGGAGCAATATTTTAAACGTTCTACATAAACAACAAAGAAGATGCATTAAAGGAAAATAACCACTAGAAGGAAATAATAATCCCGAGACAACGTATCTGCTAAGAACCTAACAGTTAACCTTGAAAATAATACAGAGAACATACCGCCAAAACCCAGCACGCAGGTCCATAGCAGCACACCACAGAAGCACATGCAGGCGTCTGTTAGGATGGTTACCACAGTTATGTATCAGTACATAAAATGGTTCCCACCTTGCAAAGTAAGATTAGAAGAAAGCGATGAGAATAAACTGTGTTCTTGGTGAAGGAAACAATGAGATTTTTCAGAACACATCCCTAGACTACCTACATTACAGTTCTTAGCAGAGCGCTGAAGTTCTTACCAAACTGCATGATACACAACGCAATCTTTGTCAACCTTACCCATAAAACACAAAGACTAATACAATATGGATCAGTACAATATACCAATGAATAAAAAGGAATTTTTTAAAAATATCGAAGAACTAGACAGTCCTACTCCCCCATACTTAGGTTTTTTATCACAATCTGAAACAGAGCTGAAATTTAAAATGAAAAACCACAATAAAGCTAGATAGTATTAGAACATGATCTTTGAAAATATGTTTCTTTATTTTTCCAACGTGTTTTAGCCAGCATAGCCTGTACGAGGCCTCCAACAAAGCTGTCAAGATCCCAGTGTTAAGCTTCAAACACATTAGGCCTGGACCTCTCTTGGGCAGCAAAGGCCAAATCTTCCTCCTCGGCTCCACCGCACATGGATAGGGACCAGGAGGTCCCTCCTTACTGCGTGCAGAGGGCGGCTAAGGCTCTGCCAGCTCCACAGCAATACACTCGCTCAGAGCAAGCAGTCGGTCACCTTGGCTCTCCACCCAGCGCTCCCTCTCCACCAGCAGACCTCCCATAGGTATGGCACTAGTCACGGACTGTAAAAGCAGGAAGACAACGGTGTTTCACTTACTCTTTGAAAACCTCCAGATACCTGAGTTTTCATGCAGATTCCCTACTGGACTGATGTCAAAGCTTCTTTGTTGCCAGAAGTGCAGCTGTCATTTATGTGTGACCCCCAGCCTGATCAGCTCTGATTAAATTATTTGAACTCATTAAAAGTGGGGACCAAAGTACGCTTGCAATTAATCTGCAAATGAAAAAGTTTGCAATAGATGAACAGTTTCAGAGGGAATCTGTGCCAGCTTAGCAGGAAGAAGCAACCTTAAAGTTAATTTGTGTCTTCTGAAGTTAATCATGCAGTCTTACAATCAGCTTTAAACATCATGAGAAAACAAGCAAAGGCATCTGAGGTACCCTTGCTCAAAAGGAGTCTTGGTTGTGACTGACCAACGAGTACAGTATTTTTTACAAAGAAAGAAAAATAATGCAACTCATTTACATGTGAGTGAGGTTTACAGAAAATCTATTATGGCTGATACACAATACAGTTATTCACGTCAGTGTGAGCTTTACATTCCTGAGGCAGCACAGTTCCTTCAAGGAGGAGAGAAATTGAGGGTTTTTTACTCAGCATGAAGGGTGATGCTTTTACTTTTTTGTTTGTCTGGGGGTTTGTTTTGTTTCTGGAGTTTGTGACTTCAATAAGGTTATCTGGTACCTTATAGTTTCTCAGTACGACATCAGGTTGCCTTTTTTGAGTTCTCATATAGTTCTAAACTGGAAATACACAGTCCAGGAAAACTGACAGGCAAACAGGAAGGAAATTTATAGTTAAACATAGCTGGAATTTGCTTCATTATGCATACAGTGGAGAATGCAGTGCTCTTATTGGACCCAAAAACATTTTACAATTCATCATCTTTCAGGCCACAAAGGTAGCGAATTGATTTGTCAGCTGTCTGAATTTACTTTCCGTGGCTCTTGAGAGGTTATATGGTATGCTCATCTGCCTACAGGTGGAGTGCTCCCATCCTTTTGTTACCAGAGGTAAGGCACTTTTCTCACCTGTCTGTTTAGAAGAACACATCTTGCACCAAAACAATCACGGTTCCCCTGGGCCCGCAGACAGAGCTGGAGCCATCGTGCTTTTCCTGCGTAAACTGGCGATACCCCTGTCAGACGTGCTACAGCTGACATTCTCAAGCAGGAACAGAGCCTCTCTTCTGTGACAATATATCCACAGCAACACCCCAGTCAATATACAGAAAAGCACATTTGAGCAAGACAACCACAAACCATCAAGTAAATCCAGCCAGCTGAAACACCATGTCATTCTTGAGGATTTAACGGTTTTTCTAGTGGGGAAAGAGCCACGGCAGTTGCCATAGTTTGACTCGGTGACTTCTTAGTTACAGTAACACTGATGTAACTCTCTTATTGCTAGATGTATACTGTATTATAAGTGTGTGTGTGTATATACACACACATATGTACCTATATAAAGCAAAAGTAAAACTGCATTTTTGTTACTAGTGGTTATCTGAGTAATCCAATCCAAAATATGACTACTAACTGTGTAGTGCTGGTCAAGATTTTGCCTGATGTGCTTACAGATCTGACTTCTTACTGTTTTTTAAGTAAAAGAGCTAGTAAGGCTTTAGTTGACGGATCATTTCTTGAATTACTTTTTAGCTGTCTCCACTTTATTTCTATTCCAGTTTCTGCAGCTTGTAATTACTGGGGATGAATCCAAGATCTTTTCACCCTTAAACATCTCCTAACCATACAGTGTTTTAACCACCTGCCCCCGCCCCTTTACTTTATGGAAACATCACTTGTTAAATTCATACAACAGCAACACCATCTTAGTGGTGTCACCAGAAGAGTAGTATAAATAAAATCTCAGCCTACACTTTAGTTTACTTTATTCTTTTCAGCGTGCATTTGACACTGTGTCCTCCTCAGTAGGGTAAACGCTGTCACTACCACAGATAATACAATAATAATGCAATTTATTAATCAGTTCTTCATGCAATCATTTAAAATGTGTATTTATTTGCTATTGCTTGCAAACATAATTCCCAGTGTACTTATTGCTTACCTATGAAACACTGAGATGCCAGATATTAAGTTAAATATGTAACAAATACAGCAAGTCCCTGAATGTTTCCTCAGACTATAAGCCATGCACAAATCAGCTGGCAAATCTTGTGTCCAAAAGCTGTTGGTACTATTCATGATTTCTGTGATGTAGTTAACAACAGTGATAAAGCAAATAATTTAATACTTCAGTTTGTTTAATTTTGGTCCCTAATACATTTAAAAGGGATGAAAAATCAAACATTTAAGTGGTGGAACTTTAAAGCTCCGTTTTTAAAATGGCAGAATAAAAACATTTTCCCCTGCAATTACTTTTCCACACAAACTAACCATGTGGAAGTGTGGACTTCTTAGTGAGTCACATAGAAAAATAATCAACAAAACAGACTTGTAATAAGTCGGTATAACACTTGAATGTAACAAGCAATAGGACAATAGCAAACGGCCTCAAGTTGCGCCAGGGGAGGTTTAGATTGGATATTAGGAAAAATTCTTCACCAAAAGTGTTGTCAAGCACCGGAACAGGCTGCCCAGGGAAGCAGAGGAGTCACCAACCCTGGAGGCATTTAAGAGGTGTGTAGATGTGGCGCTTAAGGAAAAGGTTTAGTGGTGGACTCAGCCGTGCTGGGTTAATGGTTGGACTCCGTGATCGTAAAGGTTTTTTCCAACAGAAACTATTCTATAGTCATCTTTCTGCAGGTATGTAGGGCCAGATTATCCCTGAACTTGTTTGAGCAAGCACTAGCTGTCATCAGTACGAAGTATCCATCAAAAGATTCCCACATGAACAATGAATCATCCGTTTCAGCTGCAATGCAGCACTTCTGGAAAGCAACAGACCTAACAAACTCGCCCACAATGCTTGATCAGTACTTACCGGCCCCGTTCTGCACTCACAACAACTGGGTGTGATGTTATGTGCTACTCATTCCGTCACCTGTTTGCTAACATAACCATGTCTAGGACAAAAGGAAAAACTGAAATGGGACACTCCTCCTTCCAAAGAGCTGTCTTATGCACACGCGTATTTGGACACACGATACCACGATACATCCTTGCAGGCTGCTGAGTTGGGCAGGATGCTGATGTATTCTGACTGTTTTCAAAAACCAAGTTGTGCACATCCCTCCCGTGCTGTAGTCAGGCACCCACCCTACCACTCTGTACTATGCCTGTTCTGCATTATTATGGCTCTCTGTGTCCTGTTTATGTGTACATCTAAAGGAAGGCAGCAGTTCAAGTAATTTATTTTATTACCTAGCCCAGATATTTGAAAATGGCAGAATGTGAGAATAAGAGCAGGCCTTCAAAGTGAGCCAGCCAGCCAGCCAGCAAGGAGAGAAATACAATCAACAGCGACTATGGCAACATACCACAGCTAAACCTCTGTTTCTACACACCACAAAAGGTAGAAGTTTACCCAATTTTCTTAAGAGAAAGCATGAGCCAAAAGCTAAAGTGTATTTACTGAAGAAGAACCACAGAGCAGAATTTGCGCCAGCAATTCAGCAACAAGTTATGGGATAAACAAGAGGAAAAGTTAGTTTTTTCACTCCTTCACATACAAGGACAGTGAAGAGACAGAAAGGCATGCTAAGATTAAAGAATACAAGAACAGGACAAGGTCAGGAGCGGACTGTCCAGCCTTATCCTGAGAGTGACTAACAGCAGTTGCCTAGGGATGAGGAGTAAGAAAGGCCCTTGGATGCGGAGATGCTTCTCAACAACCACAAGGCACCTTCCAGGCACCTGCCAGCAGCTTGGAAAATAATGGTCTCTCCCAGCTTTTGAAGGATTTGCTTTTTGAGCATCTGTCTACTCACTTCTAAATCTCTGCAGCATTCTACCACCCACTACCCTCCTGGGCAAAGTTCAGTTCCAGACTGTGTGAAAGAAAAAACCGATACCTTTTCTTCAGGGTGAGCTCGCCCCTGCTAGTGCGCTCTGGTTTTGATACAGGGTGACTGTGAATAACAGGGGCTATGCAGCTCTCCGTGCCACCAGAGCCTTTAGAGCGCCTTCTCCCCTTCCCTCTGCGCCAGGCCGATGGGTCTGTACCTCTACCTGCCTTTGCTAGTTCTGCTGTGCTTTGAGTTGAGGGACCAGAACTGGACAGTGTTCAAGACTGGGGTGCACCATGCTTTCTCACACAGGTGTAATTATGTTTTTTTAATGTTTTATGTTTTCTTTGCTCCTCCCCAGTAATTCTCCCCAGTTTCTTTCGGTGTTTTCACCACTGCTGAACACTGAAGCTGATGTATAACAAACTGTTTATCCCAAGCAGCAACACGCAACCTAGTGCCCATCGCTGTATATGAATATAGAACATTCTACTTTTTGTGTAACTGTATTTATCAAGTGAGTTTTATCTATCACTTTAGCAGCCATTCGTTCTGGATCACAAGTCCTTCCTGCTCTTCCATGATATGTGTCCCTCCTCATTATCCTGAAAAACTTCGTATCGTCAGCAGTTTGTCACCTCAGTGTCTCCCACTTTTTTCAAACAATTTCTGAGTGTATTGAACAGCTATCGATAAAACCTGCTGCAGCTGTCCAAAAGCTGAAGTTCTACTTATTTGAATTATTTCTTTTAGATTGTTGAAGCAACTGTCTCAACCCTTGGCAGGAGCTCTAGAACAAGGAATAAGTACACTGTGAATAAAAATTACTTGATATCCTTAAACATAAGCCAGTCTATCTAAATTAGCACGTACATGACTTATGCAAGTAGCTAAGGGGCGACTGCAGAAGCTCAGCATACCAGATGCTGAATTACCACATGGATGAGAAATTACTTTCCAATTTAGGATCACCAGAATAGTTTTGTTAACATGACACAAACCAGACACCACCAGCAAATTTTAATTGCCAGCTAAATGCACCGCTATAAATTACTGGGTGAAATAAAAATAATGGAACCAACAAAAAGGTCCTTTTTAGGTTTATTTCATCTCCATATGGTTCCACGGCAATAATCCCTCCTGTCCATTCTGAATTTCTTCAGTAAAACAGGGTATCAGTAGCTGATTTTAAAGTGAGAACATAGCTCAACTGCTCACTGTGATTTCCTGAAATAGGCAGCTCAGGACACTCTGGCTCCAGGTTTTCCAACCTGCAGATTTTACCTCTGCACAAAGTTCACGTATGGAGTCTTTTCTACACAGGACAAGATTCTCTGCTAAGCTACAATTCCATAATAACCTACAGCAGTGCAAAATGAAAGCTCGGTGCTGTTAAAACCTGCTGCTGTTCTACCAGGTGATGCTGTGTAACAGCAGGAGAAACATTCTTGTCTGCCACAGAAGCAAGTCTGCCCTCCCTTTTTCCTAATTCACTCCTACACACACGTTAAACGACATTAAACTCTCTTCTTACTGGAAAATGTTATATCCTCATTCTCAGCATGTCTAAGAGATATTAAAATGGAAATAAGTTCCACTTCCATAAATTCTCTCTTCTCAAGTACTAGCAGACTACATTAAGAGTTAGCACAGAACAGTCACTGTCCATCACAATACTACGAAGTTACTTAGCTGTTCTTACAGGAGTATCAGTGAAGTGTGGTATCTCCAATTATCTGCAGATGGGTTTTTTCAGGTTGCTGCTGGGAGCAGTATTGTAGCGTTTACAACTGTGCAGATTGCAGTATATATAGGTTAAATGACTCTTCTACAATCACACAACCAACACTGCAGAAATGAGGACAAAATTCCAGTCTCAACTCCCAGCATCCTCTTACCCTCCTGACTCCCTCAGAATTCCCTTTCTGTCATGTTTCAGGCAATGGTAAACTGCACCTCTTATGATACGGATGACAATAAGAATCTACTCTCTCTGTTCAGGTATCCCATTTTTTTAATTAAAGTAATGATAACAGGAACTTAAATGCTTGCTCTTTTTGTAATACTTAGTTAAGATAAACATAGCTTTTTCGTTTAATGTTTACTCTATTAAAATATTTGAGTTCTTCTTCATATTAAACAATATTGAAACTTTTATTTACTTCAGAAACCATGTAAAAGAACCTGATAATTTTGATTGTCAAAGCATTGCAGCACTTAACAAAAAAAGGCTTTACTTTGGATAACATTACAAACATTTTCACCCAAAATAAACTCCTCTAATTCTGTACTTAGCAGGTGTGCCTCCTGGCAAACGGTGAAAATAGTGCTTGCACAGCTACAGTACCTGCTACACACACAAACTGAATGTATTACATGATTATAGCAATAAAGTGATGCTCTAATACACCATTGTCCAAAAAAGTGAACAAAACTCCCACCAACCACCCTCCTTGTGTGTCAGAATTAATTTCCTTCCAGAATTCTCCTATGGAGAACATAATTTAAACATAGACACAGTTTAATAAATTAAATAAAAGCTTTAAGTACAGTAAGCTGTTTAAAGCAGAATGGAGCTGCACATTCTACTTAAACCTGTGGCCAGAAGACAGTCAGTCCAGGAGAATTTGCTTTAAAGCCCTTTTCAAATATATTTCAAAAATTTCCTACTCTGCCATGTTCCAAATAGCACAACAGCTTCACTACCCCCAAGCCAGCAGTGCCGCACCAGGCCTCCTGACCATTTCACTGCCAGGTGGGGTACACAAAGTACCTTGCTCATTTCTCAGTTTGTTTTCCCTAATAAATTACACATCTCTTCTAATACTAACAGTAACTTATATGTAGAGAGCCTAGAAGCTGGAGTAACTTCTCAGTTTTCTTGCTTTTTCAATTTCCAATTTCAGTCACTTACTCAAGTCAAGCTAAACTAGAAAACTGAAAAAAAAAAATAATCTCTGCATCTGCAGAAGAATCTGTTGTTATCAAGGCTCATGCAGCAGCCAATAAATTGTAGTTTTTGGCATTTAGCCACAAATTTCTATCAGTTCAATGATCTATAAAATCTTGGTTGTAACAGTGGGTTATCTAAGCATTACTTTAAAAAAAAATCATTAATTTCAGTGGCTTATATTAGGTTCAGGTCCGTACAGGACTAATTTCAAATTTAGCTGTATTTTATAAGTATTTGTAATCAGGTTTTTTACCCATTTTTAATCCATCCCTATTTTTTATTGTTTATATATCTTACTAATATACAACAACACTGTAATACTACAGGAAAGTTAATAAAGATCTGTCAAGTTATAAACATAAAACCCAAGTAAGGCAGACAGTACAGAAGTGAAAAAGTTTGAGAAACTACTTGCAAAAGATAGAAAAGCCCCATAATACTGTATTTGCAAACAAATCAAGGCCACCAGCAGGCTAACAGAATCTGAAGGGTCAACAGATCATAAAAGGCGGGGGGTGGCGGGGTGGGGGTGGGGGGTTGGGGTGGGGGGAAGCAATCAGAGAAGATAAGGCTCAAGATGAAAAAAACACTGGTTTGGGAAGATTCCTGTATCAGAAGCCTTCTTCACAGGGGATGATCAAGGATTTTTTTTCCTGAAGTTAAAGCTCTGACAAAAGTGGTCAGAGGACAAAACAATAAAAAAACCACCAAAAACCATGCCCCCCACCAAACAGTAGCAATTTGCTAAGTTCAAATAATACCCACAAAAGCAACTCAAGGATGAAACAACTGAAGTATTAAATGCGATGTGCACTGTTTTGATTTATAATACATTAGCATCAAAGGGCCTGAAGATTACCAAGAGGATACCACTTTATAAAAAGACCCTAGAAGAAATATGTTGATTCAGTGATCCCACTAGCCTGGTATCTCTGTGGGGCAAAGCCATGATCACACAGGGAACTATGAGGCACAGGGAAAAGTAAAATAAACTTTTCTGAAGTCACAGCTCAGTCATACTGCAGCTCCTTCTAGATTTCCAAAAGCCATTGAGTAAGGTTCCTTAGTAAAGGCTCTTAAAAAAACCCTAATGTGTCTTGGGACAAATCAAAAGACCACACATCAATAACTGGTGAAAAGACATGAAACAAAGGCTGGTATGTCTCCGATGAGAGCTCTGTAGAGCTGTGTTCAAGCCTGTGCTCTTCAGCATATTTGTTAAGGGTAAATAAAAGGATGACAACATTTGTTGATGACACTAAGCAATTCAGAGTAGTGAAGACAAGCACAATCTGCAAACAAATGAAGGAGGAGCTCATACTGCTGAGCGGGCAGTAAAATGGCAGATAAATTTCACTGTAGATGTGCATATTTAATGCACATGGTGAAAACAATTCTATTTTTAGATAAAGATGGACTCCGAGCTGGCCATTACCATGCAGGAATGAGAATCTGGCATAATGATAGAAAGCGCTATGAAAATGTCGAATCACTGCTCTGCAACAGAGAAATAGCACAAACAACTGCTAGGAATTACCGAGAATAGAGCACAAGGCTGAAAACATTACACCAGCATTTTAACTCCTAGCATAAGAGAACAGGAAGGAAAAGGAAAAACACAGATGGCAACATTTATGAAAGGCAACTGAACACAAAGTCACTGTCTCCAGCTCAGGGAACCACAGAGCTGTGAATTACTGGAAACCAAGTGAATCTTCTGGGAGGCAGCTGCCCTGCTCTTATACCTTTATGCCATCGGTCAGTGCCGGAGATGGGATATTGGCAAGAAAAACCTCCAACCTGACCCGGCCGTTTTTAATTGCTTCTTATCTCTTGTCTTTATTCAGAGCTGGAGCCTTAAAAATTATATTGCAACTCTGAATAAAGACGACAGATAGCAATGATAGCTTAGCTGATCCAAGCCAATGTCCACTGAAAGCAGAAGGAACCCACAGGAAATGGGTTTAATCAAGAAAACATTAAGACCTGCAGCTGACCCCCTCTGAGGTCAGTGACATGTATCTTTGACTTCAGTGCAGCAGGGCAAAGCCTACAGGAGTTACTCACAAACAACTAACAAATTCATAAACCATTTCACATCAGTCGAGGTAACTGTAATTTACCACCAGACATACCAAGAAAAGGAAAAAAACCAACAACCACCCCACAACCATGGGACCAACACGTGTCAAGTCACTTATCCCTGGCTGGTTATAGGGGATTCCCAGTAACATGAAACTTTTTATTATATGAATGGGTTACTAAGAATGACAGGCCAGTAATTTCAGTACTTCAAAGGGTTTTTTTCTTTAACTTATTATGAAGTATGACTTGGGCAAATCAAAAAAGCAAAAGAAATCCAAACAGAAAAGAGTACGTTTATCCTGACAGATGTCACAGAATGGGAAGTTATTTTCTAATCATACAGCTATCACCTACACAGATATCCACACATTTGAAATCTCTGGCAAAACTATTAATTCTGTTTTGACACAAAAATGAGACTATACAATTCGATGTAAAAAAAGTCAAGAGGTCAAGCAGTCGCCTTGCCACGGCATGTAGTGAAAACAATAGCAAGCCCATCTTCACTGCACAGTTTAGTTCACGTGGGTGTCGGTCTAATGCTTACACATACAGCTACCACAAGGTCTCAAACCCTAGGTAGTATTTACTAATAGTATTTAGGTTTAACTAATAGGAGCATTCTTGTCCACATCCAGAGGGACAAAGTATCACCCTGAAATATAATACATGAAAAAAATACAGGAAAGACAGATACTCATTTCTTCTCAAAAGAAAAGTGATAGAGAAAAGATTCTGCTAGTTTGTGATAATCTGAAATATAAGGAAGAAAACATCAGCTCCTTTCGGGGAGTCTGTTTCAGTAAGTGTTTAACACACCAGACACATATCTGGAGCCACTTAAGCAAAACCAGTTTAGGAGGGAATCAGTATTATGAAATGCAGTCACTAACAGAAGAATGTTAGTAAGGTATCTTAGAAAGCTTCCTTTAATCTTAAAATGTTTCTAATGAACCAGTAAGACAAAATTATCTAGTAGAAATAGGGAAAATTAACTGGGAGATCAACAGATATATTCAATTTTTTTTAATCATATTTACTTCAGCAAAGCTTCATCGTGGTCCTCTCACCAGCAAGTCTCAGGAGCCCTAAGGGCAATAGCTTGTCCATCTGCAAAGCAGAAATTACTCTGTCCCAAAGTACATTGTAAATGAGTAAGTGAAAGTCTCTGTGCAGCTGACAGAACCTTGTGACTACAATTATCAGAGAGCACAGCAAACTTTTTCCACAAAATGTGGATTTTGCACAGGATGAAACAGTTCTACAGAGATTTCAGTGATTTCCTTCCCTCTCTTGTACTGAACAGTCACACAGTAACAGCAGACTTGGAAAAACATTCACCTCTTTAGGTCTGAACTTGCACACACAAAAAGGCACTGCTGCATAAAACAAGATTGGAACTTCAGTTAAATGAACATTAAAGCTTACTCTCGCTGACACTTTACATACAGAAATGTCAAAATCTACCTAACTGGAGAGCAGGTCCCCATACCTTAACACAGCCTTTACTGTATGCATCCGAGTGCTTTCTGACTGTCATGATGTACACACGTCGGACACCTACAGCCATGCAGATATACAATAAAATCTATCATTTCTGCTTTACATAAAGGACAGTATGTTGATACTGGCAACAGAAAAATCAAGTTTAAGAGTTAGTTTTAAATGCCTTCTTCCTTTCAAAGGCTCACAAGTATTTCTGAGGTAAGATTTTTAACTCCTGTCCTCTGTTAAAACTGAGTGTTTTATTTAGTTGAAATACTGAAAAAAAAAAAAATAAATCACTCCTTTCTTTTGGGGTCAGTTGTTTATGAAATTAGTTTTACCATCTTTTTTTCCTGGATGCTGATTTGTTACTAAATATTATCTAAAGCAACATGCACATATGGATTCCTTTCTGAACAATAGTTTACGTATCTAGTATGGAAAACACACTTTGACTGTTCCAAACACGAGCAGTAAATATTTAGCATGCGATACCATTCACACATAATATGTAATAACCCTATTTTTGTCATGTAATCACAAATGTCAGTCTACCAACTGTACAGTTACCGTCATCCTTTTTTCAATCAAGTCTGAAATTCCTAAATACATCAATAACATTTTTTTCTTTTAACAACCAGGTTAATTTGTTTTTTCCAAAACTCAGTTACAAGATTTCCAGTCTACTTGTTACCTCCCTCGGTGGTTTCAGCAAAGATTAAGGACAATCAATTCTTGCCAAGCTCTCTCCTGGAGCTTGTGTCTGTTACCTCATTTCCTGGCTCCTATGAAGCAATGTGAGACAAGATTTTGGTGAAAACTATCACCATAACATTTACATTTCCAAATACTGACTTCAGTTTCTCAAAAATAGTGATGAACTCCATGGCATATGAGATTGAACTTCCTCATCCATCATACTCTCTTTTCTTCAGGTGTTCATAAACTAAAAAAATGTTACTGGATAGTTTTCCAACTCTCCCAAGCAAGCATCCCTTCTTTTCTCTCTTTCACACTTTCCAATAACATATTTCACTATAGACTCCAACTTTTGGTCATTGTCAGGGTCTTCTTACCCTTAATTTCATCATCTGCTACCTCTCTTAAGCACCTCTCACACTCATTCAAACCACTACATAACACACAGCACCACATTTTAAATAAAGAAATAAGTAAATTGTTTTCTTTAGCTTCATCATTTACACAGACTGTAGATCAATTAAATGAAGAATGAAATCTTCAATAAAGATCAGAATATATTTAAGCTCAAGGACTACACATCACTTGATATTTAAAAGCCACACAAAATTATTTTACTGCTGTAACATAAAAACTTACCCACTTTGCAATTGGACACCCCTGAGAGCTTTTTCCTTCTTTTCCTGTATAAACCACTACCTCTATTCTTACAGCGCTTCCTTTTGCTCCATACCTGTATTAAAAAAAGTTTATGAGTAAAACAAACTACTGTAGATCAGTTTAAAACAGGAAACATTTTCAATAAAACAAGAATAACAAACTTAGCTTTACTGAGAATGTTAGAAACCCAAAGTATTTATAATGTCAAAAAATACTTAAATTTAAAAGCCTATTTGCAAGAGTGATTTTCAACATCTCTCTTCTGATAACAAGCTTCTGCCACTGAGGAAACATTGTCTGGGGAAGAAATGTTATCTGCATATAAGTCTTAGTGCGCTTAACCACTAACGCGACCTTTCTGTTCAGTTTGCCACAGCTTCTTCGCATGTAGGGCACTAGAAAAACTAATTCTACCAGCTGCTAATCTCTGTCATTCTTATTTATTTCAATGGCACCTGAAAGCACACTGCATTTGAAATTTAACCCTAAAGTTGCAAGAGCTCAGAAAAGACAGATGAGTTTGGAACTGAAATACGAACGCTCACCTCATGCACATCTGAACAGGAAAACATTTAACAAATGAGTACTGCAAGAAGTTCAGAAAAAGAAAGCTAAAACATAGAACCTGATTCCTCATAGCTCTTCTTCTTTCCTGTTTAGACAGTCAGAAATACTGTGAGCATTAAATGCTGAATTTTCCTCACCTGTTCTCCATTATTTCTCTCACAGCAGCAACACTTGGTCCTGTCCCAAGGTGTGTGTAATATGGGCCTTCATCTTTCTCTATAATTTGCTCTGTAAGCAGGTTGAGAAAACTAAGTTGGCACATATGAAATTTATTTACACCATTACAAGTAAGCTTAGAAATGGTTTACAGAAACATCTTCCAAAATAAATTACAATACAGAACATTTGTCCCTGAAATGTAATGAATAAAGAATATGGCAGATTTTTCTCCTCAGAGGCATCAAAATTATTTTATGCTTGTTTCCTCCTATTAATCTGCTAGTATTTTTTCTTTATGTTATAAAGTATTCCTAATTATAGTAACATTTTGCATTCTTTACAAATTTTCATTACAGGAGCTGGCATGTATTGACTAAATAAGCTTCCCAATATCCTTGTTGGTAGGAAAACATTAATTTCTTTCAGACAAAGGAGAATTGCAAGGGGGGGGGGGAGGGGGGAGAGGGGAGAAATAATTAACTGATACTCACATACTACTGAACAGAAAACATAATCCAAGCCTCTTAACTAGCACTCTGTTGATTCAGAACATTAAAGCAAAGATGAAACAATCTGCCTGTGTACAATTTGTTGTTAAGCTTCTGACTTGTTTTTCCATCTGTGCGCTTTGATAGTTGGAAAACACAGCATGTCTAACACCACCAATCAAGCTGTATTTGCAAAACCCTCAATACTGAGGCCTGACATTGAGCCTGACAATGCAAATTATTACATGTGTGGCCTCACGTGAACTCCACCTTACCTCTCCTCTCCTCTACAAGAGGCATCTAGTAGACTTTGGCACAGACTCTTAAGGCAAACTGACATCAGTCATCAGGACTGTGACAGTAACAAGATTGTCCACAGCTATGCCCTGCTGCTTATTTAACAGCATTTACGCAACAATTACAAGATACTGGGAAATGTTTGCCCAGCCCATCTGGCAAAAACTAGTTCTAGACCATAAAAATCAGAAGCTGATACACTGCAAGTAGATTCACATGCAACACAAGTCAGCAATGACAAAACAACAAATAGAAAAACTCCTTTTCCTCCTGGGTTTAAATTTAAGCAGAGAATTTAAACCTGCCAGTTGCAATACCAAAAATACTCAATTCTGCTGTGCTTCGCAGGCCCAAAGAACCCCAGGCAAAAGTTACAGGAAGGGGGAAAAAAATTTCTTCTTCTTCCTATTTCCTAATGACGAAACACTGGTCCTTTTGCAACAGCTGAGTAACTGTCAAGTACAACTTCCTCACATTAGAGAAAATACATGAACACACCTACATCTGAAAGGCACAGGCAAAAGTTAGCAAAAAAGACTTACCAACACAGTCACAAGTTGGCAATTCAGATTGTCCTTTTTTTGTAGGTGTATCTATTAAATTTTTTGTAGGGGTATCAAGAAACTTCATAGGTGATTCAAGGAAACTGCTGAGCGTGTTTTTTGCTGGAGAACATCCTGAGTCGCCTGTGCTCTGTGGGCGGTCAGTACCCAAACTGGTTGACGTCAGAACGGTCACTTCGCCCGCACACTCCATATTCCTGAGAGCTTCAGCAGAACCTGGTACCTGGGCCCCACCACAGGGAACAGGCAGCACCGGTGACTTCAGATCTACTTGTTCTACAGCACCGTGTACATAAGTTTTGTCTTCACTATGCATTTCGTTAGCTCTCAGGTTAGACTGATTACAAGTTTGAGGCAAAGGATGCGTCTGACTGACATTCGCTGTTTGCTGTACCTGAGAATTACATTTTTCTGTAAACATCGGTAGGTTTTCACTTGGTCTGTTCAATAAGGATGCAGTTTTCAATTGTGAAATGGCCAGAGGGTTACGGGAGGACAGGTCACCATGTTGGTTACATGCAACAACCTCATTTTTCAGTGGGTCAATGCCAAGTGGGTCACCGGAACCTGCAGTTTTGATTTGCTCATTCATGACGTCACAGCCAAACAATCTGTCTTTTTTTTTCTCTTGCAGTACCTCAGGTAAACATCTATGGAATTTTATCTGTGTTTGCGGGAGAAATAATCTAGTTTTCTCTTGTGATGCTAAAGTATTTTGATTCAGTGCTCTCTGTACTTTGGTTCTTGGAGATTTTTTTTCAGACGGAGCTATTCTGGAGTCCTGTGGCATGGTTTGACCAAGCTTGTGTAGTTTTGATGATATCCAAATGTCCTGTAACTCGCTATGCTGGCATGACAACAGCTCTAGCTGGCTTTGATTATTTTGTTGATAGCGTGCTTCTTGAGGCTTCTTTTTGTGTCTTGGTTTCCATGGTACAGCATTTCCTTTTTTATTTGTTGGTTGTTTTTGCTTTAACAGTAAGGAACTATAATTATGCCTAAAAAACACTGATTCTTTTTTCTGCAACACATCTTGGTTGTATTTTGGCTGCCTCTCGTGTGATATTAGATTAAGCAGCGATGTCTTTATGTCATTTTTCTGCTCTGGATTAGTCTGGTTTGACTCAATTAGCGCCGCAAGTTGAGTTAGTTGTGTAGCTACATCCTCTTCATCCTGGCTGTGAATTCCTCCTTCTTTAATCAAAGAACTAGTTTCCAAGTTCAAATCATTAGAGGTTGGCTTTTGCTCTAACTGACCAAGAGTTTCCAAGTTGTTACTGGTTTGCTGAACATTACGTGAAGCATTGCAATACTGTGCAAGGGTGACTGGATGATGAGCGTAATTTTTCTTGGTAGTATATCCTGAAAATGATTTTGCATTAGATGTTAAGTCAGATAAAGTTTTGGTATCTCTTGAGGATAACTGTAATTTATACATCTCACCAGCCAGACTGGCAGGTTTATCATGCAATTCAGGGACTGAACTTTGGCCATTGTATAACACTGCCTTATTAGGGAGCTGCTTCTGCGAGTGAGCACAGTGAGCCAAGAGCTGTTGCTCATTCTGTAAGTAAGTGTCTTTGATTTCTTTTAATGCAGAAGATGTGAAGGAGGATGAGATATCCCTTTTATAACTATGGAGGAAGTTCGAAGTTGTCTTTTCTGTATATTCAGTACTTTCAGTTTTAGCTGGTGAAGTTGTTTCTAAAGGGGCTTCTGATAACTGTGTTAAAGCTTCAATAGCTACAACCTGCTCTACAGTTAAATTTCTGGTTTTAATCAGGGACAAGAAAGTCGGCTGGAGTGAAGAATCCTCATGCTGTGTCTCTGCATTAGGTACTTTAAAGCCGTCCTTCCCTACATGTACTTCCTCTTCAGGCAGTGGAGGACAACACAAGCTTTCTTGCAGATCCAAAGCGGAACCCGTCTGCAAACCAGACTTACCAGAACCCTCAAAGAGACTACAAGTGCAGTTTTCCTCTTTCATTAAAACATTTCCTTGTTTTTCTGGGTGAACACAGCCAACACCAGTTGTCAGAGTGTTTACTAAGTTATTCAGATTGCTACCCTTCATCCATTGCACATGGGAGTTGTTTGTCAAATCCGTCCTTTCCTCTACAGATACTTTTTTCAGTGAAGCAACTGCTGGCGGTGGTGAATAATGTAGAGTTTTTATGCCATTTTTGATGGTCTGTGCAAATGATTTTTTTGGCTCAGCTAATGGACTGGGAGAGACTGCTCTTTCACTGTCTTCAGCATTTTTCAAGTGTTCGCTGCCTGTCACAGTTCCATGGATATCTCCGTTGACATGGACACCAAAAGATGGCTTCTCGTTATGTGCCCACTTCTCTGCTTCTAAGCCTGTCATTCTTTCTTTCTCCTTACACTGCACATTTTCAATGGGTACTGTTTGGTTTGCTTTCACCCTGTATTTTTCACCATGACCACATATACTGCATTCCATGAGTTCTGGTCTGCGGCCATTTACTGGTTTGTTTTCTAAATTTGCCTATAAAATAATAATACAAAAATTTGATGTAACAGCTGTTCAAAAGCATTAAAAATAAGAAGCATAAGATTTACAGCAATTAAACCCTACTTTGACACAAATGAGGAATATCCTCATTAAGCACAGACACTGGGGGGAAAAAAACCCAGGAAGTCATTAAAAAACCCTGAAGCCTAAAGACCCTATCCATATTTATAGCCATTTTCCCCCCACTGTTGGAGGGGGCAGATGAAGAAAGCGTGTGCATGTGGTGGTGGTGGTGGTAAAGAAATGAATGAACAGATAAAGGATGTTAGCATTTAGAATCACATCTAAGGACTCAATTTTTAATGAATTTCCATAAGCAGATGAAAGCCTCCCTTGAGTTCAAAGCAGGACTGAAAACTAAAGGCTTGTACCACAGAAAGTGTAGTAGTGATTTGGTATAATTATACCAATTTGGCTAAACCAATAAACTGATACACTTGGCTGGACACCCTAGCAAGAATGGCTGGTTTTCAAGCTTAGTTTCAAGTCCTTAAAAAAAATCACAAAAGCTAAGCTGGATAGTAAGCCAAGTAACATTAGCTCACTTGAAAGTTACCCTGTAAATACTGTGTTTAGCATCTGTATTCAGATGGTAACTTCCAGGTTTCTGAACAGTCTCTCACGTAAGCTATCCTTTAACAGTATTTTAATAAACTCTAAATTCTAATATTTGATTAAATATATTCTTTATCTTCACTGGTGTTATACAATTGTGTGGTTGAAGCAGTAGAGTCAGAATATTGTGTCCTAGAAATAATAAGTATATGGGCCTTAAGATAGTATTATGAAGTAAGGAGTTACGCAATTCAAGTTTAAAAAACAAGGCAGGAATTCAAACAGAGACAGCAAAGGAAAAAGTAATAATTTTTATTATGTTATATTTATTATATATTTATATTAAATTGTCTTTTTAAAAATTTTCAGTCACAATAAACAGTGCTGGTACTTAATATTATTGTAACATCTAATAATTATTTAAATAACCTGTAGCCTTAAGCCCTATTTAACAAGAAAACCAGTACTGCTTTTCAGATCAGATGTATGCAACACAACTGGTTAATTAATCATAACTCAACACAGTACTTCTTAGCAGTTCAGTTTAATATAAAGCATTCAGTTAAATCAGACATGGTTTTGTGGCAATACCAACTAAAGTGCATGGACTTCTCTGAGAAAATAACAAATGCAAAGTAGATTTATGATTAATCATAACTATCAAGATGGAATTGCCAGGAACCTCCAGGCAAAACAAGGCATATGGACCCAGCTCCATCTGGAGCCCAGTGTTCACCTCACAACTGATTCCCAACTGATAAAAAACTTAAAACTGGGAATCCATAGCATACCCTAGATATTATGACAGGCATCTTAAATCCTCATGGAAATGGTATGTAAAAACATGTCCAGCACCTATGCAGCTAAGTCAAAGCTATGAAAATTACAGTAAGGACACCTTATATAATGCTTCTTCATTACACAGAGATGCTGACTAACGGTCTACCAGCCTGAACTCCTCTGGATCCTGATGATTTTCAATCAATGATGCACAGACCCAGGGGATCACTGAGCAATTTCTAAGAGCTCCACAAAAGTGGTTAAGCAGCTTTATTGTTAGCAGGGGTAAATGCATTACATAGGCCTCTGCAACCATACCAGAAAATGTTTTAAGGGTCCACCACGGAAAAGTAAAAACCCACAATTCTGTATTTGTGCAAAAGCTGAATTTCAGTTACGTTAACTTCAGAAAGAACTAGGGATATGAAATTGCTGGGGTTTTCTTCAGCAAAAGTATATCTAAGATCTCCATCAGTCCAAAATTTGTCCCCACCATGTAAAAGTGTTATCAGTAATTTAATTAGATAATTAGGAGGCTGACGAGATAGAAGCAAACAGATTAAAATAATTCCCCAGCATTTATACATTTTCAACACAACACGTGTTTTTGTATTACCTTCATTTTTAGAGGGTATCACTCACTACATTAACAAAAAAGTAAAAAAAAAAATCTAAGTCTGGTAAATTGAGAGCAATGAAAGATGGGGGAAAGGAGGAGGGTTCATCCATGATCAGCTGAGATTAGACTGACACAGAGTCCACTGACAGCACTAGAAGTGCAAAAATGTCATCACACTTCTCTCAACTGTATTGTTCCTCAATAAAATACTTTCATCTGATCAAAAAGCACTGCTATGCTCAAAAATACTCAGAATATTCCCTAATCTGCTAGTAGTGCACAGGTGCAGTGCTGTGTCCCCGTAAGACCCCAATGATTCCAGCAGTAAAGTGGGATTACTTTTTAAATAAAATTATTCCTCATACATCATAATTTCCACTAACATTACTGAAAGCTGCCCACATGCAATGAGAAAGAAAAAAGAACCAGATGAATCATATCATTGGCATGATTTGGTTCATATTTTTCCACACAAAGAATAAATATTATCATGGAACTGGATTTTTTTTTAAAAATCATACTCTCTTCCTTGTGAGCACTATGTTGCTTTTTTCTCTTGTTACTGAACTGCAACGAATCCTAAAAAATACCTTTTTCTTTCCTCTCTTACCAGACTTCCCATGTGAAGTTATTGTCTCCCAATATAAAAAGAAATGCAGGCAAACTACCAGGGGCAGAGCCCATTTGATTCCTCTCCTCAATGTAAGCCTGGCAGACCAAAAGCAATAGCTCAGCAGAAACCTTTCGCAGCTAAATAACCTAGGAGCAATCTATCTTCAAGTTCTGCATCAGGACTCAAAAAAAACTGTAGTCAAAACTACAGACAAAGATACCACAATTCCAAGCAACAGTCTCAAAATTCATGGAAGTTAAGCACGTAAGTCTGATCCGATTGAATTCTAAATCTTTTACACAAGTGTAATGAAAAGCTGAAGAGTAAACCAGATCAATAAAAGTAATTTCCCCTCTTCCTCATTAAGGAGAGCACTACTCTATCTGGAAACATAAAACACTAATAAGTCATGCTCAAGCTCAGACTCTGTCTGCAGTAGTTAGTGCTATTAGGACAGGAACCACAGAGTACAGTCTGCTGTAGTCATTGCTGTATTAAACTTCAACCAGACATTATCTCTGATATACACACACAAACACAAACTCACTCTGTGAGGTAATGCTTCCAGCACACATGGAAAGGCAGTTACAGCAAATCACTTCACCATTCTGAAAAGGGTCAGAATATTAACCTTTAACACAAGATACCTCTGAGGCAGTGCAAAGAGTTCACCAATTCACAATCAAAATACAATACTAAAGCTACACTAAAGACATTTCCACATCATCTGTACAACAGAGAGAAGGCTATCAGTTTATGCCTCATTTCAAACCTCTACAGGTTGTAACAACACATATTGTACTAAAGGACACAACCAGAAACAATTACTCCCATAAACCAAAAATAACAGATGATGACCTGATCAAGTACTGATAAAATGGCTCTACGAGCAAGTCATGACAAGTTAGATGATCACCAATGCCAAGTCCCCCTAACTAGCCCTCCCTGTGAGAGCCAGGTCCCCATGAGAATACAATACCCAACAAATTAAAAAATACTTGCACCTCCTAGCTTGTGCCAATAACCAGGATGAACCGAAAGGCAGTTCTTCCAAGGTCACAACATTCATCAACATAAAAGGACAAGAGGGTGAGCAGTGCTTACACTTTGCATCTCTCTTCCATTACAGTACAATGGGTAAGTTTGGATCCTGATGCAGTGTCTGCAGCCACGTAGCCAGCCCCACATGCCCTTCCACGTTGGCACAGAGCTGGCAGCTCCTCAGAGCTCAAATACCACAACAGAAGTTTTCTTTCAGAAAAACTGTTTGGAAGAACACCCAAACATACCTCATCTAACATTTGAACAGACTGTTTTACTCATGGTCCAACTGTCAGATGTCACTGCTTCAAGAGGTAAGAAAGCACCAGCCAGCTGACCAGCAGCAATTGACTCCTATACAATTTATTCCTACTTTCTAGTGTTTGCTCCCCAGGACGTTCAGTGGAATGCAAGACTTGCACTGTACAGGACCAACATACAAGGATAAGGAGATAAGATATGGACAGGAGAGGGGATAGGGAAACAAACAGCACAGATGTGGAGAAACAGTTGCTTATGCTGAGTGCTGTGTAGAAACCCATGCACTGCTTAGTACTGAGACAAAAGTAAGGTGGAAAGCTGTGGAAGGTATAGGCCACCTTCTAAATACAGCCAAGTTTTTTTGCATTCCAAAATAAATGCAGACACAATAATACACTTAAGGATAAACTATTTAGGACCACACTGGTTCATGTTTGAATACCATAATGCAGACAACAGCAATGTGCTGTAAGTTGCTGCCCAAGGCTGCAGCCCGAGCAGGGTTTCCAAGCAGGCTACCAGCAGAGAGCGAGCAGCTGAGTAGGGGCCAAGCTGCAAACTGGGGCACATTCCCATGACTCTCACCAGAAACATAAAGCAATTAACACCACACTTTTTTTAACAACCATGGACATGAAACAGTCTCTTAGTACAGCACACTTCTACAGAGGCTCAGGTAAGGCACATTTTCTATAGGTCTTTGTGCAAAGAAACACATTTGGACCCTTTATTAATGTAACACAGCCTTCATATACAAGATGTTTTGTTCCTCAAGAGAATAATGTTCATAGATGGCACTGAGGGACAGGACAGGTAATATTTAGAAGCTACTGCAATCAAAGGGAACAACCTCTACTCTTGGCAAAATGATACAGACAAGTTTTAGCAGACAGGCTGGTTTACACGGAATCTCAGGGAACAAGAGATTCTGCAAATCTGAGAAAGCAACCTGACCCGGGGCAGGACATCCAGGCTTTCCTGGAGGGATCCCCCTCACTCCCAATTCCCATGCCCCTGAATATCAAAATTCACCCAAAGCCACCAACTTCAGTACCACAGCAGGTACCATTTCAAACTGGATCTTAGATCAGCTGGAAAGTCTGCTCTAGTTGATAGTGCATTTTTTTTATATCCATAACCACAATGGCAAAGAACATTCTCCAAGCTACAGCTTAACTCTCTCCTCCTCAGTTTCATCTCCATTTTATCTACACCTGTATCCTCTTTGCAATGGTTTTCAAACACCAGGCAGCTTCCCCACCAGCAAAGTTCCTTATCTTGTCTTTCCATAAGGAATTAGTACATTATTGCCTTAAAGTCTTTACATCTTGTTGTCTTCATTTTCTCTCTTACACCATTATGACAGTCCTCCTGCCCATGTTGTGTAACAACTTCAGTGAGACCACTTACAAAGAAGATCTACAGTATCAGACCCTAAAGGATGCACTTACCAACAAAGTAAAACCCTACAGGATACTGCTTCTGGCTCTAAAGGCTTCAAATGCTGGCCCCAGAGAAATGCATCTATTGGATTACTACTTGGAAATAGTGGCTCTCAGCCACGAACTCAAATTATTGTTTCTGTCACCTCTGAAGCTCTAGGTTGTAAAAGCTACAAACAGGAGCAAGAAAAAAAATTCAGAGTGCAGGAAACCCCATTCTCCTACACAGGCACCCAAGAAGTGGATATGTTAAGAAAGAAAAAAAACCCAAACATTACAGTATTTTTTCTGCCACAGAAGGAAACACAAACAAGGCTTCAGGCTTGGTGGGTTTTGTTTGGTTTGTTTTTTACTGGTGTTTTGAATTACTCATCATTTGTCTTCAACATTGAAATTGAGCACTCAAAGAGACACTGGCAGCTCTGGAAAATATAGCACTCAATGAAGCCACAAAAGAAAAACGATATAATCAGCAGCAATATGTATTCCCTAATACAACCTTCCCCTAATGTGCTCTAGCTCAAAAGCAGAGATGAAAGAAATTCAGTCTCCAATTTTATCCATGCTAGCTGATGTCTCTTGCGGTCTACTCATTTATGAAACCATCACCACAGCATTAAGAAAGTACTGCCTGCCCCTTAACTGTAAGTGGAGAATCATCGCAGTGTTCATAACAGGGTCTTCAGGGAACACATCACAGCTATAGATAACATTTTTAGCAATAATCTGGAAAAACAGTGAAATTGATACTGATAAAAAAATATCAAATAATTAAAAGATCAGACATGACGCTTCCTAAATTAACTGGCAAGCCAGCTGCACGCACACAGTTCAGTACAGCTAAAGGTGAAGTTGTGTATCTAGCAACAGAGACATGGGACTATATTTACAAAATGCAGGAACTATAGAAACTCCTGCTGCAACTTCATGGCCAAAAGGGTTAGTGAGATTCTTGGATGTGTAAATAACAACATAATTAGGAAAAGACAGGTTACTTTCTATCCTGTACTTAGCACTTTTGCACCTGCTATATATAAATATGTAATAAGTAATAAATAACTAAAAGTGGGATAAAGCATCCAGTTCTGGCATACCCAATTCAAGCAAGACATTGATATGCTGGAGAGGGCTTGGAGGACCATGAGAACAGCAAAGAATTGGAACATCTTGAAGTGAAAGCCTCAAGTTCATTCTACTCACTCTGCAATTTACCAAAGGAAAAGAAAATTGAAAAGCCACAAACTGCAGCTAAGTCTATGTGGAAAAGAGAGCTGATAACAGAAGACTCCTTGTTGTAGCAGACAAAACTATAACAAGAGTCAATGACTTTAAGTTAAGGCCAGAGAAGTCTGGGCCTTGAACGCTGGCACACATTTTTGCAGAGGGACAGAAAAAAGGTAAAGAATCTTTTAGGCATCTTGTTAGGTGTTTTGATGCACTCTTCATCCACGGGAATTTTCAAATTCAAGTTCTTTGTGCTATTTTTAAAAGAATGCTTAACCCAAATAAATTTGATACAGTCTTACAACCCAACTTCTCAGCACAAGAACAAGTGATCACAACAATCTTGCCTAGGTTTACCATATGTGAACCAAACTGATACAAGTTAATTATTTTCCTTCAGTTACAGTTCAGTAAAGGATCTGAACCACTAAGGTAAGGTAATAAAACATTCTACTTCCTATAACGTAACCAGGAAGATAGGTAGCTCCTTAATCTAGAACCCAATTTAAGTGCCTAACCATCTGTTGTACAACCAATCATATTATTTAAAGTTGCTACAAGCTGGTAGCTGCTCTCAGACCAGATCTGCCAAGGACATACAACACCTTAAGTTAACAATGCCGGCCAGCCCTCACACACACGCATTGTTTTCCCCTCACTCTGAAGTATCAGCACAGGTCCCAAATACACATTGCAATGAGTTCACACACAGGTTTGCTCCAAATTTAAAAATCTATATTATGGCTACACCCTAGCCTGGTTTTAAATCGGATGGGACATCACAAGACTAAAAGGAATAATACTCTTTAGCAATAGAAAAGTCGGTGACAAATATGTCAGAAGAACAGCTAATGGTAATTCAGATAAAAGAAAGAAAAATAGTCATGCTGATCACTTAGCCACCAAACTACCCAGCTGCAGCACTATTCCAGATTTTGTGTCTATTTTTTGGTTATTCTCATAATGAAAAAAGCCTAAAAAATGGCAAACGATGCTTCTCTTCTGTCTCAGGCAGAGCTAGTACAACTATGGTTTTAAATAAAGCTCAAAATGGAATTTACGCTGTATCTAACTTCCACTTTCTCTGTACAGGAATACCAACTTTCACGCACATACTGAAATAATAGCAACGTTGTTCTGGAGCAGCACTGCAACAGTGGTGTCGGCATTGCAGAATTCAGGCAGTGATCATCTGTCACAGAGGTAAATGCTTTACATTCTTTACATAAAGTACACAGAAATTTTTCCTGTTACTCACAAGTTCAGCAAAATCTTTAAGAAAATTAAACAGAGCTCAGTTTTATTACACAGCATCAATGAATAATATTACAATACCAGACAACACCAACAAAACACCAAGAAAGAAATTCACAGTCAAGCATCAAGACACAAACCACTCTATTTTAAGTCAGCCTTGAATAATACTAATATCCTAAAAGGCTTAATATTAAAGCTATTAGGACGACAAGGACAGCCAAATATATTCTACATACTAATTTTACGTAAGTTAATGACAAGTGACTACTGTTATTTCCCTACATGTAATTCCAGTTTCCTTTTTTCTTGATATTGGCTAAGTTTCATCTATTTGACATTTAAAAAGGAAACACCTTTACAAGAATGAAGGGATTCTTCTTACCTCCCAGATGAAATCCTGTAATTAGGAATTTATTTTAGTAGGAATTAAACCTTTTGGTCTCTCCATAGGCAAGGCTCCTACTAATGTCAACGGGAAAGTTTGCTGCAGTAGTATCTGCCATACTCTACATATTTAGATCTACATACTGTACATATACAATACTATATTTAGTAACACTAAACACAAAAATTTTAGTGTAACATCACAAAGAAAAAACAGGTCACAGAAGTGAAAATCTGCTGTGCTCAAGAAAGTTTGGGATTTCTCACTTGTTTTCTCCTACATCAGTTACTAAAAACAACAGACTTGCTTAGCAACATGGTATCAGAGTCTAAATAATTAGCGCCCATTTTCAAAGCACTTTCTAGGTATTAGTGTCTATAAACGTATAGACAAACAGCAAACTGACAACAGATCTCTGGGATTTGCAAAGCCATCTCAATTATTTCAATGCCTGCGTTATATACAGCATCTACAAGTATTCAATAATGCTCAAAATTCAGTAGTGACTACAAATAACATCAACAGAACAACATATCTGGAATAGGAAACCAACATTTATTTTGTAATGCCGTAACTTAATTAAGAACATCTAAACAATGTTTTCAACGTTCCTATTCAACTGACCTTCATCTACACAGGTACATTTTCCTTTCTTCCCACAAACCATGTTACTGTTACTTTACGACATTTTTTTAATCACACTTTCTACCTTTTTAAGAAGCTCCGCCTCTGAACCCACTAAAGTGGAAGACCCAGCACTGCACTAACACACATAAGTGACAGTCAAGATCTACAAATAAGTAGTGATTCAAAATGTGTAAAAACCCTCCAAAACCACTGTAATCACTAGGTCAGCCTGGCCTGACTCACCACTTGCCAGCCACACTGTGCCTCTGCCTCCACCATTCCTGAGAAGTCACACTATCCTCACAACTGCTCCGCTACAGCAACAAATGAGTTAAAACACAAAACCTTACTCCTCCCTGCCTCCTCTCAAAGGACAGTGTCCCTTTCTTCCCTCAGCATTCTGAGGACTTGGGTTGTGGGGACAAAGAGTAGCAGGGCAGCGGAGCAATCAGTCCTGACAAGGAGGTGGATGGCAGAGGGAGCAGCGGAGGGGGGCAGCAAGGGAAGGAGAGCATCTCTGCATCCTGTCCAGCTCGTTCTGCACCACAGGAAAAAGTCCACAAGGGACAAGCTTCGACCTCCCCCCAGAAACTGGCTGGAACAATTAAGGATTAGAAAATTACTAGAGTAAGATTAATAATTTACAGACCACTTACAAAGGCCTTCTTTGTCAGGACTCCATTCACGAAATGTCTACATACATGAGTAGTCTTAGCAGTGCTGTACAAACAAAATATGGAAGTGCTTCTTCATATGCTCACGAGTGCATTCACCTGAAATGCTGGAAAGGCTGCATGTGCAAGTGTGCTATTAAATTACAACCATAATCATGCCTGCTCACATCATGAGGTGCATGAGCCTATCAAGAGGAAAAAAAAAAAAAAGCCCATTCAAACAAGCACATCCAGCTTGAAAAACAGCAAAATTAGAACATTTCTTTCACAAATGATACCGAGACTGTTTTAAATTAAGTTTAGAGCTAAGGTACTTACTTATTTTAAAAATAAAAATTAACTAATTCGTGTGGGCCACTGAAGTATGCTCTCCCTACCAATAAAAAGGAGAGAAGATGCACATAAGAAATAGGCAGACACTTTCAACCAGTACTTAAAGCAATTTTAATTAGTATTTACTGAAGGAATATGTTCCAAGGTGATAATGTCCCCTTAAAAAAAACAGAAAGAATAAGATAAGTATTTGCTGGACAACATCCTTTCCAACTCATACTACACCATTCTGTTTTCTTCCTCTGTAAAATTCCACTGCAGTACAATTCCATCCACTGACTTGCTCATATCTTATTTTAAAGGGGAAAAAAAGTAATAAAATTAAATTTCTTCCAGCTAAATACTCTAGCAGATATGCACTAAAACTATACCATAATTTAGAATAAATGTTTAAAATCAGTTCAATTTATGCTCACTCAAAGCATTATCATGAACATTAACAGTTACTTTCCTTAACTTTTGTATGAGCCTCACAAAAAACCCTGCATCATAAAAAGGGCAACAGCAGGTCTGCCAAACCAACTTTGTATTTTAAAGTTGTTTTTGATAAGAAAAACTATGCTTTGTACGTGTGGAGGAGAAAAAATAAGAGAGTGCTCAAGTATGTGTTTGTAGCTTTGATGGAAATGAAACTTTTGCTGGTTCCTAATATGATTTTTATATAAACAAACGAAAAGCTCTAGATACTGAGTCATCTCTGGCTTTTGGCTTGGCTTAAACCAAACGGATTTTACAGTGCTTAGCAGGCATCATTCGCACTTTTCTGGCGCACACGATTACCATTATAGTGTTTATGCATAAACACGCAAACAGAATCAGTCAGAGAACAAAGAATGTGCATGCAGTTATAATAGTCACTTAGCGCTGCATATATTATTCTGAGTCTCTCCCACAGTTTCTTCCCTTTGTTTTTGTTTAAAAAAAAATCTCCATCAACACAGCAAACATCTGCAGCCATCCAAATGGTAGCCTTGGCTCCACAGAACCTAGTAGAAAGACCACAGACTGTACTACTTCATCAGCTGTATCTTGATCTGTGTGAGATTACCTTACTAGTGCCACTGCTGTCTATACTTGGTAAGTGTAGATTTCCCTGAAAACATGATGCCATGTTCAACTGTCCCATTCTTTTGAACTCTCTGTCAATCAACTTGCAAATGACTGCTAAGGAGAGGTGCATTGCGCTGCTCAAATTGAGTGAGAATGCTGCTAAGTGGTTAAAAGGAAAATGGTAGTAGTAAGTGAAGCAGGGTGTATAATATGCCTTTCGAAATGCAGGTGAATTAATTTTTAAGTATTAATTCCTTCTATATAGACTTTCCATTATCAGGTATAAAACTAAAGAAGTGTCTACTTAACTGGGGGAAACACAATATAAACCGTAAGAAAAACCATGAGTATATTCCTTCCTTAGTATCCGTCACTATAAACTCGTAAAGATGCTTTCTTCAATGAGCATTTGCTCACTAGAAGTGATTAATATTTCAGATGTTCTTTCAAAATAAACATGCAGAACCTAATACAGTATTTATGGTATAGAATAATTTTCTAAACCAATAACCAGAAAGGAGCATTAAACCACAGGTGTTGAAAATGGTAAATAGTAAACAAAAGGTACAGTATAGTAGCATGTATCACTTTGTCTTCATGTTTCTTCCTGTCCAATCTGTTTCCAACAGGAACACATTGCTTATTTTCACCCTCCAGAGAAGAATTTGTAAATATGTTGGTCCCTAAGAAGCACAATTAGAAAGAGCACTAGCCTTCCAAGTAAATAAACGTGCATCTATAAAAACTTAGGAGGATTAGAAAAATACTAACTCCACGTGTTATTGGAAGAAAATACTACACAACCTCCTTCAAGAAAGTGTACAATACCATTTGAAGAAAACACAAAGAAAGAAAAAAAGAAATATTCTGTTAAAATTTTGAAAGCGTCACTGGTCAGATGCCCTCAATTACTAGGAATCATTAAATCAAATGTTGAAGTTACGATTCAACAGATATGACAATACCACTTTACATGGCAGTCCCACCAGTAACAGAAGCCAGGCTAGAGAGTCATATACCAGAATGTCATATTTCTAAAAATGCCCTTATAAAGAAGTCTGCAAATTATACAGCTTTTCCTAAGTTTACTGCAGCTGGCAGAGCTGCAACATAACTTGAGATGACCAACCTCCATCCTCCCCTCCAAAAACAAATGTAAAATCCCCTCAACCCCAATCTAGACATTCCATGATGCCTTCAGGGGTACCATGCCGTACTTGGTGGATGCAAGTGAACAAATTCATACAAAATACACTTCAGCACCACAAAACAAGGACAAGTACTAGAAAAACACAAAGAACAGCCCCTAAAACCAAAGAGAACACACTGAAGAATCAATTCAGCAAATGAAAGTCAGAGCAGAAATAAACGCAAGTCCGATGACTAACGTAGGATTCTACACACACACAGAAACAGACAAGCCTTTCCATTTAAGAGCCAAGGAAAAAACTCTTCAGAAGGCTTTTTGGAAAGGCGAGGAATGACAGCATCATATTACATAGCAACCTGCTCTGCCATCAAATCAGGAAGAGTGGCAAAATGAACTCAAAGAGAAAAATCTGAAGACCCACTACGAATCCCTACTGTAGACAGTCACCTAATACAACATATCCTCCTATAACCAATTAAAAAAAAAATATGTTCACACCTTGACAGAACAGGTGTCACACCAATTACACATAACAAAGCTGAACGACTCATTTACAAACAGTCCTTATTTTGCACACTACTATCAACCTAACCACACAAAACACAGAACGAACAAATGCTGAAGTTTTAACGACACCTATGCATTAAGTTACAAGAGCAACTGTAACTAAAATTAATAATTAAAAGCATATCCGTGACTTACTGAAAAATGTTAATTTTTTAATGGATGAGTTTATTTAATACAAGGGGGGAAAGTACTTACTAGTGCTGTACAACCACAATTACTGCTATCATACAGGGAGGTGGTTTGCAGAACTACTCCCATGTGAAAAGACAGACACCCCCTTGAGGCTAGACATACTTTCAAGTCAAATAAGGTTATTTGCTCCTAGCTTAATCTTAACTTTGCTTTGTCTCACAAAAGCATAACTCCTTTAAGCAACTTTCTGTAACGTGTAACAGTGACAACGAAACTGATGAGAAACGGGGATGTTTTCAAATAAAATTACACTACATTCAGCATTTATCAAACCCACTATGTCAAATAACTTCTGAAATTTTAAGGCACTGAAACAATACTAAACTATCTTACATTACTTTTTTTATTATATCTAGCTGGTATAAAAGAACAGCTCTACAAGTTTAACAACATATACATATACACACACAAACATAAGCATTTTCTCATTTTCCTTAGCTTTGTCCTACATGTACCATCCATCTTACTTGAACCATCCATCCTCCAACACGTTAGTTTGCAACAACGGAATTAATGACTGACTTCTATTCAAAATACTCTAAAGACTAACTGAAAGATACAATACCGATGAGCTGCCACCTGTTACATTTTTAAAAGAACGTTAGCCATGAGTGTAGCAAGTTGATATTTTGTTATAAAAACTAAAACATTTCCACCATGCGAAACACCGATCTTTTGTTATCATGGAAGATAGCCATCTTAAAAATCTTGAAGAAACGTGTTACCACGTGAAACCGAAGGCTGTTGTAAGTTTACAGAATTTTCAGTTTCACTTGAGGTGTTCCAAAGTTTAAAGAAAAAAAGAAATCAAAACTACAGCAACGTCAGCATAAAATTTCCACTTTTGTTAATTTGGTTTGCATTATAACATTGACTTCTCATGTTAAATTTAAGACGCCACAAAATCTGCATACTAAAGAGCCCCACCAACATTCAGCTGTTACCTCTGGATGTAAGAAACTAGGAACAGAGGAAATTAAAGTGACTGGCTCCTCAGTGCAGTGGAAAGCAAACTTTTGGTCTGCAGACTTGTGTGGAAAGATTCAAATATGTATAAAACATGCCGGAAAAAAGGGGGAGGGGGGTGGTGGGAAAGAACATGTTCTACACTTTTAAAATTAGCTAATCTCCTGAAGAGCTGGAAAGCGCCAGCGCCGCTTCCCAGAAGTTAACCCTTTGGCTTCCTAGTCTGCATGACAAGAAAATGCCACTTAAAACGGGAGAGGATAAATATTAAAGCCATCATCGGTTACCTTTAAAACTCTTTGCTTCCTCCTCTGAGGCCTTTTGTTTTCAGTTAGAACCTAAAAAAACATCAAATTGCAGAATAAGTTGTGGTCACAAAGGCAGACACCTCCGATTTTATTCTCAAACTGCAATATTTCTGAAATACCCAGCGTGCTTTACATGCGGCACTTGAGAGGGCTGGCGGAGGCCCTACGCGGCCCCGCCGCCGCCACCCCGACACGCGGCGACGCCGGAGACGGCCGAGGGGAGAGGCCCCGCCGCCCCCTGGAGCCGGCCTCGCTGGTGCCCCGCATTCCTCACAGCGGCGCCCACGAGGCGGCCATCTTGCTTCCTGCCGCAGCGGCGCCCTCCTCCAGGCGGCGTCGCGGGCGCGAGCCTCGTGCGGCCCCGCCGCGCGTGCCCCGCCCCCGCCTCCCCGCGCCGCGCCGCGCGCCCGCCCGGCGCGCGCGCCTCCGGCACGAGGACCCGCGGGCCGGCCCCAGCCAATGGGGCGGCTGCGGCCCGCGCGCCCCCCCCGGCCTCCTCCCGCGCTCGCGCCGGCCCTGCCCACACAAAGGGTCCCCTGTGCGGGCGCCGCAGCGGCCGCCCGCAAGAGCCGGCACGGACTCGCCGCGCGGGCGGAGGCGGAGCCCGCGCCGCCGCGCGCCCCCCGGCCCCGCGCGCGCGGGCGGCGGGGCGCGAGGGAGGGCACCCACCGGGGCCGCGGTGGCGGGGTCCGTCGGCTCGCGAGGGCCGCCGCGAGCGGGGTCAGGCGAGGACACGGCCCCCGCGCACCCGCACGCGTGCCCCCATGCGCGCGCCCAGCCGCGCGCCTGCGCAGCACCGGCACGCACGTGTGCGCGCGCCTGTGCCCACGCAGGTGCCCACGCGGGCGGGCACCGGGCGGCGACGCGTCGGGCGGAGGCGGGGGCGCTCCCCCGGCGGGCGGGGGGTCCGCTCGCAGAAGGGACCCGCAGCGGGAGCCACCAGCCCCGCCAGCAGCGCCGCCCGGGGCGGGGGGCCCAGCGCCCGCCGGGCTCACCAGCTGAGGGGCCCGCACGGCCCCTGCCCACCCGCCGCCTGCGATCCGCACGGCCCCGCAGCGGGGCCGGGCTCTGTCTTCGTGCGGCGCCCAGCAGGGTACCTGCTGCAAACCCCTGCCGCTGCCAACGGGCCACCACAAAAGCACAAAGCGCGGTTGGGTTGTTTCCCTGCATCGCCACCTGCTCAGCACGTTCACCCCGACGGAATAAGGGGTGGCGGGCTCACAGCGCTACCGCCACTTCTCCCACCAGGCCCCCATGCACCGCACAGACGCTTGTACCCATGGCCGACAACCCAGTAACACCACACCTAACACACCACTGCTCACCCAGGGAGCGGTTACTGTAACCACGTGCAACCAGAAAGTTGGCCCTGGATTATCCGCTACACACAGGGGGAAAGAAAACAAAACTAAACAAAACAAAACACCAACAAAGTATAAGATCATCTTTTCAGCAGCTGCAGACTGCTATTTAAAAGGGGTTTTTATCTACGGCTAAATTACAAGTGTAAATCCTGTCTGGTTATTGGTGCAAATCAGTTTAGTGCAAATGCTCAGATGCAGACACACAGCTCCGTGCACAGTGTATCAATGCGGTCAGAGAAACCTGTTGCCCAGTGTTGCCTGACATTACCTTGTGTTTAACTTCCTCACCTGCTGCACCACAGTACTGTATCAAATAGGTTTTAGGTTCAGGAAAAATAAGTAGTACTGATTTGTCATGTTTCCCCAAAACACCACATCCACAAGGATCTTTAAACATAATAAAAATGAGAGGTACGTACACTTGGGGATCTGATTTTTCTTTGCAGTTTTGCCTACTTAAGATGCTTTACAATCCAGGAAAAAAATATTAATTTTGTTTGCTTAGAAACCTAAAACCCAGTATCCTGATTTAGTCCCCAGTTTGTTGCATGACTGGACAGCACTTAGGCAGTATTTTCAGATTTCCTTGTTAGCTGGCCAGTGTCCCCTCCTATGAGGATGGGTCCTCATACACAGGGGAAGGAAATGACCTGGATGAGGAGACAGCAGGTACTCTCAGCAAGTTTGCTGATGATGCAAAACTGGGAGGAGCGGCTGATACACCCAAAGGCTGCGCTGCCATCCAGCCAGACCCAGACAGGCTGCAGAGTTGGGCAGAGAGGAACATAATGAAGTTCAGCAAAGGCAAATGTAAGGTCCTGCACCCAGGGAGGAAACGCCCCACGCACCAGTACAGGCCAGGGGGTTGACCTGCTGGAAGGCAGCTCTGCAGAGGACCTGGGAGTCCTGGTGGGCAGCAAGCCGCCCATGAGCCAGCAGTGTGCCCTGGTGGCCAAGAAGGCCAACGGGGTACTGGGGTTCGTGAGGAAGAACGTGGCCAGCAGGTCGAGGGAGGGGATCCTCCCCTCCTACTCTGCCCTGGTTAGGCTGCATCTGGAGTGCTGCGTCCAGTTCTGGCCTCCCCGGTTCAAGAGAGACAGGGCACTACTGGAGGGGGTCCAGCGGAGGGCTACGAAGACGGTGAGGGGACTGGAGCATCCCCCTTAGAGGAAAGGCTGAGAGAGCTGGGCCTGTTCAGCCTGGAGAAGAGCAGACTGAGAAGGGATCTTCTCAAATGTCTACAAATACCTTAAGGCTCCGTGTCAGGAGGATGGGGCTGGGCTCTTTCAGTGGTGCCCAGCGACAGGACAAGGGGCAATGGGCACAAACTGAAAGACAGGAAGTTCCATCTGAGTATGAGGGAAAACTTCAAAACCTGCCTGGATGCGATCCTGTACAACCCGCCCTAGGTGAAGCTGCTTTAGCAGGGGGTTGGACTAGGTGACCTCCATCCAGGGGTCCCTTCCAACCCTGAGCCTTCTGTGATTCTGTGAAAGAAACCTCTTCAAATAAAAATTTCTCTGTAAAAGCTACAAGAACTGGCACAGAAAACAAGAAGCAGTTAGAAGCAACTTTTAAAATGCATCCTCTGAAAATAATGAGACCCCAAACTAATTAATTTCCCTGTAATTTAGGCTACGTTATAGTCCACACCCAGGATTACAGCAAAGTGTGACTTGCAATTATTTTACACACCCACAGAGCACAGGTGTGTACAATAAGAGTAAACTGTACCACTCCAACTCCCTGCCCTGCGTCCACAGTACACAGCTTTACTCATCTTTGCCACACTTTACCAAACTCCTCAAGCCCTTGTGCTATATCCCCTTACAAAACTCCCAAGTATCATATTCAAGAGGAGTGTTTTTATGCGCAGTCATTTTAAAATTTAACTGGCTTAAGTATTTCTGGAGTCTATTGTAAAATAAATACCACAAAGTCTAAATTTCTTGTCTGGCTAGAAAACAAGAATTCCATTTTGCTTTTATTTTTTTGAGATTTCGACACTTGGTTGTGTTCCAAAGCAGAGCAAACCTTTCAAAAATTCAAGAGGAGACAGATGGGATGTGGGAGACCAAAGTTCAAGCCCCTGGTCTGCATCAGGCAAAAAGCTCTAATCAAGCTGTTCTAATAATTCTCTCCCCACTTTGTAAGTTTTAAGCAGAAATTTCATTTGGAACCTTACAAAACTTTCCCCAAAAAATAGCTGCATCGAGACAGATAGTAGCTGTGAAAGCTTCCTGTTAAATCAGCATTTTCCATTCAAGGAACAGCTTACTGGAAAGTTCCCAACCAACTAACTGCAGCATCCTTTTTAAATATGTCTGGGTTTTCGGCAGCATGTTAAAAACCCACAAGCAAGCAGGCCCTTATTGTTATTTAATCTTTCCATGTTACTCAGATTACAGCTATTAAATAAGATGTCTCAAGACACCTTGGTCAACCCCAGTGAACTCAGGCTCAGTGACATGATTTTATTTCCAGTTTGTTGACTCCAGGTCCCACTAAATCTAACATGGTCCATTACCTAATACAAAATAAAGCTCTCCCTGCCCAAGAGGGGTGCCTGCCCAGGTAGGGCCTTGGCAAGCCTTGCAGAAAGCAGCCTTTGGAGATGAGGGCTCCTTTCAGCTGCTGGTTTTGCTGCAGACCTGTACGTTTATGGCCTTTCGGGCAAGAGGCATGTTACGAAACCCTGTAAGTTCACCTCAGTAATGGGAGCTGCTCAGCTTGGCACTCTCCCGGGCCAGGGCTGGGGCAATGGCTACACCCAGGAGAGCACTGACCAGCTGGGAGCCAGATGAGATCCGAATCCGCTTGCCCAGCCAGAGCCCAGCACACCGTGCAGTCAGCTCGAGCGATGACTGCAAGCACCCAGAAGACAGCATTTTTCATCTCAAGTTTGTGCTGCTACATCTGCAACACCTGCCTGTCCAAAACAAGATTCCCTTTTTGAAGGAGAAAATAAAATAAAACATGGACCACCTTCCCTATCTACATGGTGGTATGGAAGCCTACAAAATCCTTGCCCCACACTGCGATGCACCCAGACAGCCTCGACACGTGTGACAATGCAATGGCAGCAAAGCAGACCACTTCTTGGAATGAAATACGCGTTTCGGTAGAAAGTAGCTGCAAAATAGCCTTCAGTAACTGCCACGCTATTTCAGAAAACAGCAGTCTTGGAAACACAAGACTAAAATGTGAAAGCATCACTCTCATGTATGTAAACTTGTCAAACCCTCTTTTCACTGTGAAGCATTTCCACGTTATTAATTCCGAGAGGCACAGTAACCCAATATAAAGCCTTCTTCCCCTGCTTTTCAAAGCTTGCTTACATTTATTTACTGGGCTGCTCTTTCAAAAAATTCGGTAAACAAGAAGTTTTTTCCCTACATATAGTTTAGAGTTTTTCTTTACCAACTGCTAAGCAAGCAGCCACAGTGTGAATCCCTCAGGAAGAGCGGCATCACATATAACAATATTGCTACACACAGGGGCTGTGAAATAGAGCCCACAATGCTTTATCCAGACTTTCATGATGTCACATCCCTGCAAAACCCATTACATTCAGCAAGGTAAAGTATCACTGAAGGTTTATGTGGATGTTATTTTTAAGTGATATTTTTCAAGACCAATATAGTTTTCAAATCTTTATCTGGATTATGTGTGAATTAATGAAAATAACAGTAATGTAACTAATACCAGCTCCAAACATGCAACCGATACTCTCTGAGGGTTGAATGCTTGTGCACACACGGGCATGTGCGTTGGAATATGCACTTCAGTCTACATTCACAGCTTCCACCAGCCAGGCCTTACCCCCTATAACTGTAAATCCACATAAGTTCTTAAGGAAAACCAACACCTCTTTTTTAAACAGCCTCCATGGACTGCCAACCCATACACCGGCTATCCTACAGCTGTTTAATGTACAGAGTTTTGCATTGTTTAGTTAGAATGCGGAGAGATAATTCCCTTTAAGGGAAAACAGCAATGTTTAAACTACGTTTATGCAGAGCATGTCCACCCCCTACACCCGCCTCCCAGTGAATCACCTCCAAAAAATGCTTACATTCCACCAACATAAGAGAGATTTGCAAGACTCTTCTGAACAAGGAATGCACTGAAGACAACCTCATTTCTCTTAACTATTATGTTCGCTTTCTATACCATGGACAGAGACCTACAGTTTTGGGTTTTACCCAGCTGCCTTGTATTTGAAACACATTACTGTCACAGAAGTCCCAGCTGTTGCAGTTCCAGTCCTACCAGTTTGGGAAAACACAATGGGATTCTCTTAAGGAGTGGTACAAGCTTATCTAGAGGAGAGCTGCTGAACAGAGTGATATAGTGCTTCCCATCCCCCAACATCTCCCCCTCTGTATCTCAATGTCTTTAAAGAGCTCCTGTAACATATCTAAATTGTAGAAATACTTCCCTCTTTCATTTTCTCAGAGCACGGTTTCGAGAGATTACAAATGAGCCGAGGCTTGCTTCTAGGAATATCTGAAAAGGCACCAGGTTTCATTCAAATACAATTTCCTAAGAAAATACCTGACATGTTCTTAAATGTCAGGAATACTTCATTTCCTCCATGCAGTACTCTGAAGCTTCATACAAAATTTAATGAGAAATGGAGGCAGCCTCTGGTGCTGCTCTAAATGCATTGTACAAAACTGAACCAGTTTAATAAAATAAAAGCACACCAAAAAAAAAAGCTGTCAAAGAAAAGAATAAAAACAAGGAATCTCCCGTAAAGAAAGCAAAAGGAGCACCCAGAGAGGACAAAGGTGAAGGGGCAAAGCTAATCTGCAAGGAAGAGGTCAGCCTGAGCAACACGAAAAGAAGTATGTTTAGCCTGGAAAACAAAGGTTGACAGAAAAGCTGGAGTGCTTCCTTTCACCAACCCTGCCAAAACCCTTTTTAAAACATAGCTTTTAGATCACTTCCTACCTCAACTCCACCAATTCGCTCCATGAGCTTCTTCAATCCCGCTGACTAAATATACAAAAGGATGTAATGTCACTACTCTTTTGCTGTAAAAAGTCAGGATCCGTCTCTATCACCTTTATTGTTTTATTTTATATATATACATATATATAAAGTCACATTATAGCTGTCCCTGTGTCCCCCACCCTTTTTTTTTTTAGCATTTACAAGCAGTTGAGACACAAAGAGGTTTTTGAATGAACTCTGAGCCAGGCTGTTTAAACCTACTTCCCTAAACATTACAACTTAAAATATACTTCCCCCACAAAGGGAAATATATCATATCCCCTCGCTGCTGCAGCGCTTTTCTTTCTGCTTGTCTACCTTAAAAACAGAACGGACTTCTCTGCAAACCCTGGTAAGCACAGGACAGAGCAGTAAAAACAGGAGGTCTCCCGAGATCTCCGCAGCTGGCGGGAATTTCTACCTGCTGTAAGAACACGCTTTTTTAATGAAACTGCTATTGAGAAAGTTTTTGCAGGTGCATTCTCCCCAGCATGAACCACTCCACTCAGAGTACACACTGGCGCAGAGACTTGAACCTGTTTCCCACATCCCAAGGCAATGTCCCAGTGACTCAACTACCAAGACAGCGTCTCCCCCTCCGTGGCTCAGGTACTATTGGATCATACAAAGCAGAACACTCCCAGCAGGACGTGGCAGCACAGAGGCTAACTGCAGCTCAGAGGTCAGGGAGTTCAGTTGGGATGTGGGAAATCTATGTTCAACTCCCTACTTACCTGATTTAAAGCCTGATCTTGAACTGAAATGTCTCAGAAGGTCACTGCTGTTATCACAGGGGCATACAGACTGTCTTTTCCCCTCCTCTTTGTTCCAAAAGTAATGACCTGGGTTACAAAAGGCTGATGAATCAGAAAAATGAGTAAGAAACACAGAAAAAGAAAGTATGTATGGGGGATGTGGTAAAAGACAAAGGGAGACAGGCAGGAGAAGTGAAATGAGAGAAACAAAAGAATAGACAATTAGAAAGGCAGAGAGATGTGAAAGGGGAAAATGCAGCTACAGTTTGGTCCTGAGGTTTATAAATTTATTTCCACCAAATCTGGCATCACAAGCAAATTACTTTAACTGAATTAAAGAGCAAACAGTCTGCCTTCCTTTGCTTTTTAACCTTAAATATTATGAAATACAGACTCTCCCCCTAATAACTCAGTCTCCTAAAAAAATCCTCATTCCCCCCCTTCCCCACATTCTGCACTTAAGCCTTTCTCATCTCTTTGTGCCCTCAATTCATTCATTGTTTTGGCCAGTATCTGTAACACAGAGTTAAAGCCATACCTACCTCTGATTTTATGCATTTACACACCAGAAACAAGAATAACACCAGCTCACTTTAATCTACACCTCTACAGATGGCAAAAGAAAGTTACTATACAACCTGTTAGCTCCAACAGTAACCCTAAGCTCTCTAAAGCTGTATGTCCCTTTGCAGAACTTCAAGATGTACCGCAAGCCTCAAAAGAGTGCCTTAATTTGCAGCTTCTTTGGCTTACCTCAAAAGGTAACATGATTGGTGGTGGTGGCTTTTTCAGTTCTTCACATTTTCTCTTTTTACATATCCGGTGACTAGTTTTGCGTTTCCTGCAACAGCTGCATTCTTCACAATTTGTTTTCCGCAGACAGGGCTCACAGACTCCACAACGCCTTCGTTTCTTTTTCTCTAGCATAGGGAGCAGAGATGAATATGGAACAGGGTAACCACCAGCTGGATTTTTAAGAGAGGACGACCCTGAGGCCTCAATTGCTTCAGTGCTGTCGCTCACGTTGTCCTGAACCAAATTCAAGCTTACTCTGACACTTCCCAGCTGTGATGAATAATCATTATGCTGCAGTCTTGAGTCAGCTGGCAAATCCGCATTTATGGCTTTTTCTGAGGCAAGAGCAGAGATTTCCATGCTTGAAGGCAACTCTGAAATAAAACCTTCAGAGAATTGTCCAGAGCTTTCACCAGAGATTTTATCAACTGTGCTTTTTTCTAAAACTGAAGATAAAGTGGGGACATAACCTGAATTCAAAATTAATGTCTCTGCATCAATACATTTAACAAGCTGTTCAATGTCCTCCACTTCAATATTGTTTAAAGAGGTATCAGAAACTGGTTCACATACTGTAAATGTGGGGTTTGACTCAGATTCTGAATTCTCTCTTGTACAGCTCAAATCCAAATTTGAGTCAAGTTCTTTGTGAATGGGTACAAAATCCACAACTACCTTCATGTGGGATTCTGCAAGTGAGCTTGCACCTTCAAACCGTAAAAGCGAATTTGATTCAGTGGCAGCTACAGAGCTGGAATTTGAATCACTATCTTTATTCTCAGACTCTAAATCCCAGTCTGCCTTCAAGCAGGACTCTGCAAGTGAGCTTGCATCTTCTAATGAATGTTCTTGTGAGTTAAACTCAGAGGTAACTACAGATGCAGAATTTGAGTCTTGTTCTTCCCTAGGTAGCACCAGGTCCAACTCTGCTTCTATGTGGGATTTGGCAAGTGGGACCGACTCTTCTAACAGTACCATTGAGGTGAGGTCTGAGGTATCGACAGCACCAGAGTCAGGTTCTTCACTGTTAGGCACCAGATCGAAGGGAGTCTCTACAGACACTTTCAAGTTTGATTCAGAGGTGATTATGGAGTCAGAAGGAGAAGACGGAAGCACAAGTGCAGCATCTTCAACAAATACTACAGCTGAACTACCTGTATCGAGATCGCTGGGTATCTGCTCACAGGACAGGTCTTCATGCTTGTATGTCACCTCTGACGTTTCTGTATCATTATCAGTTACCTGACTGCTTGGAATGGAGTTATTTGCTTCAGGTATTTCTACCTCTCCATCTTGACTAGCACATGTGGTAGCAGGCTCTTCACCTGCACTACATGGAGCATCTTCTACAGGCAGAGGCACTAACTCATTTTGTGCTAAATCTTCTTTCAAAACTCTTTCGCCTGCTTCAGCGCTTTTTTCTTCTACTGCTGCCAGGGCTTCTTGTTCATGTTTTTCCTTTGTTTCTAGCCTTTTTTGTACTGCAGCTTTCCTGGGTTTTGCAATTGCTGGAGTTTGGGACAATCTACGGGAGAACGATCGGTTACGGAGAGACATTGTAAAGCCATTGATGTTGAAAGAATCCTGGTTATGAAAGAGGATATTGTCAGCTTTGTCCAAACTCACCCAAGATGCTCCAGACAGGGCTCTGGTTACACTGCTTCTGAGAAGTCTACCTGAAGAGCTCATGATTGGTTTCTTTTCTTGCTGTTTTTTCTTAACATCTTTTTCTTGCACTGGCTTTTTGCCTTTTCCAGAACTAACAGCTTTTGTGGAAGCCTTTGTGGTTTTCTTTCTTACTTGGCTAGATTTCTTTTTGCCCTGGTTAGTTTTCCTTTTACCTAACTCTTCCTTTTTGACTATTCTGGAAGGCCTCGCATGGTGAGCCATGTCTGCGGAGTAGTAGAAATGTTAAGAGGAGAGATGGAAAAAAATCATGAGCTCTTGAGAGAACTTTTCAATAGAAAACCGCATACTCCCATTGCTGGTCTCTGGTGCTACAGCATTAACTCTGAAATAGAAAGAGATAAAAAACAGCTTTAACATAACCCTAATTAATGAAGGGTGCATATACACTAAACCAACCCTTTTTTAATATTTAAAAGTACACAGGTAGAATTAGAAATACTGGTGTTGGACATAACGTTCAATTAACACGAAAGCTTTGAAAATATTAGCATATTGCAAAATGGAACATTTAACACAAACGAAAAAGCAAATGGAGCTCAACAGGAAACATCACGTTTACTGTTTTATGTCAGTTCTAAGAAGTTTGAATTTTCTCAGCCTTATTAACAGTTTATTAACCAGCTCTCCCCTTGAGTAAGAACAGGTAAAGTTTACATCGTTATGTTCAACGATCACTGTAAGGACATTCAGGAAAAAAAAAAACCACAGCTGAGTTTACTTTGTGTGTGTGTACACACTCATACACCATCACCAGGGCATCCTTCATTCTTTTACTGCCCATCAGCTGCCCACCACGTTACAATTCCAGATCAAATGGGAGAGGTAACCAACTCTCTGAAGATGTCTAACTTAGTGTTACTCACAGGGGAGCTGAACCAGGGAAGAATTGCTGTTCCCAATGTCATCTCCCAAGATAAGATACTGGTGCATGGTGTTATATTGCAAGCCTTGATTCCATCCTGCCTAGCGATTTCAAACGTATTATGCAGGCAGTTGTCTCTGCTTCATCATCATGACTACTAATATATTAGCCCTCAACAGAATACCATACATTTGTCCTAAGCTTTTGTCCCCAAATACAACTGCGATGCGGAAGTCCCCAACTCCCCAAATACAATTCAGTCATCTCAGAAGATACAACAGAATCTTCATGCTCCAAATCAATATCCTTCAAGATGGGTTGGGTTTTTTTACATGTAAAGCAATTCTCATCAGTACATAGTTTCTAAGCACATGGTGCTTTTAAGTGAAGGCTTTTAAAGCTTTATTTAGCTGTCTGAATAGATCAGATGAGTAGACAAGGGCAGCCTAAAAATGGGAGCAGGCAGAGCAAGAGGCTCTGTAGCATCAGGCCGAAAGGTGCCCTCCCTTCGTCGTCATTCCTTTAAATTCCTTGAGCTCAAAAATCAAGTCAGCTACAGGCCACCTACACCTCACTAATGGGAAGAGGGAAAGAAAAGGAAGAACAAGAAAAACAGGGATGATGTCTAAAATTCTGACCCCTACAGAAAGTTAAAAAAAAAAAGGGGGGGGGGGGGGAGGGGAAGAGAGAATCCTAGATTCCAAAGAAGGTAGAAAAGGGAAGAAGGGTGCTACCAGGCTCCTGACACCACCACTCCTTCCTATGACCTCAACCCCACCTTGAAGCCAGCAAGGTGATCTTATGGAGGCTACACTTGCCCACAGCCTGGTCTGAGCTCTGCAGATGGTGGGGAGAGCTACACTAGTGTTGCCCAATCTACTTAACACCCCAGAAACGTTTAATGGTACTACACTGGCCAGGTTTGACTGGCACAGGGCATGTGAAGGGCAGGCTCCACAAGCAGAACAGACCCCGCAGAACAGACCCCCAGACCACAAAAAATATCTACAGCAGAAGGGATGCAGAAAGCTTAAAACTATCTGCAGCAAACAGCACTGCACTCCTCCAAGATAAGCTCGTTAGCCTGCCGAGGGGATGGTCCAGCACAGCCAACATGCACCACCTCTCTGTGGGACCACCAGCTCCTGCTGCTCCCCAAACCAGCACGCTGGCAGCGAGCTTGTTTCTGACTGCCTCAGCAGCCTGCCCAGTGGCCACAGTACCTACCAAGGCTAAGAGTAACTCCCCAAACTCTTTTTGAATAGCTTATTTAAAGCTTTTTGAAGCCTAGGTCTTGTTTATTCAGCAGTAGTAAGCTGATTGATCCTGTGTACTACAACATATAAACCAAGTATCTTACCTAAAGATAAGATTATTCTGTATCACATCTTTATATTACATATCAGGTGAACGTTATTACTGGGACAGCAGTTTTTCCACACACTCAAATACCATTTTAGAGTCAGCGCTGCTGTACAAGACAAGGCTAAACACACTTCTAAGGTCAGATCAGAAAACAACATATAAATAATACATTATATTATTTATATGTTAATAATATACATTTACATGTCATAATACAATAGTATAATATATAATTAATATGTTATGTGTTAATAATATATGCCAATGTAATAGATAACAAAATAACACCCAAACATGCAATAAACAAGCTAACTGCATCCCTCCTCCATCACAGCAAAACATCCAACCTGGAGAGACTAAGCAGACACGTGCAGTTGTTTATCATTGCGCATAATGCTTCAAAGGCCACAGAAAAGGAGACCTGAAGAGCTCCTGCAGAAATGCACTATACATAAAGCTGGGTCAGACACTGAAACAGCAAAATAAATACAAAGCTGAAAGGAAGGTAATCCGAGTCCATTCCTCCCCCTACCCTTCTCTGGAGACACACGGGGGAAGGGGGACATGGCCATTACTAGTCACTCCATGAATCAAAGAGGACCTCGGCATCACGTCAGCAGGTCCATGAAATAGTTGTTGGCAGCCTGCAAAAAGCTTCCCCAGTTTCTTGTGGTTTTGACAGAGACTGGGCTCCTCATTCCAAAGGATAGCCTGGAGGGCTGCAAAACCAGTTGGAAGCAAGCAGCAGATCTGTAGCCATTAGCGGCCGGGCTACATAACAGTGGCAGGAGAGGAAATGTGAGCTACTTGCAGAGGCTATAGCCAGGAAAGCAAGGAGGAAAGCAAGCAAACAAGGAGAGCCAGGCAGCATGGGAATGTGTGAATCAGGAGGGGGACTGAAGAGATAAAAGTTTTTTTCTCTTTATCAGCCCTGAAACAGAAGCAGAATGTCAAGAGGGTACGGGAGATCTGGAGTGGAAACAGAAACTGGATTTTTGAAGATAACTGTATATAATGCTTCGCTCCTATTATTTCTCTACATAAGCAGTTGCCACTGCTGTTGTAGAAGTTTGGGAAGTGTGATCATCAAAATTATCAATTAGAAACTTCACTTATAACAATTTTGTATTTTTTTTAAATCATCATTATAATTACATGATAATACGACTGTACCTGCATTTGGAAATTGCAACATGGTTGTTTCAGAACTGAAGAGACAAGACCATCCTGTTTTGGTTTTTGTGTTTTTTTTTTTCTTTTAACACAGAAAAACATACCTGTCTAGCAAGAATGTAGGAAAGCATCAAAGCCAGTGTTGCTTCTTTTCAGGGCCAAAATTAGAGGCTATAAGCATGGAGTGGTTGAAGACTTCCCTTTTTCTTGGAAAGCACAAAATGCTGATATTTGTAGGAAACTGGCATTTAAATGCTGCAGTAAAGAAGATGGCAAAGGCTGCTAGTATTTGTATTGCTCAGAGATGACAATATGGGGCACAAGAACAGCAACAGTTTTATACATGTTTCAATTTGCCACTGGAGTGAATTTAGGTTTTCCAGAAAAGATCCAGAAAAGACCCCCTGAAGGAAAAAAAAAAAAATCTTTCTTTTTTCCCCTCCAGTTAATACTAGACTTCAGTTACATTTGTCTGGGACTTTGAACACCTGACCCTCAAGGTGACTGCAAGCTCTTGGGAGAAATGCCAATCAGCAAGAAATCTTTGCTTCCCTTAAAGAAAGCCCACAGTCTTTATGAATACTAGTCCACCACAACAACCTTAACCACTAGGTAAAAACTGTCTAATGCTTTTTAAATAAAGTGTCTAATAAAACTAAATTACATTGTTATTTCTTTGTTTACCCTTCCACATTTAGGACCAAAATACTAGGTAGCTACAAGTTTAATACTAAAGTCTTGTTTTCTGTAACATTAGGAAACATTTTACCTTCCCTTTTCCATTTAAAACACTGGACATGACTGTTGATGCCTGCAGCAGCTGCAAATTGCCTCACATCATTTCTTAAGGACAACGAATTACTATCATATTGGTCACATTTCATAGCAAGAAATCAATTATATTTCCAAAATATCTATGTTGACTTAGCAGGATTATCAAACATAAACCTCATGGGGCAATATAACAACTTGGCAGTTCTCCACCATCCTGGACAGAAACAAACTTACTTCGGTGCTCTCTTCTGAAAGCCAAATCAGGCGGGACCTACCATACCCTCCCTGAGAGCAGAGGACAGGCATCTCTATGAAGTAACACAGGTAATATGCGCAGGAGGGTTTGCAGGGAACTTCCCCAGATAATAACAGTGCATCCCGAAGCTGTCTGTTACTTGAGCTGACTTATCTCTTCTAATTCATGTGCAAAGCTGAAAGCTGGTTTTAAGGTCAGTTGCTTAAGTTTTGCTCATTCACAGTAATAAATCTGGACCAATCCCACCGACTGCTATAATCCTCAACAAATACTGCTAAAAAGCTAATCAAGGGCTAAACCTTTTAGTCCCATCTTGGTCAAAATTCCAAATAATTATAATGAGAATTTTGCCTACAAAGTAATTGGGGAATTTAACCCTATACTGCTGGAAGGCTTCCAGAAAAAAAAGAAAGAAAATCCAGTCCAAAACACTCTCCCTGCTTTTCTTATTTACTTTCCCCGTACACAAAAGGATAAAAAAAAATAAAGCAAGTTTTCTTTATAGAGGTAATGTCCATCAAGATTCTGACCCATAACTTGATTCTTGTTGGAAGATGGGGGGAGAAAGAGAGATTAACTCAAAATGGTGGCAGCTTTATTATGGCATCATGAAAGACAGCAAGTGACCCCTGAACAAACACAGGTGCATGGGGAAAAATAATGACCCAGCTACGACTAGTTGAGCTTGGTTTCACTATGTCAGATGCACTAATTAAATAAATTTTGTTCAGTGTTTAGGTATCTTTTTAAAAGTCACTTGAGATTGGTCTGACAGGGAAACAAGACCTGGAAGCTTTCATAAAAGCCACTTAATAATGCACAGGTCCCAAGCAATCAGGCCCACAATCTGACTTCGAAGTTGTCACTCAAGCTCATATCTACAACTCTGAATTGAAAAGCATCTCATCTTCCAGCAGCAGATGCTCTACAGGAAGACACAAGAGACACCCAAGATGACAGACACCGGAAAATCTGACCCTCATGTTAGACGCAAAAGCTTTTTTCAGTCTTTTCAGGATTATGACATATCAACTGCCTATTCTTCCCAGCTGCACCGATGTCAACCTGCTTTTAAAACCCGCCTAATTCCCTGTATCTACTGATAACTCTGCACAATACTTTGTATATGAAAAGAAGGGAAATGGGTTAGGAGGAGGGAATTAGCTTTAATTTTCCCTTTCCCCCCCTTCTTCAGTTCCATTTAGTTTTGGTTAAGAAATAAAAATGAAACTTCTCATCTGCCTTCTCAGTACTGCGAGTGACTTCATACAGAGTCTTGTAAAGAGGCCTCCCCAAGTTCCCTGTGCAGAGGCACCCCCAAAGTCCCCCCCCACTGACTGTCCCCAAGATGTCTCTTCCCGCAGTCCTGTTTCGCATAATGTTTCTATACTCTGACACGTCATTCAAGAACACTTGTTTTCCGTTTTACTACGTGTAATTTCTCTGCTTTGCTTTACAGGATTATGCCACTCTTAAGGCAACGAGGCATGCCTTAGCCACATATATTAAACTTTGAGTTAAGTCAACCCTTTCCAGTAGCATAACTGCAAATCTGGGACAGGCACTGCAGGATGCCACCTCAGTTTCACACAGACAAAGGCACACACTCAAAGCATAATCCTTTTCCCACTGACATCAGTGACACAAGATGATGTTGAGCAGACCAAGCACCAAGGCTTTCCTCCTGAATTTTTGTCCTTGCTGGACCCGGAAGGCCACCTCCGTGCTTGGATTGTAAGTCTGGATAAGGCAGGGCTGCCACCGCATCCTACTTCTCTCCAGTACATGGGAAGCTGAAGACTGCTGTGAAATACATCCTCTCAGTGAATTCAGCAAGAGATGTCAATGTTTAACATTTTGCAATGTCATGACTTCATGCACCTTGGAGCCTGCACAGCGAGTGAAACGGATTTTAAAAAATAGCACCAAAAAAAAAAAAAAAGCCCTCCTGGGTTAGGAAAAGCTCTATTATATTAGAACGATTTAAAAAAAAAAAAAAAAAAGAAAAAAGAAAAAAGAAAAAGTGTGGCAAGGAACCACACATGCTTAAACCACAAAACCGGATTAAGCCTCAAACAACTGGCACCAAAAATCCATTGTGAAGACTCACACCGCATGTGCAAGTATCCTCCCCCCCAGCCCAGGCAGGAACATGGGCTTGCTTTAAGCTCTGTTCAATGTAGCCAAACACTGACCTTAACAGAGGGAATGCTAAAAAGTAAAAATATACCAAGTAATTTCTAAGGGTTCTCCAAATGAAGGCCCATTCCACCAGAACACTCCAGGTACTTTTGAATACAAAAAAGCACAAGCAAAACAAACAAAACCCGTCAGCTAATCATATGCCTCTAATTCTACATTTATGCTGCTTCAAACACTGCATTTCTTTTTTATAACATTTGACTGCATTCTTCAGGGGTTTTGCCTTAAAAGAAAAAAACACTAACTGAATCACCTTATCTCAAACTCAATTAAAAGAAGGGGGAGGTGGAGGGAAGAACCTTCAGGCAAAGATTAAGCCTGGAAAATTTCAGCCTGAAAGGTGTTTTGAAATGTAAGTAACTGAAAACAGAAAGCAGGATGGAAATGCTTAGGCCAGCTTTAACAACCCTGGGTAGCACGCCAGCCAGCCCTAATAAAACACTATCAGTGGAGATTTTGAATTACTACACAGTGAAGACTTAGGTTTTACAGAAACCCTAGGTATTAGAAAGTTCCTCAGTACACCCCCCTTTGAATTCACCCCCAATTACCTGCTTTGTGCCACCCAGCCTGTCCTTGTCTCCCCCAGCACAACCAACCCCTCTTGTCCAGAAGGACTGAACATCATCCCAAGAGCAACCACCACCCATCCTTGTGCTGCCAGGAAACCGGTTCTGAAAAGCATCAGCCAACCTTCTCCCCTACAGTCAGGGCTGACCAGGCTACCCGCCCAGTTTTGCCCAGACCAAATATAAATGTGAAGTTCTCTGGATTCAATCTCTACTCCTAATTCGTGTTGACTGGCATTAATGAAAACAAGGTGATTATGGCTCAGTATAGCCTTCTGCTTCTCCACCAGAGTACCTTAAAAACAGTATCGAGAACAGCTGCGAAGAGCTACTATTTGGAAGATTATTTTTTTATTATTATTATTTCCACAGGTTTCCCCACTTGCTTTAAAATTTAAAGAGGCACCTTTGCCCTAGAAGTCTGCTCGGTCACATTTAGATACATAAGGCTGCAGTACATCTCTGCCCAGTTTTGCCATTCCGTATTAACACCTCCAAAAAGAGCTCTCTGGCCAGAGCCACGCTGGTGCAGCCCCCTGCCCCGGAAAGGGTGCGTGCACAGCCATCGGGGTGCTCCTGACCCGCTCTAGACGCCTACTTGCATGTTCCCCTCTCCTCCTTAAAGAAGTAGCATCCCACCACGCCGGGCTGCTGCTGCACAGGCCAAAACACAAGTGATGCGGACTACGTTGCTCTTTAAATATCTTTGGGGTGCAGCAGGCCGGGCCGGGCACACGACGGGCGCGACTCCTTTGCCTACCGCTGCGCCTGGGCCCTTTGCGAACCCAGCCTGCGGACCCAGCACGGCGCGCCGCTCGCCCTCCGGCACCAGCAGCCATGCCTCGGTAAGGTTAACCCGTCCTGCCTCCCGGCAGGCCGCCTGCTCCTTTCTCCTTACCCATCCCATTCGGTGAACCGCATCCTTCTCCCCTGGCTCCATCTCGAGCACGGCAGGGACCATCCCCGCCAACACCAAACCTCCAGCTGCGAGCAGACCACCGCCGCCTCTCCCCAGCTCCCAGACCAGCTGGGTAGGAGCTCAGCGCCCCGGGAGCACCTCGGGGGCTGCCGCCCCGCCGGGCTCCGGCTCCGTCAGTGCAGGCAGGCGGACCCCGGGGGGGAAGGGAAGGGGCAGGCAGGGCCCGCCTAGGGGAGAGGCAGCGGCTCCTCGTGGCCCGGCCCCGCCGCTGGCCGTGCCCCCCCAACCCCAGAAGCCCTCCCCGGGGCTGCAGACAATGGGGCCGGCCGCAGCGGGAGCGCTGGGGACCCGCGGCGCCCATCCGGACGCGCCCGGCTTCTGCCGCGGCGAAAGCAGTAAGCGGCCCTCGGGGGTGCGCCCCCCGGCCCCGCACGCCACCGGCACTCCGGAGGATGATGTTGCCGCCCGGCCCTCGCTCGCCTGGGCTTTTTTCGGGGGAGGGCAGCTGCGGGGTTGTTCCGGCTGCCCGGGAGCCCCTGCTGCCGGGCAGGGTCCCTTTTAATTGTTCCCTGCCCTCCGCGGAGGCTGCAGGCAGTTTCTCTCGCCTGGCGGGTTTTTCCAGGCAGGCTCTGGCTGCTGCAGCGCAAACACGCTCCAGCACAGCCAGGGAGACCGGACTTTTTTGCTCTTTCGGCCAACAAACTACGTTTTGCATATGAATAACCCCCAGCCTGCCCGCCTGCCTCCCTCCCCGCCTCGGAACGGCTCCGAGCCCGGCCGCGGAGGTACCCCTGCCCCCCCAGCTCAACTTTGCACCGAGCCAAGCAGCTAAGCGGGAGGGGAAGGAGGGAAAAATAGGGAGAGGGGGGAAAGGGAGGGGGTCCGAAAGCAGGGGTCTCCGTCCCTCCCCCCCTCCCCCAGCAGCCCGGGACCCGTCCCACACACGTACCAGAGCTGCGGCGCGGCCAGCCCGCAGCTCCAGCTCACAGGAAGGGGCGATGCTGGCATGGCTTGTCGCCCCGCACTCGGAGGGGGCGAGGCGCGGTTCACGGCCCGGGCCCCCACGGGCGGGCGGCTCCCATGGCGCGACGAGCCCAGGCGCGGGAGAGGGAGCCCCGGGCCGCGAAACGTGCTCTCGGCGGCGGCGGCGCGCGTCGCCCCTGGCCGGACCCTCCGGGAGGGAGCGGGGAGGGGGCGGCTCGGCGGGGCGCTCGCCGCACCGAGCCCTCCCGGCAGGCGGCAAAACGCGCCCTGGATCCCCGCGGCTGGAGCGGGATTCGCCGCGGCCCCCACCCCACCTCCGCGCTGCGGGGCGAGCCGGCAGCGGCGGCACTGGGGCTGGCCCGGCACGGCCCCCGGGGACAGCCAGGGTGGCGGCCGCCTCTCCCCGCCTGCCCCCCGGGAGCCGCAGCTGGCGTGCCAGGCTGGTGACGGCGGGGATTGTTTAACAACAGCAAAAATAGATAAAATGACGATAATAAGAGAAAAGGCGAATTATTCCGTTACTCGCAGAGGCTGCGGTTTGACGCCGCATACCTCCCGCTCAGCAGCGGAGGTGACACCTCTGAAATCATCCCTTGTTTTTGTGCTGGAGGAGGGAAAGCCTGCTCAGCGGTGACGGGCGAGGGGTTCGCCGCGGGCTGGGGCAAACTCCCTTCCCTTTACACGTGCCGTCCAGCAGGGCCCTCGCACCCCGGCGTCCACCCGGGACCGGCCGTCCACGAGTGGAGAGCACACACCCAGAAGCATGGGGAAGATGCTGGCTGAGAGTAGGAAGGGCAGCTGAGCCACCCTCTCCCTCCTGCAAGGAGGAAAAAAAAAAACCTCAGCCTTGCTCTCCCCATCCCCCACCTCATCCATGAAAAGCCACTGATAATATTTGCTGCTCCTTCCCAGAGGGAGCCGGCTGAGCAAAGTGTTAGAGGAAGAGGAAGAGTCAGTCCAGCCTTCTTACACTACTCACTATCACTACAGCCTTTCCGTCAGAGTGGAAAGCAGGCCATCAAGTCTAACATCTCTTCAGACTGGAAAACAGATGTTGGAAATGGGATCTATAAAACAATATACCCATGCAGTACTCTTTCAAAAAGCTTCATTATTATCAAGTCTCTAGCTCCTGTCGTATAAAATACTTAAAATGTGAACCAACGCATCCAAATACAAGCCTGCAGAAAGGCTTTTCTGCTGCATAAAAAGAAAGCAGCACCGTCCACATCCACTCCTGTGAAGATGCTTTAAATGCCAGTGTTTTGCTAACTACTTCAATCGGCATGTGGGAAAGGAGAAGCGGTGGCACAGATCTGCACATAGTGTTAGGGCTGCGGTTCAGTGCCGGTGGGTAGGTAGCCTTCACCAATCTGTACCTCCATCCTCTTGTCTCCTCCCACTTATACTCCCTGCAGTGAAAAAACACATATGGTCTGGGAATCTCAGCCAAGCTCACACATTTCAGATGCAACAAGGTGAAACCAACACCACACACACCTAGTTTTGAACATTTGGCTGATCACCTCTCAGTGGCTGGTAAGTTTAGGAATGCACGAGTCCTCTTTGCTGGGTGTAACCATACTATCTCCTAATCAGTCCGAAAGTTTGCTGAGAAAACTGCTTTTCTAGAGGCCTGGATAGCAAGACTTCTGTCATTCCAAAGATCTACCCTGCTAAAAGAAGAGATAGCACAAGCTAGTTTCATAAGCTAAAATAATAGATTATTTGAAAAGTAAAAAACTATTGTTCTCAAAGTGCTGCACACAGCAAAATTAGAAGGAACTGGAACTGTAAGATGAAGCCCCACAGAAGCTGAGTATTTTCTTGGGAAGACAGTAATAAACTGGAAGTTGTGGGCTTGAATAAAATGCATTCTGAGAAATTAGTAACTGATGAAAGCAACAAGCAATAAGGGCCAAAGCTGGGTTAGAATAAGCAAGTTAATGGGAGCACCCAAACACTGACATGTACAATCACAGCTCCATTAAAGACATGCTAAAGGCTAGGAAACATACAAGAATTACTTGAACAGAACAACTGTCCATGTTCACCGCCACAGACATATATGCTCATGGTCATTTTCATCAGTAATAAATATCCCAGGAAGCATGGAGCAACAGGTGACAATCTTTCCTAGCAACACTAAGATACTCAGCCTACCAAGACAAGCTAGGTATAAACATTTGGACAAAGATCTCCCAGTAATGACTGGCTGGGCAACAAAATAGCGGATGAAATCCTTTCACTAAAATGCAAAGTGAGGCACGTGGGGGGAAACATGGAAGTCACAGCCCCTGAATTAAGTATTACCATTCAAAACAGATCCTGGTACAGTGACAGATACTTCCGTGAAACTGTTCTGTATGCTCAAGTGGAGCACTAGGAATCGTTACAAAAGGGGAGAGCAGAACAGGATACATCACTGCACCATCATTATCTAGTCCAGATCTATTGTCTGCTCACATCTTTAATATAACATGCAGTTCTGCTTAAAAAAGTGCAAAGTGGAACTTCAAAAGCCACAGGGAAATGTAGCAAGGGTGGCCAACTAAACACACCAATATTTTCAGCCTGGAAAGAAGGCAATCTGGGTGAAATGCCAACCAATATATTATAAAAACCAGAGCAGGATAGAAAGTGTTATCAGAGAGTGAACACACAGTTTCTCTAAAGTAGAGAATATCAAGCCAAATTATCAAACAGATGCATCAGAACAGAAGACAGCTACTTCATGCAATGTGTTGTCAAACCATAAAACTCACTGCTACAGCACTATGTAGATGCTAATAACTTTATAGGTTAATTTTTTTAAGCAAAATGGGAAAAAACAGTTAAAAGCTACTTAACATAAAAGTATTATTTTAACTATACGTTAATGGAAGCTGGAAGACCATGTTGCAAAAACAGCCCTGTATGTGACCCGAGCCTTCTTCCCTGTATACGTGGTCTTCAGGGTAAAGTTTTCAGCTGGTGGACCTTTGGCCTAGCACAGTGCTACCATCCCTGTGTTTTTATCCAGAATAACATGCAAATCAGTACATAGCTACAGAATGATTAAAACCAGACAACACAGTAGCAAAGAACACAGTGCACAAACCTGTAAGTAGTTCTACATTGCAAGCAGTACAGAAAATAGTGGAGTCTGTGGGGAGTATGAGAGACCTGCAAGGGGTAGCTGCTCCTCAAGGGATAGGGAGCCCCACACAACAGCCAGCAGGACAAGGACCTCACTAGCCAGCACGCAACCCCACTGTACACACGCAAGGTAAACAGGACAGGCCATAGGGTGGTATCCAGATTCAGCCAGCAGTCCAGATAATAAAACAGCTTTCAGGAGATGAGGCAGGTCTGGAACTGAACTAAGAACTCAATCTGCAAATCAGAAGCAAATCTTATAACCCAATGGGTAAGCAAAATTAAACACATTCCAAGTATAAATTGAACAGGGCCCATAATAACTAAGCAGGACAAAGACAAAGCTCCAACTCACCAAGACCCACAGCTTAGCCAGGGCTGTGCTTTAATAGAGCTCCTGGGCGGGGGACAGAGGATGTGGGTGCGGGCCCCAGGTGCAGCTGGTTGTGTCCATTAAGACCTATTAGTGCCCTCAGGACCCTGACAACAGAGCTACTCAGGTATATGGTCCCTAAATCAGTCCTGCAGTTATCTGGATCAGGTCTCTGCAGCAGGCATGGCATCAGTCCAGGTGAGGGAAGGTTAGACATGTCACTGATGCTGAACCTAAGTTAAGCCCTCCACAAACCAAAAGCTCTAGGAATTACGTTGCAGAGACACCTATGCTGCTTTGTAAGGGAAAGATTGGATCTAACCAGGCCTATCTCAGCTAGCCCTGCCTCCCTCGTAGTGGAAATGTGATGCTGAGACTTTAGAGCTGGCTCCCTGTGCAATTACAAAGCACAGATTACAGCATCTACCTTGCAAGTCCTCCCTCATGTTTGTTACCTCAAACTGCAGTGTGACAAAGTGACTGGCCTGCTCCCAGACCAGATGTGACCCAGGAAGCTATATGCTGCACTGATGTGGTGCTGTGCCTGCGAACCCCGCTGAAGACAAGCCAACCACTGTTAATGCCTTTGTATTTGTAATACAGATGATGAGATAAATCACCCACAGCATTGTTAGTTGGCAGTATCTGAAAGAGAAAAGTCTTGAACAACATGAGTTTAATGCAGAAACTCTTGAATTCTAATTGTGGTTTTGACAATGACTTCCTCGTTTAGTCTTTCTTGGCCCTGGTTCTGTAGATAGTTATCTAGCTGCCTGGTTGGCACTGAAAGTAAGTTAACATTTGTAATCACGCTGAACACAGACAGTTTAAGTGTTAATACCATTTTATGTTAATTAAGGCCAGAAAGGACTATGATTTCATCTTCTGACACCTATTACACAGGGCTATGGCATTTATTTAAGTATTTCCAATCAGATATTCCTGACCTGTGGTGGACAGCAGTTTGTCTTGTTTCTATTTTTATTGGAAATCTTGGCCCTTATTTCACTGCATGATTGTGCATGAGCAATACAAAGCATGAGTGCAGAATGACTGCGGCCAGTAAACGCTACATCTGAGAAGACATGGCTAATACTGCATGCACCAACCCAATATTTTTGGAAGCTTCAAGTCTACTGCACTTTTGTCGTAAGCCACATACCAAAGGGCATAAAGTGCACACCTCTTCCCTGCACCTGGAAGAACAGAAAAGGCCTGCTTAGCTAGAGAAAATTGGCACCTTGTATTTGCAATCTCAATGACTTCAGAGAGTCAAATATTTCTGTTCCTTAAAGACCCCACCTGACACCCTACAGGTGGGGACAGAGGGTGCCAACAGGTGTTAATGGCCTTCACCTGTCCCATCTGGGGCCTCCACCCACACACCTGGTCCATGGGCCCAGCAGCAACATTTAAGCAGAGGCCTTGGCCAAGCAATTGCTTGCTGTATAAGCAATGTTATAAGTGTGGTTGGTTTGAGTCCTAATTTTGGTTTTGTTTCTTGTCTTGATCTGGCTGCTAGATGAACCTCAGACTTGTTTTGGGCCTTATCTCCTGTTGTTCCTCACTTGCCTCTCCAGATGAACCCGGGGCTTGCTTTGTGACCTTGTGTGACTGTTGATGGAGCCTCTTCCCAGCACCCAGCTCTGCCTGCTCTGTGGTAGGGCTGTGCTCTGTTGGTGAGAATATTATCCATGTATCCATGTTGTGGTCACCCTTGACTCCTAACTTGTTTCCCCTCAGAAAGCAGTGCTGTGTTGTCTGCCTGCTAACAGAGATAAAGAGAGCTCAGGATGCCACATTGACAAAGAATTGTGATTTCCTTAAGTATTTTTAATCTGCAAGCTGTAATTTGTGTTGCAGAAGAAGAAGAAAAAAATTCTTAAATTCCTGAGTCTCATGTGCAAAAAGTTCTGTACTTCTGGGGGTTTTTGATATGGTTTGGGGCAAATGAACAGACAACTACACAGGTATTATTTTGGATCACTCACTAGTAGACACCAGAAGCAAGCGTAAAGGGTAAAAAAAGTAAAATAAAATGTTTCTTATGCCTATAGCCCAGAGACATGACACTTCAGGATAATTTGTACAACTGTCTCAAAACAGAGCTAGATGTACATCAGCATTTTAAGAGCACTGAAAATAATCTGTTCAGTAACAACTGCCATGAGAATAGCTTACCTAACCTTAGCATTGATATGTGTCAGGTTGATAAATATTTGAAATATCTTTACAGAAGCAAGCATCCTCAACAACAAAAAATATCAGAAACAAATTACAGCTATTAATGAAGCTACCTGCCTGCTTTTATTTGTCTTCACGTTAGCAGCTCTGCTCTTGAGTACCTTGATGTTAATGTCTTCCCCTGTTTATCATCAATCTGCCAGGGAAGGATGACATAGTGTCAGGCACAAGTGTAACCTGAGTGTAACCAGCATTAAAAATGCTGATGACTTTTAAGAATGGATCATAAAAGAGAAGTCATCAGAGAAATTCTGTGAAGGGCATAAACACTTCAAGGCAAAAAAGGTGAAGTGAGAGCAGTAAGAAGGCTAAGACTTGAAGGCACAAATAGTGAGCTACTGCAGAAGCTAGTAAAGAAAACAGAACTTCAGAGCATTTTATACCAGCAAGTATCTAAAACCCCTAGCTATACACATAAAGCTTATTGCTGAATTCCTTTGTGTGTTGGTATATCTCTATGAGATGTTCTGTTTAATTTTGCAATGCAAGTTTCTTACTGCTTTCCTAAACAGCATGCACTCATGGTGCACGCTTCCCTAAATTACAAGGGCTGACAAAGTGTCTTCCTGAAATATCTTGCCTGTATCCAAAAGAAGTAACAGCCCCTTTATGCAGTTACCTGATTTTTCTAGTCACTGGTGAAACTCTAGAAACTGGATGACTTTCAGCTGTTAGTGTAGTTGCAACACTTTTCTGTGTGAAGTCAGTAAATAAAGTTTTTACAGTTAGAGCAGTATGATTGCTGGGGGGGGGGGGGGGGGGGGGGGAGGCTTTTCCTGAGTAGAATCCCAAAAGAATACAAACTGTCTGGGGAAAACTGCATCAACAGTGACTTAAGCTTGCTTCAATAACTCACAGCACAGTTGCTTTTCCATTACAGACTTAAATATCAGAGTGACTTAGCCAAAAATTATGAATTTTCTAGGTATAACAAAAAAGGCGAAAAGGCTTGAGAGTCTTCTGCTATAAAGGACTTACTTTGCTTTTTCCAGAAGAAATGTGTCTACTTTTGCTACGTATTTTTTTATTATTGGAAAAAATGTGTACTTTAGCAGCCATTTTCTAAATATATAAATGACATAATGATCAAACAGAGCAAAATAGTTTTCCCAATGCTGAAGCAACCTTAATTTTAAGGAATGTAATGTGTTAAAGGGAAAAATGAGTAATTTCTGTTGAAGGCAGTTTGACACAAGCAGAAAGAAAAAAACGTTCCAGCAATTTTTTTTTTAAATAGGTTCATTTTACTTGTGCAAATGTTGAGGTCTGTTTGACTGTTTCCTCATGTTAAAAAACTGACATTTTTAAAAGGGTTTTTGGTATATGAAATACTTGACACTCAGGTCAGGATGTATGAGGCAAAAAGTGTATGAGAGATACATGAGTAACTGCAGAAAACAGAGAAAAGCTGACAGCATTAACTTTCACACCAGTGTCTAGCATCAAGTGTCATCTCCGTCCTCACACCATGCAACAGCTTTCAGGGAGCATGTTTGTTTTTGGGGTTCCCCCCCCCAAGTGTTGAGGATAAATGTTTAACTAAATACCTCCTCAAAAGCTCTATATGCTGTATTCAACAGACACACTGCAGAGAACCTAAAAAATTGCAAAAAATGTTAACAGCTGCAAAGATGATACTGGATTTGACCTTCCCGATTCTGAAAAAGCTGAACTCTTTTTTTTTTTTTTTTATATATATCTGCTTCCCTTTCTGATGCATAATGAAACCTGAATATGAATAAAAGACTATTTTTTGCTAGAGATGAAACCGTAATTGTAGACAGAAGAAATACTGATACATGAAGTTTAGGTAGATATTTAAATGCTTAAAAAAAAAAAAAAAGCCGATGCATGTTATTGTATAGCCTAATGAAATTTACAGGTATTTGTTTCGGTTACACGCAGCTACGGGTCTAGAACTATGTTATTATTTGGAACCGGGCCACTTGCAAGCGGCCCCGGGGGTAGGAGCAGCTCTCGGGGCCAGCCGCGAAGCGGGCTCCCGCCCAGCCGACCCCCGGCCCGCCGCGGGGCAGCTGCACGGTGCGAGCCGGCCCCTGCGGCGACTCCGGGCGGGTCAGCGCGGCTCCTACCCGGGCGAGGCGGCGGAGGGAAGGGGCGGGCCGGGCTGCACCGCCCCGCCACCGCCGCCTCTGACGCGATCCGCAGGCGCCGCGGCGCGGCCCGGCGGCCCCGGGCATGGCGCGGCGCGGCCGGGACCGCAGTGACGGCGCGGGCCGCCCCGAGCTCCGCCCCTGCGCCGCGGCCGGGGCCCCGCGCGGCACCATGCGCCGCCCGCGCCGCCCGCTCGCCGCCTGAGGGAGCCGCCGCCGCCCGCCCCCCGCCCAGCCCTGCCCCATGGCTGCTCCTGCGGCGGCGGGGCCCGGCGCCGCGCTGCCCCCGGGCGCGGCGCGGCGCGACTTCTACTGGCTGCGCTCCTTCATCGCCGGAGGTGGGTGCCCCGGGCGGGCCCTGCGCGGTGCCCGGGCTCCGCGGGCTGCCAGGGGCGGGCGGCCGGGCTTTAGCCGGGGAGCCGGGCTGCGGGAGGTCGCTTCCGTCAGTGCCCGCGGTAAGGCTGCTGCCCGGGGCACCGCCGCCTAGGGGAGCAGGGGGCGCCCCGTTTCCCCGGAACGCGGTAGCGCAGGTGACGCGGCACACGCGAGTGACACGCACGTGTGTCAGCCAGCGACAGCCCTGCAGGCCGCCGGCAAAGTGCTGGGAGAGCCCACGCCCCGGTCGGGGAAGGCGGGTCACCCGCGTCCCGGGCCGCCGGTGTGAGTACTGCGGTGGTGCCCGGCGGGCGGGCAGCCGAGCCAGCACCTTGTTCACCTCGCAGAGAAACAACAGCCAGCCCGCCTGGCTGCGGGGCGCTGGCCCGGCCGCAGGGTTGGCAGGGCGGCGGCAGGATGCTCGCTGGAAGTTTTCCCGTCGCGCTTGCGCTGGCGGTGGGACCCCGCGGGGTCCGCGGCGGGCACGTAGCGCGCTCCGCCGGGAAGGGCAGCCAGGGCTGTGTGCCCCTCGAACGGAAGGGGGACACAGGGCAGAAAACTCTTGAGTAACTTTTTCTGAAAGCCTTTGCTCTGACTTCAGCAGCTGAGAGAGACAGTAGCCTGGGTTTGTTTGATCAGGAAAAGTAGCTTATACGTTTCGTTAAGGCTTTAAGGGTTTTGTAACATACCTCTAATAGAGGCTGTTTACTCGTCACCGCGGCTTTTTCCAGTCCCTAACTGAGTTTCTCCTCCCCAGTTCCGTTTAAAAATACGTTAGAAAAGAATCCCGTGTTTATCTGCTCATGCAAAGAACTTCTTCATCCTGTCGCTTTTCTGTTTCCCCTCTTGGAAAGGTGTTGCAGGGTGTTGTGCCAAAACAACTACTGCACCACTGGATCGAGTGAAGATTTTGCTGCAAGCTCATAACCACCATTATAAACATCTAGGTAAGATGGCTGCTGTGTGTCTTTAATTTTTGGTTTTAAATGCAGCATGTATGGTTTGGGTATGTCGATTTATTCAGTGATGTGGTTGATAACAAAAGTACTAATGGGGCAGAAAGTTGTATCTGGTCAGTCTCCGTGCTGTGTTTTGTGAGGTGTTTGAAAAGAAAAAGAAAGCCCTGTGTGAATAAGTTGCAGTATCGGTTGATGTCTTGAAGACTGAGATGTCAGAATAATCCTCAATAAGGCGTGTAAGAGCCAGGCTTGATCTTCCGCTTACCAAAGGCAGCAGGAGACTGGTAATCACAGGTTCAAAGCCTGGACCATTTATGTAAGAACTGTCACCGCTGGTGGCTGCTGCAGTCTGCCACGGTGGTGGGCTGGTTCCAGAGGGCTGTGGGGATCGGTGCTTTTGGAGCTCAGCAGCTGTCGCAGGGGCTGGCGATTACAAGGCTGTGACCGCTGAATCCAGCAAGACTCACATGCGCTTATGCTCGCAGACAGCAGTGTGGCTGGTATGAAGATAAAGTGGATTTGTGCTTGGCATAAGGCGCAGGTGATCCATGTTCGGCATCTCTATTGCATCATGGTGAGAGAATAAACTCACAGTTGTCAGCATGTTCAGAACCATTCTCTGTGGGGCTGTAACAGTGCCCTCTTGTGCATAGTATTTGAGGTGTCTTATGTCATTTGTTCTTGAAATGTCATCATATGTTCCGAAATTTAAGTGTGTTACAGTTGTCAAGAAAAAAAATAATAATTTTGAATTGGTTACTTTTACATGTAATGAAACTTCGGAATTTTTAACTTAGATGCTAAAGATACATTTTTTTAGAAGGCTGGAAAAATAAATCTTGAAACAAAATTAAATGGATATATATTCACTTCACTGTACCAAAAAGGGAAACTCAAGTAAATGTGGTGTTTTGCTAACAGTCACGTAACTATGTGCTCAAATCTGTAGTCTAAGAATTGAAGCCTGAAATAATTGGTTTGACTGATATTTTAAATCCTTATTTTCTGTTTGCTTTGTACTGTGCCATAATTGGCAAGTAAAATCTTGTATTATTCGCTGTTTAGGGTGTTAGATGTGATGCTGATTATTTGAAATGTCTGACTTGAATGCATGTCCTTGTTACATGCAAGCAAAAAAGAAAATTATGTGAATGAGATGCCTCTAAGTGCAGAGATACGATGGAGTAGTTCAAAGTCCTCAGTAAATGTTTTTACTGCCCTTGCTCTGTGGAGTTTGTGCTGCATGGATCTCAGAGCATGTGTTTTAAGAATTAAAAACAATACTGTTCATCATTGCAGAGAAGAGAGAAATTCTAATCATGGCATAAGGGTTTTCAGAAGCATGTAATAAATGTGACATCTTAAAAATATACTTAGTACTGTATTCTTAGAACCCCAGAAATTAATTAATACTTTTTATTTAAAGTTCAAATGAAAGTTTGTCAACTACTTTTTTTTTTTTGGCCTGAAAGTAAGATAAACGTGTAAGCCTTTTTCGTGTTCAGCTCTTATGTTATTAAGTAGTTGCGTGTGAATGAAAACTGTTTAACTATTTATTTCTTTAAAAAGAATATTAGAGTCAATTTGATAGCAATTGCACGTAACTAATATTATGTTTATAATAAAACTGTAGGTTTTGCCCAAACTTTGTGTGATCTTGCATTATTTCCCACCTATTAAAAGGGAGTAGGATTGCTTCTTGTTGCAATAGCTCTGGACAGGAAGTGTGAGATGTTTAAGTTGTAAGTAATGAGAGTCTTAAACTTGTTTACTTTGTTCCCTCAGTGATGGCACTTAATCTGTAATTTAGCATGTAGCAATATTAGATTGTTTTCCCGTGGTTTTAGATTTTTTTAAAGTATTTATTTTGAATTCACTGAATTGCAAAGTCAACCAGTTTCCTTCCTTCTGTTTCTAGTATTAGCTTCTGTGGGTGGATAGTATCATCTGCAATAGGATTACGTGGGCACGTCTTGAGGCCTGAATGCATGAGTTCAGAAAGGGGTTCACTGAGGCTGGGAGGTGAGGAAGCTGGTAAAACTTAACCTTAAACCTCTTCCTTCTGGCAATGTATGAGCATTGAAAGTGGATTTTCCACTCTCCATAGTTACGTGAACAACGTGATTCAGCCTTAGTTCTGTGCATACTTTCTTATTGTTAGTAATATTTACTTGATTTCTTTTTTCCCCTCTCCCCACAGTGTAATTGTTAAATACCTCTTTTTGTATTGCTGGCAGGAGTGTTTTCTACATTGTGTGCTGTCCCCAAAAAGGAAGGTTACCTTGGGCTGTATAAAGGAAATGGGGCAATGATGATTAGAATCTTTCCGTATGGCGCAATTCAGTTTATGGCATTTGACCAATATAAAAAGGTAGCTAATTTATTTTGTTTTCCTTTTCTTTTTTTCTGCCTACAATGAATGCAGATTTTTTAAGTGATTGAAACTAACACTGTAACTTCTGTGTTTCACTAATTAGCTGCATGTCTTTTCTAAGATTGCTTAATTTTATCTGAATCTAGCCATTAAAAATGGCAGTGCAACAGTGAAACTTTTTGCTGTGCTGCTCAAGGAAAAAAATTCCCACCAATTCTTGTACCTTTTTATTGTTGAAAATAATGCTGTGTTTTTTAATAAAAGAAAAAGGTAATATAAAGTCTGCTGCTATTTGTATTGCTGTAAGGTAGCCCTTTGTGAATAACATAGGAACAAAACGTAAAATGGAACCTTTTATTATAGTGTGTTGGGGATCTTCCTACTTGATGGATAGAGTAACCTAAACTTGAAAGTCTGTCTGGATATGACTGTTACATTTGACCTGACAAATGACTAGGTCAGGTTCTAGCTAAAAAATTACCTGGAAGAGAAAATGCTTATTCCAGGGTACAGCAAGATTTGTGGATTCCTTTCTGCTTTCACACATTTACTCTTTCATAATAAATACAAAATGAATTCCTGTAATCTTTTGGAGGTCAGGTGTTAGCATGAATACATCTTTAAACATTGCTGATATGTAATGAAAAATACTGTTTTACTGTTAGCAATGAGTTCTGTGTTTGAACAGTCCGATTTAGTACCCAGTGAAGTAAATTGCATGATTTTTACTGAAGATAGACTGAAATTGTGATTCCCTTCCTTAAAGAGCAAATTTCAGATGGCTGATACAAAGAAGCAACTGTAGTGAGTTTTGTATGTTCTTTTTTTATAGTAAAATCATAAATGCTGTTGATGTAAGTTTCTGTATAAGGAAAAAAAAATAACAAAATTATCTTCTTTGTAACAGAAACCGCTTCTTAAATAGTCTCAGTTATTTGATAAAAGCCTGGAAACCAGTTTCCAACTTCGTTCTAGGTTGTAAGGTAACATAGGAAGTTCTTGCTCTCAAATGCTTGTCCAATTTCTCTCGTCTCCTCCTTCTTTTTTTTTTTTTTTAAATCCAGTTAAACAAAATCTTAAAAATATATTTATAGGAATACATTTCACATACTGCACAGATGAAAAATTTACTCTTAAATGTTTCACTTTTCAACTTTGCTCGGTGTCCTTTGCCCTCTATCATGCAACAAGGATAGCGTTCAGTTTGCCTTGTTTGACACACATTAAAGGGAACGAAATAAAAAACCTAGTTTCTGAAGGAAACAGTAAAACCACTTTTAACTAATGGTTTTGCTTTGTTAGTAGAATTTTAGCACTTTCATGTTTTTAGTAAGAAATTGGTAACGGCAGTAATGTTCAGTGAATTCTTTTAACAGTAATCAAGTGCTCTGGTTTGAATTTCTAGTGTTGCAAACTTCTTGGAAATAGCTACAGGCTTTGCATTAATGTGCTAATAAACTGTGATGCACTTCCCTGTATTTTCTGATACATGACTATTGTAAATGTTCCATATTTTGTAGGTAATAAAGAAACAACTTGGGATTTCAGGGCACGTGCATCGATTAATGGCTGGATCCATGGCAGGTACTTGGATTTCAGACATCCCTTTTGCTGAAAAGTTAATATTTGTTTAGAGGATGATTTGATGTGTTTTCAGGTCAAACTGTTGCAAATTTGTATTAAGCAAAAATACTAGTAAATGGTTAATGTAACAAATAGTTGCCTAACTGAAAATTGTTTGTCTAAGAGTATTCTTTTTTTTGTTCAAGCATTGAATTCTGTGCTGTGTTGTAGAGCACAGATTTTACAGTGTTTATTATGGCTTTTAAAAAGGAAAAATCTAGTGTCATCAAGATATGAGGTATAAAGATGCAGGTTTTAGTAGAATTGGCTCATCAGCCTGTCTGCCATTGCTGCTAGGTTGAATATAAGCCCATAGAAATAGGGAGAACTGCAGTTCCTTAATTGGTGAATTCTTTGGATTTGCCAGAAACGTCTATTTAATATCCAGCGCAGGATTGCCATGATTCTGTTAGATCGTGTGTGAATGTTAAAAACCCATCATTTATCCATTAATGCAACAGCAGTGGGAAAACCCATTTGTAAACTGCCAGTATATAGTATAATACATTTCTGTTTTCCTCTTGCTAATCATTCAGCGAAAAGTAGCTAAGAAAAAACAGGGAAAGGTAAGTAATAGTGGACTGATTGTTAATCAAGGTGCTTCTTCGCTTGCTTTTACTTTGTAAAACTGGCTTAATACTGTCTAGTGACAGTCGGTAAATAGTTATGAATATTAATATTTAGCTTCTTTTGAATAAAAATACTGGGGCTTGTCAATACTATCTTTAGTTAAACAAGAAGACCTCACAGAAGTATTTAGGCTTCGCATGGCATCAGAGGAAAAGGAAGGAGAATGAAGTGAAACAGGTCAGAAGTCCTAAACACTAGCAAAAGCCATTTAGCAAGCTATGTTCCAGAACCTGGTTGGCTTTCTATCTGAAGGAAATGGGGAAGAGTATATAGATTTTTTTTTTCTTTCTTTCCCCCGACTTTAACTGTACTAAAGAAAATTTTACATTCCACCTTCCTCCACCACCCAAGAAAAGCTTATTAGCTTTTTCAGGGGCCTTGTCAGAGACCTGGATTTTATTCTGTCTCTTCCCAGTTTGGGTGACTGAAGGAGACTGCGTGCTGCATGTACCCCAGTGTTGGTGGAGGGGCATCTTTACAATTTCCTGGAACCTAATGTTAGCAGTTGGAAATGGATAATCCTTGTCTCCTTTTCCTTTCTGTCCCCTCTACACCGTCTAGTCACCCAGCTGTCTGCTTTCACTTCTGCATATGCTACTGATACTTAAATCTTGCTTATGTCACCGTTTCCAGCGTTACTAGCAGGCAACAGACCTGAATCAGCTTCAAAGTGGTGGGAAACATCTGAGTATCTTCTGTTAGTGATGAACAGGATCAAAAGCATATCCACTGGGGAAAAACCAAGCCAATGTGATGGGGGGGTAGTGAAGTGGGGGAAAAGGAAAACCTATTGTAATGCATATATTTGAGGAGGCCAAGTTAAAGTTACTGTGGAAACTTTTAACTCTGAATTTCCTGAGTCTTGTGTGATTCAAATTTCAGTTCTAGCACCTCATTAACAGATAAATGGTGTATAACTTCTTTTAAGGAAACAGAGAGCTGAGGAGAAGATAGAGAAATCATAGAGGTTAGTGGGGTTTAGGAAACAAAATGACCAAATAATACTTGTATCACAGGATGATTTTGCAAATTAAATATTTTGTTTGTTTTCTAATTGAAAAATCTGAATTACAACACAGGAATGTGTATTTCCTCCCCTGCACTTGACTAATTTAAAAAAAGCCAAAAAGAACTAGATGTTATCTAGCATAAACTCGAATTCCATGAAATTGATACAGAAAGCATGTTTTTGTTTTTACTTTTAGTAAAACAGTATTGATCTAGGAGGATACTGATTGTCTCAATTTGAAATAGTATGTAATTAACAGTTACCTATTTGAGTTAACAGTTTAAAAGAATTTGTACTGTTTATTTCTTCAGGTGCATTTCAGAAGGAAACAACTATATATTGGAGGTCTAGAAATATTAGGGCCTTAAATGAGGCAGCTCCTTAACCTGTCTGATAAATATTCTTTGTCATCTATGTCAGCTATTTCTCTCTACATGTAGTTCCTGAAGCTTTGTCTTGTTCAGAAGATGCCTCCTTAATAAATTAATCTTCATAATACGAGTTAAGGAGCATATCTTTCACAGTTCAAGTCTGTGACTTGTGCTTATCACTTTTTGAACTTATACTTCTGATTCGCCTGGTAGTACTTAATTTGATCTACGTAGTTATTGCTAAGTACAAAGAGCATGATACAGAAATTATAAAAGTTTGTTTATCTGATATGTTTGCAGTACTTAATCTTTGTAAATGTGGGGTTACACTTGGGTTTTTTTTTTTCCTCCAGATGTGCTTAAGTTTTTATTTTCAAAGAAAAAACTACTAAGAATAGGGGAATAGTAGGGAAATTGGAAGACAGAGATAAATCCCTCTACAGCTAATCTCACTGTTAACTCCCAAAGCCTGGGAAGCAAATCAACAGTCAGTCTAATTCCTGTTGTGCTTCATAAATGCTAAATCTCAGTAAAGGTCTATATAATCCAGTATCTTGTCCCCAAGAGTGGTCAAAGGTGCTTGAGGACAATATGATAAGTGAAGAATATTGTTCCCCTGACTTCCTTGACTTCTGCGTCAGAATGTGCAATAAAAAGTCTGCTATGCTTGAAGAAGTGGTTCCTTAAAGGAAGGAGTTGCTACATTGCCTTATTACGATCATTTCAGATCAGACACTGGGAATTGCAGTATGTATATTAAATGTTGAGATACTTCCAATTCTATCCTGTTTAACCAACCACGAGAGACATTTTTGGCTCAACTCATTATTTGGGACAGACTTTGCTTCTTCAAGATGGGGAATCAGCCTTAAGATGCTGTGGTCTGACTTCTGATAATTCATAATACTTAGGAAGATGAAGTTAGTAATTGTGTAGACTTCCCACAATGACTTTTTGTCCCAAAGTTGGCTGCTGTTCCTCTCGGAAAGGATAGTGTGTCTTCTGAACTCCAAAGGAAATCTTGATCCCTTGTATGCACATTTTGCTTATATGAACAGCAAGCAGTAACATGCCTCTCCCAGTTGCTTCAAGAAAGCATATTTTGTGGCTGATGTTAGAAATCCAGGGTGTTTTTCAGAATTCATGGCTAGAGGATTTTAAGTTTTTTTAAAAAAAATTCCTATTAAAATCCTTACTACATATGGTTTCTTTTAGTTCCATCTGATTTTTTTTTTTTTTAGTTGTACTATTTTTTGACTGTGTTCACTAGTTAGTGCTTGCACTAGTTAGGGCATTCACCAAGCTCTTGGTTGGTCTGTTTGCTAGTTTTTGTTCCGAGAATATTCCTGGGTGCTATCAGTGCATGATTGGAAAGAAGGGGGATAAAGTTCTCTGTTTGTGAAGTAGGATGACTTTCCTGTGAACTCTTACACTCTGTAAAAGCCTTTTTTCTCTTACATTTTTTTTGAAACTGATTTAATCCATTTTACGGTATTTCTGGATATCTCAGGCAAGCCATTAGAAAAATGCTGTAGTGTGAGGGATTGCATTTAATAATACTGGTCAGTGGAAACAGTCCTAAAGTTGCTTTGGTGTTTTGCAGCTTCTGACCTTTGAACCCTGTGGGTGAGACAACATCAGAAATCAACTGCACATGTCTGCTTTGTGTTCAGAGGTATCATCCAAAAATCTCTGGAAGAGATGTTTTTGTCTTCTGAAAGAAATTGCTAGTAGGATACTCCAGAAGACCACAAACTTTAGTCTCAATTGACAGTTGACCAGTGTCAGCTTTTTGGATAGCTTGCTTATGGTGTTTGGTTTTTTCTTCCCATCTAATCCTGATATCTTCTGTCAGACCATTCAGCTTAAAGTTGTGTTGGTTTTTTTTCTCTCCAGACATAAAAGTTACGAAGTTTCTTTGCTGAGTTGTTGTGTTTGGGTTTTGTTGTTGGTTTGGTTCCCCGCTCCCCCGCCCCGTTGTTTTCTTTTAACCAGGAAATGATACACCTACAAAGAGATATCATTAAGAGACTATTAAAACTAATGCTAGCAGGAAACTACAACTTCTTAAAAAGTGTGCTTATCTTCTGTAGGACTAGTTTTTAAGGGTGATGTTTAGCTAAATCAGAGCAGCTGCCAGAAAACAATACCGATCGCAAAGGTTTTTTTTCTTTTCTCCTTTTCCCAGTTTTTTGGTTTTGGTTTTTCTTTTTTTAATTTTTATTTTTAGTGATAGTGGTATAGCACCAGAAAATTACATCTGTTTTTTAGTAAATATTTTAAACTATTCCTTCCAAATAATTTGTCAGCAATTGAGTGGTTTACCTCAAAAATTAGCAGTAGGAAAGTACTTGTTATTCAGGTAACTGTTAGAGGAGTTGTTCTGTTCCCAGAATTGCAAGTTGGTCAGCATGTAATCAGTTTTGAAGCAGCTTATAACTGGATGAATCCTAAGATTTGATTATTTTGGCATCTTAAGTGTAGAAATAGCTTTTTTTGGTCAGAGTTTTAAAATGGAAGTGCTGGTATAACAACTATTAAAATGCAGTAATGCAACACTGTTAAGTACTCTTTATCAGTACAATCCTCAATTTATTTTAAATGTCATTAGAATATACTTTGCATTTTCAGATGCAGTGGCTACATGTACCCATATCCAGTAATCACAGCAAATTGTGACAAAACCTTTCTGAAATTAAACGTGTAAATTTGATGGGTTTCTTTTATTTTATTTTTTTTATGATATGGTAGGATTAGGTTTTGTGGTTGCAATCCAGTAAAGGTGATGAACTTGAGTAGCCTGATGCTTGTGAGCCATGGACTTAAAAAAAATTGCTTATGTGAATACAGTTAGGTCCATAAATTCTTTGGAAAATCAAGGCCTAGATGTGCAGCTTCGGTGAACACCAAGTATAAACACAAACCCTTTGTGTGTTGCTGGAGTTAAGTGTTTCTATTTGCTGCTAAGTGACTTCAAGTGTTTCTTTAACAAAATTTGTATATGCTATTATATTCACTGCCACAAAAGGAAATTTTAATTTTCAAACTAATTCTAGAATCAGATAAGGTGTAGGTGAGTTTTGTTTGCTTGTTTTGTTTTTGTTTTCAATAAAGGTATTACAGCAGTGATTTGTACTTACCCTCTTGATATGGTTAGAGTTCGTCTGGCATTCCAAGTAAAAGGGGAACACAAGTACATGGGAATTATCCATGCATTCAAGATGATTTACACAAAGGTATTTTTTCTTTTAATCTTCAGTTCTGTCAAAGCAAAATATGCTTTTTAAAGAATGTTGCACTGCATTGAAAATAATGGCTTGGTGGAAAATAACATGACTTCATTGCGTGCACATTGAATTTTTTAATGTAAAAAATTATCTGGATGCTTCCTTCTACTTAAGGCTGCTAAGACACATATAAATGGGAGGTCAAAAACAGCAGAGAATTTGCTTTTCAAGAGCGAGTAGTAATAGTGGAAAAAAATTTGGGGAGGGAGGGATATGTATAAATGCAGAAATGTCTCCTAGATTGTGCTGTTTGATGTAGATTTTTTCTCTTTCATTTTCACTTCGTCTCCTATGGAGCCAGGCAGTTGTCCCCTCAGTTCTTCAGGCACAAGAAATGGAACTTGATGTTAGCTCCTTGGTGCTAGATGATCTAGTCAGATTGCTGTCATGTGAATCTGTATGAACAGTTGTATAACTTGTACAACATTTGTTGTGTTTCTCGCCACAAATATACTTGTATTTTTCTTTCCAAGGAAGGTGGTTTTTGTGGGTTCTACAGAGGGCTGATGCCAACTGTTGTAGGAATGGCACCATATGCGGGTAAGTTAAAAACAGAACGAGGCAATCCTTCAGCAGTTACGTGTGCTACTAAATTTACATAATATATTCACGTACTTAGTTAATTAGCTTCTGTTAAAATCCAGTATTCTGGTTTTTACTGAATGCAGAGGGGTGGCCAGTAGAAGCATTTGCAACTCTTTAATCCCAATCTAGAATTCATCAACGTGCGTTAAAGCATCTTCAACAGGCATAGCCTAATTTTTCTGAAACTTGGAGTTGAAAGGAAGAGAGTTTAAGTAGTGGTTCTTTCTCTTCTTCCCAGTTTTCCCACAAGAAAGCGTGTAGGATATTTCTCTCAAACAGATAGATCCATGAGACAGTCGAGCGCTCTGTAGATGGAGGCCTAAGAGCCTCTGCATTGGCTCCATCTCCTGGCGACTCTTCTGTAAATGCTTACAGAAGCTAAAGCAGTGGGTCACGTGGGTTGGAGGGACATCAGAACTTCCAAGCGAAACTACGCTCATATTTAAGAGATGAGAGATGTTCTCCAGTTAAAAAGATCTTAGGAGTTACTCTTAACAGCAGTCCAGTAATTTAAAACCCACAGTTTAGCTCAGTTAAAGTATTCTTTTAATGTTAATTGTAAATGCTAATTCATTTGGACAGATTTTACTGTAGAAGTTCAAAGTAGTGTTTATCTATTTCTTTCTGCTTAAGAAAAACTTCTAAAAGAATTGGAAAGTAGCTTCATTTTATATTTGCAGCTTTTTGTTTATGATGATGATGCATCAACAAATAGTTTGCTTTTTTTATGAAAGTACATAAATTTCCTTTTAGGTTTTTCATTTTTTACCTTTGGTACCTTAAAGAGCATTGGACTTGCTCAAGCACCTAACTTGCTTGGACGGCCTTCATTAGATAATCCCGATGTCTTAGTTTTGAAAACACATGTAAATCTGCTGTGTGGTGGCATAGCTGGAGCAATAGCTCAGACGATATCGTAAGTTTGGGTATTGTTCGGGGTTTTTTTTTCCTGTATAGCTGTTCATTCTAAAGAAACTTTTATCTGAGAACATGATTTTATGTAAGTCTAGTTATTAATAAAGTTTTTAAAACAGGTTAATCAGATGCTGGAATTCAGTTTCCTATTGTTTCATTTATTAAATATCTATTTAATCTTCAGGCTCTGTAAAGATACATGCATTGATTCTATTAAACAAATTCAGTTAAATCTCCTAAAATTGGTTGAAATCCTTTTTGGTAAGCTATGAAGTTTTGACCACGAACATAATGTGCAGAATTTTATTATTCCAATTTATTTTCAAAACGATGTGACCTGTAAAGCCGTAGAATTTTAAAAAAATAACAAGTCTTAGATACTGTATTTGGTGTTAATTTTTCTTACTACTTTGCCTGCTTTCTCCATTCTCATGCTGTTCTTGTCATTTTATTTTGTCCATAAATAATTTAATGGACTTACATGGCATAATTTTTTTCACTAAATCACTGCATTACAAATGTAATTTTCTATTCATTCTTAAACTGTTAATTTTATTTTTGATTCAGGTGTCTTCTCCCTCCAGCGTTTTACAGACTGTTTTATATTCTCATCTGATCTTCATGTGTCTTCCTTACTCGTGCCAAATGGAATATATTAAGAGATCTGATTTGCTGGTTTTGGTTATATAGGGGAAGTCTCCCTTTTTGGAGAACTTTCAGCTGTGTTGAGAATCTGAGCCGGATTCCTGACTCACTGAAAAGGGAGCTTGGAGGTTGCACATGGACTTCTTTGTATTCTTTTTTTTTTTGAACAATATTCATATAGTCATCACACACCTGGTTGAACTGCTGTTCAAATATCTCCTCTGTAGATATCCCCTTGATGTAACTCGTAGGCGAATGCAGTTAGGAGCAGTTCTCCCAGACTCTGAAAAGTGCCTGTAAGTATTTTCTTTTTATCCGTAGTAACCAAATTCTTAGATGTGTGAGCAAAGTTAAATTCTTAAAGTTTAAAAATAACAAAACAAAAAAAGCCCCCAAGCTACTATGTTGTTGTTGTCTTTGTTCTTTTAATGAGTAAGTTTCTACACCGACAAAAACTGTCATTATCACTCTGGGGTTAAAAAAAAAAACCCAAACTGATATCACAATGGCACTTTTGTTAGTAATGTGTGTTTGTATTAGTAACAATTTTTTGTATTCTAACTCAGCTTGCGATGTCTGTCTAACATCAGCAGAATCCCTAGGAGATAGACTGCGTGCTTCTACTGAAATGAAATGTTTCAGTGTTTTTTAATGGTGCAGAATCTGTTCCATACCATGATTTTGCATAATACTGTTTTATTTGACTTTTTTTACATTTATGGTAATGTCCCACACCCCACATGTGGTTGGGGTTCATCCAGTAGAAGTGGAAGTACTGTAATATCCTTAAAATCATAATATTAAATCGGTTCTTGTCTTGAAAAACTTTCTGAATTTCAAATTGCCTCAAGCAATTCTCAGACAGTTTTATTTTGGTTACTTTTGATCTTGTGGAATTGTGTATAGTGTGAACCTCCTGCCTGGTGAATTGCATCTTACTAACAGCAGCCTGTCTCAGTGCGCTTTCATAAACAACCTAGATGTTGCTTATGGTGAAAGTTGCTGTTCTGTTTTCCTTAACAGCCTTAATGTTGGGGGTTTTTGCTTGGCTTTTTTCCACTTCAGATTATTTTTAAAATAAAAATGTGTTAATTGTTCTTAGTGGTTTACTTTCTGCATTTGTGAGAACTACTTTTACAGACATTAGGCTTCCCAGTTTAACAATACTGTTGTGACCATGTTGAAGAGCAGCGTGCCTTGAGGGAGAGTAGGTCTGTGTCTTTAGAGGATGAGAGGATATAACAAGTAGGGAATCTTGAAGCTTTGAGGCATGTGGAAGATGTTCTCAAAGAGCAATGTCTCTAATAGCTGGGAAATCCTGAGCACCTTACAGTTTTTTATGTTGGTTTGTGTTGAATATTCATTTGCTCTGTTTCAGTATAAGTATGAGGAAAATTTTTCTCTTTGCAAATTCTGCTTTTAAGAAGGTCAAATATATATAATACTTAACATAAATTCTAGCATTTTTCCTTTGAGAGAAAATACTAGGTCTTTGTCATGGTGGAGAAAGCTACACACCTGCAAGTTGTAGAATACAGAGCTAAACGCAGATTTTATATGCAGAGCTTTAGAAGGATGGGTAGTATGATTGAGTGCTTAAAGAAGGAGAATGGGATATGAGCCTAAATACTGATCTGTAATGCAAGAAGTGTGTGCTACATTGGGCAAATGTTGTTTCTGTTACTCTGTATTACGTTTGTAAGAGGAATTGATGCTTCTCAACTGCTTCCTGCCAGATAGGCAACAGAATATACATAGCTGTTCTGTTGTGAAATGTCTGAATATGTCTTTCAGACTGAAACTTCTTTAGATGGGATTGCACTGTACTCTTTGCAATTCCCAGCCATTGTGTCCAGATTTCTTGCAGAAGCTCAGGCTGCCTTCTAAGTCCTAAAAACACTACAGTGCTTTGCTATATGGAGTCCCACATTTTTTTTCTCTATAGATCTCTTAAGAACAGAGTAAAACAAGTGTCTTGTATTTAAAGACAGTGATTTTCGCTATTGCACATGTGTATCCAATAATGATGTGAATTTTTTTTTTTTCAGTACAATGGTGCAGACACTGAAATACGTGTATCAACAACATGGAATACGAAGAGGATTATACCGTGGTTTATCTCTAAATTACATTCGTTGTATTCCTTCCCAGGCTGTGGCTTTCACCACATATGAACTTATGAAACAATTCTTGCACCTCAACTAATGTTTTTTTAGACTTCCCTGTAAAACTACACTATCAGTCTTCAAATTATATTGGTGACTAAATTACTTGAAGTTTAAAAAAAGAAAGCTATCTGTTACTGTGGAACTGCTGTTGTCCAACATTTTTTATTTGCCGAAGTGTGGTTATTTTCCTGGAGTCAAATCAGGAGACAGATCAAAATAAACAGTAGTTAGCTATAAACATTTTTTTACACTTGATCTTCTAGGCTTCATTAGATTAATGTTAAGAATTACACAGTTTAAAAATTACACCCACATTTTATATGGGTTTCAAGCTGTTAGTTATTTAGCTTTATCACCATTCCAGGAGTTACACACATGGTTATGTTGCTTTTTAAACTAGTAGTTAGACATCTGTTCTTTAAAAATGAAATGTAATAAACCAATTTGAACAAAATGCAATGATTTTCATATTCATATACTTGTCAGCTCTGTAGAAGCTGAACTTAGCAGACCACAATTTAAGCATCTTTTCTTTCTTTTTTTGTCTAAGTTTTCTGTACGCAAGAACAAGCATGTATCTTCAGATTGGTACATATGAAAGGCTCTTCAACCATTTCAATAAAAGATGACAAGATGTATGTAACATTATTAGAAATCTTGCAATTTGGAAACTGGTTTCTTGGCATACATTCTATTTTAAAATATGCTGTATTTACACAAATAAAAGCAGGGGGAACTTTTACAGTGACAAGTGCTAGAAAAGGTCTTAAGGCAGTTAGTATGGGACTAATCTTAAAAGGCATTCCAGTACTTTTTCTGTGAGGCTGAAGTTCTCGTTTCAGTTTATTGAAGGCTGAGTATTTATGTACTTTACAGTACTAGCTCATGTAAACAGGTTTGTCCCTTCCTTAAAACATGGTGACAAACAAGACTGCATGCTGCTGCATTTACTTGTTTAGGCATATGGGCCATATCCAACCTCTCACGCAAGAAAAGAAAATGAAGATTGTATTGGAGTCTGTAGATGTGTATATGTACTGTTTCTAAGGTATGGTATGCAACAGACTGTTATGTTTTCCTCCTCTTCCAATTCCTTTTGTAGAGGGAATTATTTTCCAGACGTGTTTATACATTATTTGCATTGGTACTCTTGATTTTACTCACTTGATTCAGGAAACTGTAAAGCATTTAAGTGATGTCAGTTATTTATTTGTTGTAAATATTTTAAAGTGTCTTTGAAGAATTGATAATGTTTATGTTAAATGGTGGATGGTAAGATGGATTTGCTTAATTTTGACAAACTTGACAAACTCAATTTTGAGTTATGTTAAATACCAACTTTTGTGGCTGATTTCCCCCATGCCCCCCCAGTTTCTTAAAAGTATGTATTTCTTTGATATTTAACAATGTAGCTATGGACAGAGAATGAGATGTATTTGAATTTATTTTATTAAAAATTTTGAACTAAGGTCTTTGTGTGGTTTATATGTTACAGTCAGAAAGAATGCGTGTTTCTAGAATTATTTCTGTTTCCCCATGTAGGTAAATCTGCATAATATTGTCATTCATAACTAAAAGACAAGTAAGATTTTTTTCCATATGATCTTTAGTGTCACTTGAAGGAAAACTAACCAATATCACAATGAATTCTTGTATTTTAAAGCCCCTGCAGCAGAGCTATATCCACTGCATTAAAAACCACACCAATAACGCCCCCCCCCAAAAAAAACCAACCAACAACAACCACCCACAAACAAAAAAACCAACCCAAACCCAAGAACAAACCAAAACCAAACACTGGAGGAGATTCACCATTTTTCTTTCCTGTACTGTTCTACTGTGTGAGCAGATAAACATCTTTTCAGGTGCCACTTCCTTGTGATGTTAATACTGTTTAGTGTTACATCTTAATTTCACTAAAAGCAATATATTTGAAGAACTCAAATAGCTTTGAACTGTGTCATGAAAAGTTACGCAGTTCTTACATGGAATAAAGCAGAATCTAGCAGATTCACACTTGAGAGGAAAAGAGCGTAAAAGGTGTCCCATAAATAACTGAGTAGGATATTGAATATGAAAAACTCACCTGGTGGATGAAACTGCTGTACTTTCAGGATTAGTTTTTCAAAATAAAATTTAGAAGAGCATGAATAATTTTTACTTTGGAAGTACTTTGATACTTTTGAGCAAGGTCTATGAAAGAAACACTTTTGTCCAGGGTCTAGAGGGAACAAGACTGCAGTTTCTAAATTTTTTGTCTTGGTAGCTATTTCTAACTCTGTAAAGCTTATTCAGATATTTCTTACTCAGAACATAGAATTTATTTAGAATAGCTGACAACCACAATGGAAATATGGGATTTAATTGTAAGTCTGTCTTTCTCCAGTGCCAGCCCTATGAAAACTGAGTTCATTTTCTTTTAGAACTACTGAGGGATTTATTCCCTTGTTTTTCTTGTCCGCCTTATTCAGTATACTGAAAATACTGAAAAGTAACATCTAATTTTAGCCAACAAAAAGCACAAGATTAGGCTCCAGCCAAGCTCATTTCTATGCCTTAATCACATACTTTCTAATTTTCTGTTTAATTTTTCAGCTAATGGAAGGGACCTAAATATCTGTTTTTGGCTTTATCTCATAATAATTCATATAATAATAATCTCATAACTAATAGTTCTATCCAGTGAAGTAATTACTTCTGTGAATAACTGGTTATGTAGCCTTGGATGATACTGTTAAAACTCTGTTAAACCCACCAATTTCCTGTACTCTTCGACATAAAAGTAGAAAGGAAAGCCTCAGCATTTTAGGACTCCTTCAGGTGAGACATTTTCATACAGGCTTATCCATGTTATGTCTTGAAAATCTCAGTCTCATGAGGGGTTGTTTTCAGTGATTAAACATTGTGCCTTTAAAGTAAACCCCGTACTTCATCTCCACGTTCTTAAAACTGAAAATTCTGCCTGCTCTAAGGTATTTGTATGAATAGTATTGCAGTTTGCAGTCATTACACAGAAAAGATCCATCTATTTGAACGATTATTTTTTTATGCTGATTAATTCCAGTGTCTCTTTTTCATTACTAATATTTTTCAGATTTTTTTTGTACTTAAATGAGCTGAGACTTTAAGATGGACAAATTCTGTTGACACTCTCCAAATTTTTCCCCCCTCTTCCCTGAAAAAGGAGCGTGCAAAAAAAGGAGCCTTCTACAGCCTTATATGTAGGCTTATAACCATGCTAACATGGTTGCATAGTAAATCAGTTCAGGAAGCTGATGGCTTTCCTTGCAGTTAGTTTATACTGTGTCATTCTGCTATTTGGGCGCTGTTTGATGTTTTGCCTTATCTAAGGTTGCTGGGCTAGATATCATGGTGCTTCCTCATGTTTATTTGGAAGCAAAAGAGGAAGTCTGGAGAAAGAAAGACTTTCCCTTGGTTGAGTAGGATCATGTTAAGAGGTCACTTAAGCAAGTAACACCCACAAATCCATGGGCCCCCATGGGATGCACCCCTGAGTGCCAAGGGAGCTGGCAGATGTTATTGCCAAGCCATCCTCCATCATCATTGAAAAGTTGCAGACAGGAGACATGCTTGAGGACTGGAGGAAAGCCAATGTCACTCCAGTCTGCAAAAAGGGCAAAGGGGAGGACCCAGGAAACTACAGGCTGGTCAGCCTCATCCCCATCCCCAGAAAGGTGGTGGAACAGCTTGTCCTGGAGGTCATCTCAAAGCATCTGGAGGAAAAGAAGGTCATCAGGAGCAGTCAACATGTATTCACCAAGGGGAAATCATGCCTGACCAACCTGCTAGCCTTCTATGATGGAATGACTGGCTGAGTAGATGAGGGGAGAGCGGTGGATGTTGTCTACCTTGACGTCAGCAAGACTTTTGACACTCTCCCATAACATCCTTACAGGTAAGCTCAGAAAGTATGGGCTAGATGAATAGACGGTGAGTTAAGACTGAGAACCAGCTGAATGGCAGAGCTCGGAGGGTTGTGATCAACTACATGGAGTCTAGCTGGAGGCCTGTAGCTAGTGACGTTCCCCAGGAGTCAGTACTGGGTCCGGTCTTATCCAGCTTACTAATCAATGACCTGGATGAGGAGACAGCAGGTACTCTCAGCAAGTTTGCTGATGATGCAAAACTGGGAGGAGAGGCTGATACACCCAAAGGCTGCGCTGCCATCCAGCCAGACCCAGACAGGCTGCAGAGTTGGGCAGAGAGGAACATAATGAAGTTCAGCAAAGGCAAATGTAAGGTCCTGCACCCAGGGAGGAAACGCCCCACGCACCAGTACAGGCCAGGGGGTTGACCTGCTGGAAGGCAGCTCTGCAGAGGACCTGGGAGTCCTGGTGGGCAGCAAGCCGCCCATGAGCCAGCAGTGTGCCCTGGTGGCCAAGAAGGCCAACGGGGGTACTGGGGTTCGTGAGGAAGAACGTGGCCAGCAGGTCGAGGGAGGGGATCCTCCCCTCCTACTCTGCCCTGGTTAGGCTGCATCTGGAGTGCTGCGTCCAGTTCTGGCCTCCCCGGTTCAAGAGAGACAGGGCACTACTGGAGGGGGTCCAGCGGAGGGCTACGAAGACGGTGAGGGGACTGGAGCATCCCCCTTAGAGGAAAGGCTGAGAGAGCTGGGCCTGTTCAGCCTGGAGAAGAGCAGACTGAGAAGGGATCTTCTCAAATGTCTACAAATACCTTAAGGCTCCGTGTCAGGAGGATGGGGCTGGGCTCTTTCAGTGGTGCCCAGCGACAGGACAAGGGGCAATGGGCACAAACTGAAAGACAGGAAGTTCCATCTGAGTATGAGGGAAAACTTACTTACCTTGAGGGTGACAGAGCACTGGAACAGGCTGCCTCCTTCTCTGTAGACATTCAAAACCCACCTTGATGCAACTCTTGTGCATCCTGCTCTAGCTGTGAAGATGCTTTAGTAGGATGTTGGACTAGATGACCCCCAGGTCCCTTCCAACCTTGACCTTTCCATGATTCTGTGATTAAAGCGACAGAAGACCAAACTCTTAATACATCATTTTCCTGAAATTTAAACTACATAACAGTGATACTCATGTTTTAAATATAGATTTAGTACCTGTGTCCTTCAATCTTCGCTAGAAGCGATGGTGTCAGCTCCAGAATACTTTGCTGAGGTAGTGGTTTTGAGGCCAAAAAAAGCAAAAGGATGTGTATATCTGAAACTTCCATATCACCTCTGAAAGCCTGTCTGTCAGTGAACAGCACCAAATGTAACAAGAAGTTCTCATCAGAGAACTAGTTTGACTCTCAGGCTGAGATTCACCCATAAGCATTTGGGAGCAAAAGGCACGTCTAATTTTTCTTCACACTACTGCACTGGCATCAGAAGAGGGGCCACGGTTGTAACAGTGCTTCACGCTTGGAAATAACCGACAGACAGGGCTGGGAATTGCCCTCCCTCGCACAGAGGTGCCGGCCGGCGCCCGGGGCCCGGGGAAGGCCGTTAGTTTCCCTCACGGATGGGCCCCGCCCCCAGGGCAGCGGCGGGACGACCCGCGCGCCGCTTCGCGCCTTCAGCTCCTCTGCCCGCGCGCGGGAAGCGCGCGGCCCGCCCAGCACCGCGGAGCGCCGCCCTCCCGGCACCTCCCATTGGCTGCGCGAGCTCTCTTTCCACCAATGGCCGAGCTGGGGGGGTGGGGGCTGTGCTGCGAGGGGCCAGCGATTGCTTGCCCGTCCGCGTCGGGGCCGGGGCGCGGGCTGGGCTGTGGCGCTGAGGCGGGACTTGAGGGAGCTGTGCGCGGCGGAGGCCCCGCTCATGGAGGAGAGGTAGCGGCCGAGTGAGGCGGAGAACAAGGGGGCGGAGACGTTGAAATTCAAAGTGGGGCGCGGGAAGGCCGAAAGGAGTCCTGAGGGCCGCCGCCGGGGGCCGGGGGTGGTAGGAAGCGCTCGGGGTTGCCTGGGGTAGTCGGTGTGAGGAGCCCGCTGCTGCTTGGCGAGTAACCGGCATGTGCGGCGGGCAGGGGGGGCAGCGGGGCGGCCGCAGGCCCTCGGGTGAGCGCTGCCCAGGCGGAGCCCCGGCAGGCATCCTTCGGGGTCAGGAGGGTGGCTGCTCCGTCTGAAATTTGGCTGTTGGCCGGATGAGAACAGAACCTTGAATATCGATTTTATAAACTTTAGGTTACGCGGGTAAAAGTTCGCTGTTTGTGTTCGAGGTACTTGGGTGACTGTGGGAATTCTTACGTGCGTTACAATGTTCAGGGAGTTAGAAGCTTTCTTGCAAGCATAGGGTTTGCAGTACAGTTATAATTAAAAATCAATATGGCTGTATAGACACCAAAAAGAAGCCCTATCTGCAATAGATAACTTAGTATTTATGCCTCCTTCCTTATGTCTCATATGTCCAAATACTTGGTTTTCATACTGTCATCCAAAGAGACAGCGTGGAAACGTTACCAGATTTCCTACTTTTTACCTGTATAGAACTAAAACCCCATGCTAAATACATGTAAAATTTGAAGAGGGTTAAATTTGGGTTTACAGTTGAAGCTTTCCCTCTTATATATAGGTTGGCTGTTTTCTTTTTCAGATAGTATTATGTCTTTGTAATGAATTGTTACTTCAGTTTTCAGAAGACAGTGACTGGCAGCTCTGACACCATACTTAAGAATGGGTTGAACAACAGATACCTTGTGTTGGAAGTCAGCGTAAAACAGAGAAATGGAAGTGACCCTGAGAAACACTTGACAATTACAGCATCTCAGTCACTGGAAGACACAGAACTGTGCATTCTTAGGAATGGCTGGTAATGCATACAGAAATGGAGATGTCTAGAGAAAGGATGAAATACTGGATTGCTAAGTCAATTTTCTTTGTGTTGCCTTTGAGATGAGTTTTACTGTCTTAAAAGTGATCGATATTCTGAAATAACGTTTATCTAAAGTCATCACTATATTAGTGTAATGGATATTTATCTTGAGATAACTGGTGTCATGTAACTTGTGTTTGGTGGATATTGCTACCTTAAAGTTTTAATTTGAGTTTGTACTAACAAAGAGCAAGAAAATAAACCAGCAGGTGATTTTGTTTAAGTGTTGTCTTGCAGCAGTTAGGAGAGTTTTTCTGAATTACGTACCCTCATTGTACATATCAATGTACAAAGCTACGTGTATGAAATGTGTGGTTTTGTACAGTTTGTTAAAATCACCTTACCTTGAGCTCTGCTGCAGAAGTGTTTTCAAGTAAGGATAGGATTCGAATTTAGGTGTTTGTGCGTTTGCATGGCATGTTACAGCAGAAGAGACTAGCTTAGTCTTTTGAAATACATGGGCTTGCACATGCTGCTTGGCAATGCTTTTCATTTTTCATGAAAAGCCTGAAAGGGTGGAGAAAAGTATAAAACTCCATTTCTTGAAGGAAAAATGTAAAAGATCTTGAACCCTGAAATTTCTAAATCAGTAAAAATATTTCTAGTTTTTGCTGACCACCTGAAACAAGTCGTATTGTTAAGTAAGAAGGTAGACCTCATGTAATGAAGAGGTTGTATGCCAGTATAAATGTAATGATACTTAACTGGCTCAGTACATGGATCTGGAATGATTCGAAGTCAACAGGATTTCCCTACATTCAGGCTATTCTGATGAATGATCCAGTACTCAAAATTATTGAAGTTCTGTCAGTAAAAATTCTTCTGTTCACTTTCAGAATTTATTTAGGTCACATTCTTAAAAAAGTATCATAGTAACCTGTTTTAAAGTATGTTGAAACTGATATATTAATATATAATTTCTAATACAGCGTGTGTATAGCTTGCAAATGGTTGTTCAAATGTATTACGTTACAGGGAGTCTGTTCCAGTTGTTCCAGGAGACATAATTCATTTAGAAGGGGAATGTAGCTCCGGTACCTGGGTCATAAATGAACAGTCTGGATACCTGGTTCTTTACCCAGATCTGCTGCTTTCTGGCACTGTGATCTCAAATAGCATTCGATGTATGAGAAGAGCAGTGCTGAGTGAAAGGTTTAGGGTAAGTGTTCTAGAGCATCAAGTGTATTAATGGGTTACTGTTCCATTGAGGCTGGTGGTTTAGCTCAATGGTAAAACTGTCTGAGATGCCGTATTGCAAAATGTTGTTACCAGCTATTCGTAATGTTTATAACATGGAATAATTTAGAATGCAAACTGTCTATCTAAGGTTGGACTTATTTTGAGAATTGCAGCTAAAATAATCCTGTATTCTTAATATAGATAATGGGACAAAGAAATGGTCTTCCCACTTAAAATTCTGGCAACTCTTTTTATAATCTGTTGCCATGGTTTTTGTGGATATGAATCCTTTGTGAGGGATGTTCTACTTGTTGCCCTTAGGAAAACATAGCCACACTTTGCCAAGTATAAAGCCTCTGAAAAAAGAGAGCCACTTCATTTAAGAATTGGTGTGGGCTAACTCTGGAATGTGAATCCACCTGCTGGAACTTGAAAGGAGGAAGGGTTTCTTGTGGTAGTGCCCTTGCAGATATGTGGATGTCAGAGAAGCAACAGCTACCAGTTTCAGCCGAGGAAAACTTCCAGAAGTGGTAGGAATATAAATCCAAGGGATTTGTAGTGCAGTGGTAAACAGACTGGCTGGGAGCCTGTGGCTGAAACAAGAAAATTAAGTACAGGAGATTAAGAGTGTGAAATACTGTCAAACCTTAATTAGAGGAGTAGTGGGAATAAACTAATTGTTTGCAAGGGAGAATGCAGAGGGTCCTTACTCTGGGATAATACCATCCATTAGCTGAGTGCAACCTTCAAGTGCCATGTCTATGAAAGACAGCAGTAAATACTTCAACCACAGGGATAGATTTCCAGTTGTTTGGTGATGGCTTGTGCAGAGGTCATAGCCTACTACCACTTTCAGCTCTTAGGAGTCTACAGAGCCCAGTCCTGGTGATGGTTAGATGAGTTTCTGAGCCATTTTGGTGATATTTGGAATAATTTTGTGAATTGATAACACAGAGGAAACTGCTTCATGTAAAATATAATACCTGTAAGATTGTAAAGGCTTTTGTGTTAGGAAATACTGCTATTAATACTGCCCACAGGCAAAACTTGCTCAATTTTAATTTTAATCTGTGCCTGTTTCGCACCTGTCAGTCACATAAGGGTAGTATCCTAAGGTTATCGGAGTTGGGGTAAAAAATGAGAAGGCAATAGCAGAGACCCATTTAAATTCGGCTGTTTTCACAGTCAGGTCTGAACAGACATTATTTAGTGAGGTGAAAGCTCTTACCGATTTTGCAATTAAATGAGTGTAGTCCATAATGTGCAGCAAATAAAACCCAGAAATTTTATAGAAAAGTTGGCGTGCAGTGGGTGTAAATCTTTGTGTGTGTGTGTATATATATAAAAATATAAAAAATGTGTGTTACATAACATCTGTTGCAGGGCTCAGAGTCTGGTTCGCGCCAAATGCTCATTGGTACAATTCTTCATGAAATTTTCCAGCAGTCGGTCACAAATAATTTGGCACAAGAAAAAGTAGAAGAACTAGCACGTAGAATTGTGTATGGACAGAAGTATCTCAAAGAAATGTAAGTAGCGTTGCAGATTTCTTATGTTTGAAATACAGGGTGGGAACACTTGAACTAGCAGATGGAGTTCTACATTAAAAAAATGTAGCGCTAGTACCAGGAGAATATTCTGCTAAGTGACCTTACTTAATGAAACTTGGGTATCTTTTAGTAAGATAATTCCCTGTCTCATAATGTAATTTAATTTGCCTTCCCTGCTGAGCTGCTTCTATAGATCCGAACTATGCTTCTGAAGTAACTATATGTGTGGTTTTTTTTTTCTTTCAGGCTGAGCAGGTCGGAGTGTTTGTGCCTGTAACATTAAACTTCCAGGCATCTCCCATAGCTGAGTTAAATGTGACAAGCATAATTAATTTTGGTGCTCAGGAGATGAACTAGAAACTTGTGACTAAGCAAGCATTGACATGTGTGATATTTTCATATTCTTTATCAGGTTACTTAGAGGACCTGTAACTTATTTTTCTCTGCAAAGTAGATAGAAATGCTAGCCAAATAAGTAGTCTCCATATTTCCATCAAATGGCAAGATGAATGACTGTCACTTCTAAGATTTTTACTGCAGACTCAAGTAAAATCTAGTTCAAGTCATGTAAAAAAAATACCCCAACTATATCTATGCTTTACATATTTTATGTTGGGCAATATCTGTTGGCCAGTATCTGTTAGCCCCAGATGGGTTGGAAGCTAGAATAGAACCAGAGTAATAAATCTTGTTACAATTTTATCTGCTCTAGGTAGATATTTTGAATTGTGACTGCTAAGGTTATTTAAAGGCTTTTGTGTCGTTCTGAGCCTCTCTGAAACTGTTGATTTGCAATTCCTCTTTGCATATGTAGGCTACTATTTGGATTAAAAAGTAAGTTGTGTGAGTCTGCTGGTTGTGGTCTGTTGCACTTGTGTGAACCTTTGTGCAAAAACCCACTTGTTTTTTTCTATGTTGCTGTAGAGTAATAATGTTATTTCCAGTGAATGCCAGCAATGAATTATCTAATGCCACATGATTAGGTTCTGCTTAATAAGACTTCTGCTTGCTTGTATATCTGTAACTGGAGCAACTGCAGAGGATCGTGATTCCTTTCCAATTAAAATGGTTTGAAGCCTGTCAAAATGCATGTGAAAAACAAGTAGCAGATCAGTCTATTCAGACAAAAAGCAAACTGTCTTTTGCATTTTTTTTAAAATGTTTTCAATTTTGCATGAAGCATAGGAATAGCCATTTTTAAATGCATGAGTCTGGTACTCCTTTCTTGCATTCTGAGAATTAGTTGGGTTTCATTAAATCTACTGTGCTGATGCTTTCATTATGCTACATGTGCAGTTTCAAAAGTTACACCAGAAATGAACATAGTGTATTCTGTCTCTTGTAATGGATGTTCAGTTAAAATTTTATTAATTAATCAATTGAGATGAACCTTAATGAATCTGTCATAATCTACAGTTCATAGATGTTTTTAAAACTTGACAGTTATTTCCATTAACTTGAGGCAAAATCTTGTTAGAACCAGCAGCAAGTCTAATACTTCTGTATTCTTAATGTGTATGGCTTTATCTTTTAGGTATCACTTAAATCTGAAACAAAGAGAAATAATGCAGGAAGTGGAAGAATATTTGCCATCATTTTTTAAATGGGCGGATGACTTCATGTACAATCCAGCTAACCAAATTAAAATGCAACTAAAACTGTAAGAAGCCAGAACTAAAAGTTAAAACCATTGTACATTGTATATCCTGTTTTGGTTCGCTTTTAGTTTCTATAACAATACTTAAACAAATCTGCTCAGTGGTATGGAGCTAATTCATGGCCTTACTGACAAAATAACTCATCTTGAAAGCTGCCTGTTTAGCTGCCATTGTGAGTTCTGGGGAAGATAATAAGACTGAGGGTGAACTGACATAAGATTCTTATTGGTCTTAAAATACTTCTAAATAGTGTGGTACAAAGAAATTTTAGTAACTGGAAAAGCAAGCATATTTGATCTACTCACTAAGCTAGAAGTTATTGTCAGTATGTGCAAGAGTACAAATCAGAATGTGAAACTATTAATGAAATGTAATTCTTCACTAAGATAAATTTATCAGTGTAATGGTGATTTAACTCAACTGCTGCTGAGCTCTTGCCTATGGCTTCTTGCAGTTAATTGTAATAACCCTGGAGTGTTAAAGTTGTAAGTGAAATGGCAGGTCTGAGTAAAATCGATGTGCTACTTTCCAGTGTATATCATTAAACTTTTTGGAGAAACTAAGTGTTATAGAGCATGGTTATTCAGAAAAGACCAAAAACTATTAAAAACAGCTTAAGATTCTTTTTTAACTTTGAAATTTAGGTGAATAGCGAAACTATGTGCCAATGTGCAATTTAAAGTAACTTTCTGATATGATGCTTCCACTGTTAATGGGTAAGGTAGTTTGTGTGAGACTTGATGCACTTTATTTCTAATGCTAGTGCCTAAAGAGTGCCTATAATGAAAAAATGTGAAATACTTCATTACAGAACATTTTAATGTTTAAATATTAAGAATTAAGGGAAACTGTTAACTTCTGATTTAACTTTCTTCCTAGGTCAAGTGGTGAAAAACCTGAAGATTCCTCTTCTAAGATAGAGATTGTAGGTATCGTAGACATTGAAGAGAATATCTGGTCTCCCAGGTTTGGGTTGAAAGGAAAGATTGATGTTACAGCCAGGGTGAAAATCCATCGCCAGTCTGGAGTACAGTCTAGGATAATGCCATTGGAGCTCAAGTCTGGCAAGGAATCTAACTCCATAGAGCACAGAAGTCAGGTACAAAAACAAATGTCTAATTTCACTGTCAGTGGTTACCTGTATTCTTTTATTTTATTATGACCTGTTTTCTCTTAAGAATGTGAAACACTTTGTATGTGGTATAATCTAGATCTATGTTCTGCTGATTCTGGCATGCCCAAAGCTGCTGATACAAAATGAAAGTGAACTGAGGCTTGAGAAGTATTTACATTTGCCACTTCCAAACACATTTATAGTTTTTATCCTGAAATATCTGTTGTTTAGTCTTTTCTTAGATTCAAGTATTAGGTGGAGGCAAGCTGCTTCAGGAATTATTGTACATCTTTCCAGATAGCTGGCCTGATCTAGAGGAGGTAGCCTTGTTACAAGTTTTTCTTAAGGAAGATGCCTTTTAATTGAAATCCTTGATCTGGTGCTTACTGCTTACGGCTTCTAGACGGTAATGGCTGCTTAACTGTATAAATTATGGAAAAGCTAAATACAGCTTATAATGTATTTTGGTTTTAATACACTGTAAAAAGTTTATATAAAATGTTTGCAGGTTGTTCTGTATACACTGTTGAACTTGGAACGGAGAGTTGATCCTGAAGCTGGATTTCTTCTTTATCTTAAAACTGGTAATATGTACCCTGTTTCTGGAGCTCGCATGGACCGAAGAGGTAAAGTTGTTCCCCTTCCCCAGAAACCATAAAACCATATTGTTGGTAAAATGAAACATTTTAGTAATAGTTTTAAGGTTTACTCTCAGGAACTTACTTGCACTTAGGGACATATTGCTTGTTGTAATGTTACTAATTCCAATAAGCTTATGTTAAAAACTCAATTGTTTTATTAACTCTGCTAGGATTTTGCTATGAATACTCACTACTTAGCTGACTAAAAAGTTGATGGGTTGTTACTTCTGAGTTAGAAATTATTACGGATAAACCCAAAAACATCAGCTTAGTTTGTTCTTTTCTTGACAGAATTAATGAAGTTAAGAAACCATGTGGCCTTCTACTTAAAGCACAGTACATATAAATCTGCCATAGGAAGACAGCGTTCACAGCTTGCTGCTTTGCCTCCTGTCATTGATGACAGTCAAGCCTGTAAATATTGCTCCCAAATACACAATTGCTTTCTATACAGCAGGTAAAAAAAATGTGACTCGTGTTTTTAAATAAGCTTGAATAATGGTAGCTTTTGATAACTGTGATTTCATTTTTATGGTTGGCATTTTCATAATTCTTTATGGAGGAGTCTTGCACTGCAAAAGAATATTCCATAGATCCCGCTGCAACTTCTATAGTGCAAGTCCTTGATCTTGCAGAGACTTAATGTGTTTGCTCAGGTGTGTCTTCTGCAATAGAAAATGAGAAATCTCAACAAAATATTTGATGATGAGAGCAGGTTTCTTTTAGATCTGTGTTAATATTATGATTTTAATAAGCTATATTCTTGCAACTTGTTGAAATGGGCAGTCTTTTGGGGCTGAATTAGGGCTGGACAACAACTCTTTCACTTGGACTTTAGAAGATTGTTTCCATATAGAGCAGGGGTCCTCAAACTTTTTAAAGAGGGGGCCGGAGCACAAATGAAGTGGCAGGCAGCCATCTGTGGCTGCTTGGTTCCCACCCCCCCACCCCCCCCCAACCCCTGGCGGGGGGGGGGGGGGGGGGGGAGGGGAGTGGGTGGGTTCTGTAAATACCGGGAGCCGGATTGAGGACCCTGGGGGGCTGTAGTTTGAGGACCCCTGATACAGGGTATCGCACAAGTAATGATACATTGGTATTACTTCCAAATGTTACTGCGTCTCCTGCTAAAGAGGAGCCATAAGCAAATATTTGATACATTGTCACATAAAGTTATAATAGTTTTTTAAAAATTCCAGTAAGTTTGTCTTGTCTTTATGCTGCACATAAACCAGAAGCAAAATTGTATGTTGAACAGATCAAATGGTTTGTTGGAACAGGATAGCTTTTGGGCTGATTTTGTGTAAATATAATGCCTAGTTGTTTTCAAAATTGTAGTGGCAAAATTGTATGTTGAGGAAGCTAGATTTGTGGGCATGCATGATATGTTTTTTGTAAACTGGTGTTTGTGAAATACTACTTCGAATATTAGTTGTTACAGCAACAGAATTATTACTGTGTAGCTATTCACTTCTGAATTAACTTTTTTTCTCTTTGGTTGCATTTTGTATAAGTGATTAGGTATACCATCTCACTAATACTCAGTTTTGAGATAAATTGACTTGTAGTCTGCTTGTGTATTAACTACTAAATCCCCTTTGCTTAGCTATATCTAATCTCAATACAGTATTCATATGTTACAAAAAAAGGAACAAAGGATCAACTATCTGAATGTATACAGTACTATCTTTGAAATGTCTTTAATTGGTATTGGTCTTTGACTAACTTATTTTCCTTAGTTCAAAATCATAGAGATGATGTAAATGACTAGTATGAGACTGTTCATATGAACAAAGGATACAAATTCAACTTTATTTCAGTGATGGTAGATTATTCTATTTGGTATGTTAAGGTATATATTTAGATTGGCATTACGTACATATGGACTTGCAAGGAAAAAGATGCAAGTTGACTCTTTCCTGTGTTTTGGTTCTACTCCTAGAGCTGTAGAGCAAAAGATGGACAGTGTGTGTCTTCCTCCTGCTATGGTACCCATTATTGAAAGAGAGACCCAGCACCTGAAACCCTCTCACTTAGAGTATTTCAGCCTGTGGTATCTATTGTTAACCTTGGAGCTGCAAAGTGGAGAGGGTAAAAAAGGATATAAAAATATATGGATGATACCTGCTTTGGAAAGGTAAGATGTAATTTCTAATTTGGTACAAATGATGCTCCCTTCAGTAACTGGAAATGAGGCACTGTTTCTTGTGTTTTCACTACAAGAACTAGAAATTTGCTAGTGCTTGTAGAAATAGTCAAATATGCTACTTGCATAGGTAGGCTTTTTGTGAGATGTGACCTAATGGAGACATTAGCCTAATAATGCAAATACAAACCCAGTAAATCTATGATACTTGGGTTTTTGTTAGTTATGCATAGGAAGGAGCAAACTGCAGCCTCAGTCTTCAGAAGCAAAAGTGGTACAATTCTGTGGTACAATTCTGTTCTCTTGACATCTCTGGGGGAAGAGGCTGGGTGCTAGCTGTGAGACCAGCTCATTGTGCTGGTGCCCTGAAGGTTTACTTGGCAAACAATGATGCATTTTGGACTGTGCTTTTAGGCATGGCTATGAACGTGGGTAAAAGCAGACTAAGGGCTCTTGTTGGCTGCTGTATTGTGTTATTATACATCACCTGGTCCAGTAGCTCTAGAAAAAATAATTGGCAGTTTGTATGCTCATTTCAAGGCATCTGTAAAAGTGAAATGTAGCTAACTGGTTTTAAGTGAAACAAGCAACTCTACAAGCAAATATGGAACAGCTTAGTGGAGTGGATCCATACATTTTTGGTATTTGTTTTTTAACAGGAAATTATAGATAACTTTAGTCTAAACATTAGAGTCTGTTCTTGGAACAAATACAAGGGTTTTACATATTTTTACAATCCTTTTCTAGTCAAAGTCTCTATTGTAAAGTGACTGTTCAATCTTCCTGGCTCTTGTGTGAATTTGGGTTGAGGTTTTTTTTGTTGCTTTGGGGATTTTTTGGTTTTGTACTTTGATTTTGGGGGTTGGTATGGGTGGTGTATTTTTTTTACTTGTGGACATTTCTTTTAAAATTTCTTTTACTGAGAGTATCTTAATACTAAATATCTTTTTCTAATACTTTTAGAGAGAAGGCTGGAGATTGTGTTGGGAACATGGTCAGAGTTGATGAAGTGCAGGAAATTTCCAAGGGACAGTATCTACATTTTTTTCAACGTAGAAATGGTGCCATACCTGGAAAAAACTTACTGGTTGGCGATAGAGTGGTTGTGAGCGGAGAGGAAAATGGTTTACTTGGCTTGGCTACTGGCTATGTTAGAGAAGTCGGTGTGGCAAAAGTCTCCTGTTGGTTGGACAGGTAATAGAACAAAAAGGAAAAACATCTGTTTAAAGACACTATGATACTGGCTTCAGGAAGGGTACTTCTGGGTGTCCAAAAAGCTCTGAATCTTCTTGCTGGGCTTGGGGAAGAACATTCAGAAGTTCTTTTACATTGATGGAAAATGTCAATACTTGGTCAGTTGTAGTTGCTAGTCTAACTAGGCTGTTTAAATAAAAGCATGCTTGAAAACTCCATTTACTGATGTCTCCAATATGAGACTATATGGATACAGTGATTACAGTGTTAATAGTAACTTTCATTGTTCAGACTGTATTGGCTTTAAATTGGGGTCTGATCATGTTTTATTATTAACACTCAGTTATTAGTGTGTTCTAGCTGTTGCTTCACTCTGGGACCTCTGAAATGTATCCCTTAACACTTAATAATAAGCCTTTAATCGTCAACATACTGCTTGTAAACAGAATTATTTTGTCCGTGTTACTGTCATCCTTCAGGAATTTGTCAAAGCTCCCCGAGAACACCATATATAGGTTGGATCATGAGGAAGGAGATTTTGGTGTAGGAGTCCCTTTTGAAAACCTTTCTAAACTGATGGAAGATTCCCCAGTCAGGTATGAAAAATCAGATTAATTTCACACTGTCAATATTTTGAGATAGTTTCTCAACTGGTAACTTTTATTGTTTGGTTGGTTTTTTTATCCACAGTGAAAGGCTCCGCAATTTGATAATTGACTTCCACAAACCACGTTTTATTGAGCGTTTGAGCTCCGTCCTTCCTGCAGAAGCAAAGGAAACTGTTGCAAGTATTTTAAAGGGTACAAAGTGACTTTCCCCAAAACCCTCTGTTGTACATCTCTATAACCAAAGCATTTATCACACTAATTATAAGGGTTTTTTTTCCTACTTTGGGGTCCAGTCCTAGTTTTCTGCTTAAAAATTAAAAACAAGTTCTTACCTTGCATGTCTTCCTGTGATTAAATTAGTCTTGAACTACTTGGAAGACCTGACCAGATACTTGTTTGCAACTTTATCTTACTCTTGTTAGTTGCTGCAGCTTGCAGTTTCAAACAGTGCCATATGATTACCTCTCTAACCTTAGCAAAAGGGAAGAACAGGGAAGGCTCTTAAGACACGGAAGCAGACTTTGAGGGAGTGTATGGAGATGAGCTTTAGTGTAAGCATTGACTTGTATTATCCCCCTTGCTGACTTGTTGGCTGCTCTGTAGTGTGTGATGCTTTGTGGCACTTTTTTTCTTAAAAACAAAATTTGTTTAGGTATGTGTCAGTGTTTCATATTTGGTGAGAATATTTCATTGTTCTCTTGACAGTTATTTCTGAAAGAAAATTAACTGAATTCTCTTAAAGCAGATGAAACTTTTTATAAAACTCAGTCTGAAGACTTGTTTTTTCTTGCTTGAGTTTTGCCTAGTCCAAATAATCTGGAACATGCTGCTTAATTGCATCAGACTGGGAAAAAACAGCTCTGGTGTAATGTTTCTTCTAAACAAGGTGATGCTGTATGTGCAACTCATTTCCCTTTGCTTTGAGCCATATGCTTAAACATGAAACTGGATATGATAAAATAGAAATGCCTATACGCAATATCATATGGAAGTGGTCGTTTATTGGGGAAAAATTCACAAAAGGTCTAAAAAATAAACAAGTCTTCAGTGACTTATTTCTAGGACTGTAGTGCAGACACTGTACTACGTGTCTTGTGTATTATGTTTGGTATCATTACTTCATCAGAACCTATAGACTTACTCTGCCCAGTTCTTTTCTAAGGGCTTTACTGGAAGAGGAAACTATAGATTTGTTTTATTAATCATTGTAATTAGTAACTGCTAAAGTTACGAAGTGTAGACATCTCATTTTTATTTTTCTTCTCGAAGGTCTAAATAAGCCTCAGAAACAGGCAATGAAACAAGTGCTACTTTCGAAAGACTACACACTTATTGTGGGTATGCCTGGAACAGGAAAAACTACTACAATATGTGCTCTAGTAAGATCGTCTACCCTGATGTTCAAATTTTTTTTTTGTGAGATTTAGAGGATAGCGTTAAACAAACTGTGTTTATACCGTACTGTCCAGAATTATTTGTCATGGCTTAGTCTACTGGTATCTGCTTAATTTCGAAGAAGAAAATGTATTTCTTCTTACTTAAGAACTTATGTTTGGTAGAATTAAAAATGTATTTTGTGGAGTAGGGTTCTCTTTTCTTGTGTAGGAATATACGTGGGAGGGAGGACACTGAAGTGTGATACTTAATCACTTCTGTGACACTTTGATGTCGAGTTCTTGGGCCCCAGATATCAAGAAGTCCTGAAATCCTGAGTTACAGCTCAAAAAGGCAGTGCCTTGAGGAAGTCAGTAACTTGACCATTTTAAGTTGTGTAAACCCATGGTGCTGAAGCTATGTGCAGCCTGCTAGCCATCTCCTCTAGTTGGTGGTTCTCTTTCCCCGGGAATGGATGTAGGATTCAGGCTGTTGGCTGAGCAAGTTTTTTCTTGAAATAGCAGTCATGTCACTTCCAGTTGTCATCAACTTGTGGGGAAGGAGGAGGCTGGAGAGCAAGCAGCTGCTGCTATTATTGGATCCACCCATTCCACTGAATCTGTTGTGGCTAGATTGTCATGGAGAACAGTGTGGGAACAGGCTGTAGGACCTATTCTTACAGCAGGGATCTTTAGAGTGCAGTTCCTTCTTTTCAGTACATTTGCAGATGTGCATGGGTGTTCGTAGCTCTCACTGTTGGCAGCGTGTCGGGTAAGCCAGCTGTTCATGAGAACCTTCAGGTCTGTTGCCCATATTGCTTGGACAATAGCTAGCTGGTAGATCTGGCCAGAAAGACTGATATAAATGAAGTCATACTTGTTGACTCCCTCCAAAACATCTTGTGTTTTTTACCTAGAAAACATGGGATTGTTGATCCTTCCATATGAACTAACAACTTTCTTTTCTTTCCCTTTGTCATTCATTAGGTGAGAATTCTTTCTGCTTGTGGCTTTAGTGTTCTTCTGACTAGTTTTACACACACTGCTGTAGACAATATCCTGCTAAAGCTAGCTAAATTCAAAGTTGGTTTCTTACGCTTGGGGCGAGCTCAGAAGGTTCATCCAGATATACGGAAGTTTACAGAAGAAGAAATTTGCAAGTCCAAATCAATTAAGTCTGTAACAGATTTGGAAGAGGTCTACAATAGTCAGGTGAGAAAAGTGTTTTTTGCTAGTCCTGCAAATTATTATGGATAATTACATTAGTATTCTGGTTATTTGAATGCTGCAGAGAAGGAACCCATCCCAAGGGTGAGTTACTGCCATAAGAAGTCTGAGCTGACAAAGATACTCAACCTCTGCATCACTTCAGTTTCTTGATAGCCAATAATGACCCACATTAACAGTCTAAAAGTTGAAAATCATTGTTTATGTACATACAAAGTAACTTATCATTGTAAGTAATAAGTCCCCAAAACTCCAGTGCTTTTATCTGAGATCTTATGTGGAGGAGTGGTGATAAACTGCTGCAACCTCCTCCATCATTATTCACATATTGCTGCTGTTTGTCCCTTTTTCCCTCCCACTGGTGCTTGTTGTGCCACTTGTACATCAGCAGATGGGGAAGAGGAAGTGATGTGCTGGCCTGGCCAAACACTAATTTTTCATTGAAAGAGTAGTGTTACTGGTGTGGATATTAATGCAAACCATAATGGGAGCTGGGTAAACTGAGTCAGTGGCAGCTTTGAATTAAATTTCTTGAAAGAATGTAGTAGTACATTCTTTCATTTACATAGTAGTTGGAGTAAATGCTGACTTTGCAAAAGCTGCCATTTACTTTTTGTTGATAGGCGTTGCAGGGGAGTGATTGAAGTCATAAGGGAAGTGACTTGATTCATATTTTAGTAATTTTGGATTGCTTGCACTGGAAGCATAGTAGTGGGAAGAACTATGCTACTATTGTTTTGTTTGCTCTTTGGAATTTACAAGAAAGAGCATCATTTTCCACAGTACTTATACTGGCACACTATGTGAATTGTATATGCGTAGGACCTGATATCAATCTGAACACGTGGCAGGAGCAATTTGCTACAGTCTGCTCTAAAGCTGTTTTATATTTGTCACTTGCAATCAGTGCAAGAATGTGAGGCCAATATGTACGTAAGGTGTGCTTGTCTGATTTTTAGGATTAATAATTTAATTTCTTGTATTTTACTTTTTAGTTTAGTTTAATGGGAAATAATTGTTTTTTCTTTTAACCTGGAAAATGTAGTGCTAAAGATGTAAGATGTATCTTACCCTTAAAGCGTGTCTCAATTTTTCAGCCAGTGGTAGCAACGTCTTGTATGGGAGTAAATCACCCCATCTTTGTTCAGAAGCAGTTTGATTTCTGTATAGTTGATGAAGCTTCCCAAATAAGCCAGCTTATCTGTCTGGGCCCGCTATTCTGCTCCAAAAGGTTTGTGCTGGTAGGGGATCATCAGCAGCTGCCTCCACTTGTACTGAATGCAGAAGCAAGGTAAGATAAAATGCTGCTGGACAGTTACTAGTAACATGAATTCTGGGAAGGCTCTTGCAATGTTTTGACTGACATGTTTTTGGGTTTTTTGTTTGTTTTGTTTTGTAACAGAGATCTTGGCATGAGTGAAAGCTTATTTAAAAGGCTGGAACAAAACCAAAATGCTGTTGTCCAATTAACTGTGCAATACAGAATGAATAGGTATTTTAAATGTCTGTTTCTTGCATTGGGGTTTTAATGTGGGATTGAAACAGCAAGATTTAATGTTTTTTTCTTGCTTTTTAAATCTTCAGTAAAATTATGTCTCTAAGTAACATGTTAGTGTATGAAGGCAAACTGGAATGTGGCTCAGAGAAGGTGTCAAATGCCACTGCTAACTTGCCCAACCTAAAAAAATTGAAACTGGAGCTTGTAGATGCTTCAAAAACATGGTTGAAAGAAGTACTTGATCCAGACACACCTGTGTGTTTTCTGAACACAGAGAAGGTAAAGTTTTATGTTCTCCTTTCAAAACTGTATTTTTGATGAAAGTTCTCAATACAGTCAACACGTAAAACTTCATACAGCTTAGGTAGGGTAAAATATATAACTTGAAAAAATCATTTTCTAGTTACATGCAAAATGTGCAACATGCAAGAAAGGTTGTTAGTATAGCTGATCAGTTAGGGTGGTACAACTAGTGGTGGAAACACTGCATCTAAGAGCAGCCGGAAAGATTAATTCGGATAATTCAGAAAATACTGTATGTGCTACGAACTTTATGCTCATGTACAGAGTGTAGCTTAAAACTGTGTAGCCATATTGGGTGCCTTTGCAACTGTAGAATGACATTCTAGGCCAAAGTTGGTTTTGGGTTTTTTGGTGTACTATGCAAACAAAATATAAATATAAGCATGTGTTATCATAAGTGAGACCTAGCTTTTAGAACTTTTTTCCTCTAAAAGTTTTTGGCTACATTAATGCTAGTGTGGGTATAAACCAACTGTCAAAGCAGTGCTTTTCTGCTTGAAGAAAACTTGAGCGCGTGCAAGTTCAGAGGCTTATTAGGTGTGATTGTGTGATTTTTTTTTTTTTTTTTTTTTTCAGAATAGTGAATTAAAAAAACACAACAACCCAAAACAGTACAGGTCTTAATTAGTTGTTATGTGACAGGTTGTAACAACGGTTAGACTGAGTGCATGATAGCAGTGTAAAAACAAGTTTGATTACAGTACCTATTAAGCTGTGTAGCTGTTGAAACTGCTGTTTTGGAAAAGGCGGTGGAGTCTTCTAATATGTAGGAAAATATTTTCTGCTTCTGTAATCTATGCAACACACTAAAAATACACTGCCATGTAAAAGAAGCTTGGACATGTTGCAGAAAAATAGGATTCTTGCTGAAGTATGTGGTATCCTGCTTAAGCAACACAATAGAGACTACTGTTTTTGCATGTGGCTGGAATGCTAGAATAAACTTGATGCAGTGCAGATGTACTGCCTTGAAGACCAGTATATAGAGTTGCAGCACTGTTGCATATGGGTTTATCAATCTATTAATTTTTTGTTTATTTACCATGCTTTAGCATGTGAGACATTGAACATAGATTACACTTAACGAGCTCCCCAGTCAGTTGAATTCTTGGATTTGTGAAGCTTTTGATGCATATTGTACAACTCAGGTTCCATGTGTACAGTGGTACTGCTCTAGCAAGCAGATGCCACTTACCTGGAATACTCTTACAAATACTATGTATTAACCCACACGTTAAACATTAGAGTGATCTCCAAATTCAGCCATTCAGATGATATTGGTGTGGTTGTTTGGAGAAGTAAAACTGATCGTAATAGGATTCTGAGAGTGTTGCTTTAAGTCAGACTATACCACGTCCTGCTTTAAGTGGCAATGCTGTCATAAAAATGTAGAAGGAAAACTGAACAGAGTGGCATCTAAGAAAATAAAGTTGATGTAAGTCATTAGTATCAGTGGCAAATAGTGGAGTGGGTAAAATAGTAAATGAGTAAGGTAGTAAATGGATTTCAGAGCTGGAAAGCAGTTCAGTGTATGCTCAGTTTTAGACTGCTCTTAAGTAAAGAGGTTTCAACTTGACACCAGATGTTTACCTTGCATGACAGTTTACTAGAAGAATGATAACATCAGGGACACATTTATTGCTAATGATAATATTTAGACTTTAGCAAAGGCAAGAGCTAAGCAAAGAGAATAAATTATAGAGCTGTGTTACAGAAATTACAAGTTTACATTGTAAACTTGTTTCTGGCTTTCTGGTATCATTCATACATGATAGAGCGAAAGTAAGTTAATAGTTAAGAAATGTTAAATTCAGGGAGTACTTTTTTTTTTACATTTGGAAGCTTAAATTTAGTACTACCATTTTGGATAGTTTTTCCTGTAGTTTTAAATGTAGGCTTTCAAGTATTAGGAAAAAAAAAACCTTTCTGCCATGGGCAAGGGGAAAATTCACTGTAAAAAACATTAGATGAAAAGCATTAAAATAAAATTCTGATATAAAATATAGTTTGTTCTCTTACCTTGTCAGGTTGGGAAATGTCGTTTGTTTTTTTTGGTTTTTTTCCCCCTTACAGTTCTCACTATATATTGTATGAAAAGTCAGATGATCAAGCTTTGGCAGTTCAAGGTGACTTGCTAGTACTAAAACTCATTTCAGCAGATTTTTTTCAACTCGCTTTGCAAATGGAATGTTCTGAAGTTACTTTGCAGTATAGGCTTTTATACTCTAAAATTGTGCATTTAGGCTTATTTTTTATTAAAACTGTTAGGATAAATAACATGTACGATACAGTGAGTTAGGGATCGGAATGTAGTATGCTATTGTAGATAGCAATAGTAGTAATTTACTGTTTATATTTTTGAAGGTCCCAGCACCAGAACATGCGGAAAGAGGTGGTGTCAGTAATGTGACAGAAGCTAAATTAGTGTTCTTGCTCACTTCTTTATTTATTAAGGTATCTTTTTTACATTGTTCAGAGGGACAGTTTTATAATGAATCATTTTTACATTGTTATAGTGACTGTATGTATTGGGTTATTCTTTGAGGCATAGTCTTAAGGATAAATGTAAGGTTGGCTACCACTAAGTGTAAATGTGGAGCTTGAGGTCTGCATTAAGTTCCCTGTCCCTTGTCTGGCTGGATTTGGGATGCAGAAAAAGCTGGATGCCAAATTACTTTAAGAGATGAGGACATTATTGTGAGGGAGGGAAGAGATGAGAATTTGTCTTCCCTATTTCATCCAACCGGTTTCAGGAGCAGTACAGACTAGTGGTTCTGAATGTTTAGCTCACCATTTGAGGAAGAAAGAAAAATGGCTATTTTGGATTTCGAGGATATATGCCTCTGTGCTAGGTTAAGATGAAGCTTGGGAGCTTGCAGTAACGAGTATTTTCTAATTTCTTTAGTTAATACCAGTTATTGCTAGAGTTCCATAGACAACTTAATTTAGATACAATATCTTGCAGCACTGTTTGGGGGTGGGAAAAAAAATTATCCTAGAGGGTCTTCTGACAGTAATGGGTATCCCAAGCTAACTGCAGTGACGTGACTTTTTTTTTCTGTTTTTTCATTTAGGCTGGCTGTAAGCCTTCAGACATTGGCATTATATCACCATACAGACATCAGTTAAAAACAATCACTGATTTGATGGCAAAATTGAATGAGAACAGAGTGGAAGTCAATACAGTAGACAAATACCAAGGAAGAGACAAAAGTATCATAATTGTATCTTTTGTTAGGAACAGTAGTGATGAAAATGTAAGTTGGTTGTACTAACTTTGTTGCAGTTAATTTTAATACTTAGATGAATTTTGAAAATCTGTGTTTTATCTACATTAAATGTTGACATTTAAGTAGGAAAAATAAAAGCAAGTTACATTTGTTTTAACAGCTTGGCACCCTCCTGAAGGACTGGCGACGTCTTAATGTTGCTATCACGAGAGCCAAGCACAAACTGATCATGGTGGGCTGCGTTCCATTCCTGTGCTGCTATCCTCCGTTAGAGAAGCTGCTCTGCCATTTGCAGTCTGAGGCAATGATATCCTTTTTCTCTACACTGTTTTGTGAAGGGGGGAAGGTAAGATTGACTTACTGAGATTAAGATTAGGGTGGAAAGGTCTTTCATTATTTAGGATATATATTCAACATCAGCAACGAGGTACAAAATGTACTAATAAAATGTGCTTGAGATCAAGCTAATAGTGAAGGTTCTAAAGCCACCTGTCTTCAAAAGCAGGAAATTCCGTGCTGATTTGCAAGTCAACTTTGACTTTTTTTTTTTTTAATTTTGAGGCCTGAATTTTTGATGTTTAATGCTTTCACACTTTTTTTTTTCTGTTATTGTCCTAGTTTCTTGGCATCTTAATGTCAGTATGGTGGTTTTCCTCAGAAATACCATGCATTTAGACGTATCTGGTGAGAGAACAGTTCATGAATAATGTTGCTAGAATGGAAAATGGTGTAACTTTCAGATGACTTGTTAATTTTTCCTTTGTCAGGCATGGTACTCGGTTTACTCTTAACTATATGGGTGTTTCCATCTTCTGTTTAAATAGGGAAGACCTTGGCAGCTCCTTCCTTTGAAAACACCAAGACACATTCAAACCAGTCTTGTGAAAGCGATACGTTATCAAAGTGCTTCCTTAACTTGCTACATCTTCAATCTTCCAGCAGGGGCTCATGAAAGTATCCACAAATGTAACATTTTATGATGGCGAAGATGGAGAGTTTTACAGGCATTCACATATCTTCTTCTGGTGCTGTTCAATGTAAATAACTGATTCGTAGGGTATGAGTGCTGATGTGTACTGTTTAATGTGAGTGAAGCCCAAACAGAAATTGCATTCAATTATTTTAAAGGTTTCCTTTCAGTAAAATGACACCGCATGTTTGTTTCTTTAATAAGCCGAGTTGTTTCAGTACCGGTATACTTGTAACAAACCAGAAATATGAAGGACTTGGTTCCTTCCCATACTTGGATGGCTGCTTGCACATTCACTTTCAGCTTGATAAACACTCATCTGCATAGGTGAATACGAAACACTTGAGGAGGAGGGGGTAGCAAACCTATGCTGCATCAAGTCATAGTTTCCTGGGCTTAGTTTGGTTTTAAAAACTTCACTGTATGTAAAATACATTCTAATTCCATTTATTAGAATTCCTAATTAAGATGCTGTGGTGTTGTGCTGTTTGGAAAAAAAAAAATTAGGAGAAACTTCTTTCTCTTCTTCAGAACCTCACATGCTTTTAAAAATACTGAAATCTTCTATATTTATATACATAACTTAATTGACCTCATAAAGATCCCTTGATGACTTCTCTAATCCCTTGATTTTTGCATACATCTTTGAGACGTGGTGAATCATTTAATCTCATCCCTTTTTATGAACTAATGTATTTAGCAGATAAATCTGAAGTGAAATGCTGCCCAGTTGAAGGTCATAGTAAAACACTGTTATACTACCTCATACTCTAGACTGTTAGTGAGAAGCTTCTTTCAGAGATCACTGGTGGAAACATAAAATATTTTTTTATTATTATTCTTAAAAACCATTAGTATTTGTTTTCTCTTGGATCCATGTCAAATAGTTGTGTGCATATAGTTCCAGACAAACTTCCAGATGTTAAATGTGGGCTTTTTCACTCTTTTTGTTTTTTTTTTTTTTTTAACTGCTCCTTAACTTTTGTAATACTTGAAATAAAATGTTGATGTTGGTTTTGTTATAGTTGTTTATATTTTGTTAATATTTTATATTGTGCAAATATTTTTAACAGTGCGAAAATAATTTGAATAGCTGACAGGATAGTCTCTTTTTCAGGTGAAAATACATGCTTCATCAACTGTATGTGCTCTGGGTTTTTCAAAAGATAAAAATTATACCCTTATTACAGTAGTGATTTCACAGTAACATATCATTGTCTAGAAATATTTTTCTATGTTTAGGATCTAGGTGTACAAAAATCTTTAAGACTTAGCTTATCTGTTTTCCTGGCTAAGCATAATTTCATATAAGAACTTTTCCTCATGCTATTAAAGTTAATAAATCAATAAATTGGAGGCATTGCTATCCCTCCACAAAGTTGTGTGAGGAACAGTCACAAGAACAATTCCGTGTTTCCTTATCTACTTCTAATATGTGTTCTTTCTTACTACATGGTAAAAATTAGATTGAGTAGAGAGCTACAGATAAGAAAACATTTTGATCTGGTAGTCTCTAAATACTCTTGCATTCTAATGAATATGTCTCGAAGTGATATCTTGTAAAAGTAAAAAATTACTTTTTCTGTTAGCCTTCAGAACAGCTTTATCAATGACTTTCCGCTTCATACTGCAGGAAAACGCAGGCTGCATATGGACTTAGCGCATTATGTGTTGCTGGGATTCTTAAAAGAAAAAAAGAATAGCTTGTTTAAACTGCAAACAGTGTTAATGTATAGGTTATTTTGCTTTTAAGAGGTTGGGAATCATGGATGTAGAAGTAGCCCTGTCACCATGGGCTGTGTTCTGCCTCCGTGCTGCCCTCCTCATTTGCAAGCCACAGGGCTGATACTCTTTCTCAGGGCCGTTTTCGTGTGGCCTCTGCAGCGGGGGGAGGGGGAGCGCACCTTTGTGTTCTGCAGTGTGATTTTAAGGCAGTGGCTGAGCACAGCCAAAGGTGATGCTCAGGAGATCCCATGTCTGCGTGACTGGTGCTCGGTGCTGAATGCCTCGGCCCTCTGCGCCTGCACCATTTTTTTTTGTTTTGTGCTGAGATTCAAATGACAGGGGTTTTTAAAGAGTAAAAATAAGACACTTGAAAGGAGCTGCGATACGCGTTTTTTTAAAAGACCAGCTTTTATTCCCGGTACACTAATTTTCAAGGTATTTTTCTAGAACAGTATTTCTCCAAGGCTGGATAGTGTGTGTCGGAACACCTGCTGTTCGTTGGTGTGGATGTAGGGGTCGGAGCTGTCGCTCACAGGGGTAGAGAAGGCTCAGGCTGGTGCTGGTAGCTGCTTGCCCTTAGCAACGGCCATGGCTGCTGAGAGCCGGCTCCCGTCGGTGCGGCTGGGCGCCCACCCTGCGCGGGGCCAGGCCGCGGCCCCTCGCTCGCCCCCGGCTGCAGGGCTGTCGCGGCGGCAGGAGGCGGCGGCGCCGCCCCTGGGGGGACCCCGGAGGGCCGGGCCGGGGGCAGGGCGGGTCCTCCCGCCGCCAGGGGCGCCGTTGGGCGCGGGCGGAGGGGCCGGGCCCACGCAGCGGCGGGGCGGGAGGGGCCGGGGGCCCGCAGGGAGCGGCTGAGGCGGCGGCTCCTCCTCTCCAGCCATGGGTGAGCGGCGGCTGCGGCGCCCGGGGAGGGGGGCTGCGCTGGGTGGGGGGCGCCGGGGCCGGCGGCGGGGGAGCAGGGGCCCTGCGGCGGGCGCCCCTCAGCCGCCGGGGGTGCCGGCTGCCAGCGCGGCGCCCGCACTGGCAGAAAATGTCCGCTGCGGCGGGAGCGGGGCTGGGGGCGGCCCGCGGCCTCGGGGGGTGGTGGCGGGGGCGGCCCGGAGCCGGGGGCCCCGCGGTGTGTCAGCGGGGGCTGGGCCCGGGTGCTGGCGGCTGTCCTCCCGCCCCCGCCGGTGGCTGTGCGGTGCGGGCGGCGCCCGGCTGCCCAGGTGTGGGTCGGGGGGGCCGGGCGTTCGGTGCCGAGGTCGCTTTTTCTGCTGGCTGTCAGGTGGCTTAGGGACACCTTGTCCAGCCTGTAGTCGTAGCAACTGCACGCTTGGGTTTAGGTTTTTTTTTTCTTCTTTTTTTTTTTTTTTTTTTCTTCTTCACAAACACTGTTTGCGGTAAGGGTTTGCTTATCCAAACTGGCTGGGAGGTCTCTTGGGCCAAGCCTTGCCCCGGTGAGGCCGGCGACATCAATGCCACCTGCAAATAGTCCCTGTCTGGGCTGCTGCTGCAGGGTGAGCGCAGCCTTTCGGAAGCCCTTCGTAGCTTGTTTTGCTCCACAGACGTACAGACTAGAAAACATGTTCTGTGAAATTCTAAATCTTGATTATTTTTTTAAGAAGCAGGTGAAGAAATCGGCAGGTAAATCACACTTTAAAATGGACCTGAAATGTGTTTCTCCCTCAGAAAGACGAGGCAAGAGGGCTGACAATTAAAAGGACAGTAGACATGTAGGTCTGTCTGTGGGACGGATCATCTCCAAAACTCAGAATGAGGTCACCTGAAAAAGGAATGTGTCAGGTGCCTTTGGGGAAATAGACTGAGTACGTGGCAAGGGAGAGCTGCCCACCTGACGTCTGAATCGAACCAGGCTTCTCCTACAATAATATTCATATTTAGTAATGCCAATAGCAAACCTTAATAAAAAAGCAGAAAGCCTGACATGAGCTTCACCCACAGAAACGCTCCTGTTGTTCAAGCCCCCATCTGTTCCAGCCAGGGATGCTGGTGCTGCTTTCGGTAGGGCTGGTTCAGTCCTGGCAGCTGAGCGGGCGGGAAGTCAAGAGACAAACCAGTGAGCTGTGACCATTAACTGGATAAATTTTTGCCAGAGTGCTGTCGCTAATTGTCTGCTGTGTCTTCTGACATTTTCAAGTGTTCTCTGTTGAAGTACTGGTAAATTGAGAGACTATAAAAGTAGTTTTTAAGGTTATCTTGGGTACATAATCTCTTTTTTTTTTTTCTGGAAAACTGAGGTTATGTTGTATGGTAGTAGTAGGGTAATTTGATATTTGACAGGCAGTTCAGAATACAAAAAATTAGAAAGTAATTTTCAAAGTTTCTAATATCTAGATACCTGAAATTGCGGTATGCGAGAAATGAGACAAGTCATTTCATTGCTGTTTGAGAAACCAAGAAAGTACCCATCTGTTACGGTGATTCTTTTTGTTTGGCTTTAATGTATACAGTTCTTCACGCTTTCTGATGTGCGAAGAGATAGGGTCAATACTTGAACATACAAATACTCAAATTTGCAGAGGAAGAGGCTCACATTTTTTCTCAGACACAAATCTGTAGAGGTATTTGACATCTGTGTCTCAGTGTCTTAACAAATGAAGGATGCAGATAATATTTTTTGGGTTTTTTTACCTCATTTGTTAGATTTAATTGCAAGTAGCAGAAGACAGTAAATCATCATCCTTTTTTGCTTCTTTCTAAGCTACTTAGATCATGGTGAATAAATAGAGGGTTGTTTTGTCTGTGTTTCAGCCTGACAAAATAGAGGGTGGCCTGAGTGTTTGAACTGCTTCATTACAAATGAAGATCAACTAAGAATCTCCTGAACGCTGGTTTCAGTAGCAGGAGTTCTAAGAGGAACCTTGTCTGTTCTGTCAATTAAGATGATTTTCTAAAGCTGTGGATTTTTTTTACTGTCTACATTTAATCCCCAAATGCGTTTTTGTAGCATGTGTTTTGTGCAGTTTACCAAAAACATTTTTATGGTAAAGCAAAACCTTTAGTTCTTAAGTTTTCTTGTGTAGAAAATACTTTGTAGCTATAGTCAAAACTGAAATTTCAGTATGTACTATTTTCCTGAAACTGCTCCTGGTTTACAGGCTAAGGCCTTGTACAGCATAAGCAGGAAAACATGTGGTTATGTTGCTATGAAATTAAGACTAGAGCAGAAAGTGATTATATATAAGTATGATGTCTTTTTTTGTAGGTAGACTATAATACCCCAAATAGATACTTATATTAATAGGAATTTGATATGATAAGGGCACTGGCTGCTGTTATGCAGCAGAGTTTTTGAGTGCAGCATTGATGCCTGTGTTAATTTGCAGTTACTGACTGCTGCAGAAATGTACTGAGACAACACAGTACCTGAGAGCTGACATTGTCCGCCTCGTTTTTTCATTCATCTATTAAAACAATGTAGGGTCTGTAAGGGTGTTTGTTGGAGTGGGTGCTTTTCTTTAACATGGTGGTTTATAGTGCTTACTAAATTACTCCCTTGAGTTTATCTAGAATAAGGTAAGTTGTTCTTTGACCAAGGTGGTCATGAAGCATTTTATTATTTTGGGTCTCTTCTAAAACTTGAACCATAACTGGTTTTGTTTTCTTTATTGTCTTAGCTGTAAAGGACCCTACAGCTGTAGAAAGAGCAAATTTACTCAACATGGCTAAACTGAGTATCAAAGGACTCATTGAATCAGCTTTGAGCTTTGGCCGCACTCTGGATTCTGACTACCCACCTTTGCAGCAGTTCTTTGTTGTCATGGAGCACTGCCTGAAGCATGGCCTTAAAGGTGTGGTAATTGCTCTCGCTGCATATTTCTCATCCCAGACATGCCATCTTTCTTCCTTCCTTTCTTGAACGAGATAAAATCAAAGTGTGTTACCTTGCTTTAAGAAGTGAAGAAACTATACTCACCTTTTTATAATTAATAGTGTCATTATTAATACATCACAACATATGTTCCCACATTTACCAGCTTTTTCTTTTCTGTATCATTTGTTGTTAGTCATCCAGGGATTATCACAACTGCATGCATGTATGTAGCTTATATTTTTAGCTAGCTTTCGTTTTTACACTATTTTGTTCTAGTACAGCAGTTTTATGTTCACAGTAAAGTGATTTGGAAGATGGCTTTGGATCTGATGAACTGGCCAGTGTCACAGTTATCAGTTATCTCTAAGTCTAGAATCAGTGGTTAATGCTTTCATCACACCAGCTATTTTGAAGGAAGCTGCTCCAGTAGTTGAAGTTAATTCAGGTATTTAATTTTTGTTTTCCTAGTAAGAAAATCCTTTCTAAGTTACAATAAAACCATCTGGGGTCCTCTGGAACTTGTGGAGAAATTATATCCAGAAGCTGAGGAAATAGCAGCAAGTGTCAGAGATTTGCCTGGCCTTAAGTAAGTAGTATTGGTAAAATACAGCAAGAAAATAAAGGACCTGATTGAGAATTTACAGATGTCTCATGATTTCATTTGGCATTAATCAAGTCTTTGAACAGCTAGCACATGATACTGGGGAGAGCACAGGTGAATCTTTTCATATTTTCATATATTTTGCACAAAACAGCTAAAAATGTAGTATTTTTATGTTCTTTTCTGATGTTCCTGGGAGAAAAGCTTTCGGAGTGGTGGACAAAAGCAGTGCAAAAAGAAAAGCGTTTTGTATCAGTCTGCAGTCTAGAACTGCAGCAAACTCTTGAGTCTGGTCAGCAAAGGCTGTATAAAAACAAAGGGTAACATACTGAAAAGTATTAGGCAGCTTTTCAGATTCTTGTGTGTAGGGTCTGTCTCAAATGTAAATTTATGCTGTGAACTACAATCTCCTCCCATTCCTCTGCATTCTGCTTTTGTATTTAGCTATGTAATTGTCTGTACATTAAATTCCAAAAGAGTTTGGTACATTGTGATTGGTATATGAGAGCATAAGGGTTATAATTTATAGCTTTAGACCTTTATATCTGAAGCACGTAGGTATATAAATGTATCAGGTCAGATGACATAATACCTTTTGACAAGCATGTTGCGCTCTTCCTATCCTGACATTGCAGGCAGTCTAAAGGTCCATGTTTAATTTGTTGGGTATTAATATTTGCCAGTTACATCCATTTTCATCTTGACTTGTCCTTCTAAGATACCACTGAATTTGTAAACAGGTATCAGTTAAAGCTAGAATTCACTATGTGTTGTGTGGACCCAGAAAATAGGATTGGAAAGGCAAGCTTGTGTGATGAGTTGTAATGGACATTTGGTTACTTTTTTCACAATTCCTCTGAAGACTTTATAAGGAACTTGCAGAAAGGAGTCTGAATGGTTGCAGACATTTTACTGCAGCTAGAAACGGGACTTTCTTGATTATCTTTACAGGCACTGTCAGGTTATGAGGAAGGTGCTTACAGGAAAACAGCACCACTCAAAAATTCTTTCCATGCTGCTAGCCTTGCGCTGTGTGAGAACAAAGCACATTGAAATATAACAGTGTGGAAAGTTGCGTGTTTTCACTCTCTGAGCAAAACAGTTAATTTTACTGTCAGGCTCTTGTGCTTTCTCTGTTCCTGTTCTTTCCAGGGTCTGCTCCCAAGCCCAGCTGAGTTGAGGAAAATTTTTCTGATATTAACCCAAAGCTTGGAGTCAAAGCCTAGACATTACGGCTTCCCAGACTGCATTGCTTGACTAATAGTTTAGAATACCCTTTCAGAAATACCAGTTGTTCTACCGATAGTCTGGTAAGATGTTTAAGACAGTGAATTAATTGATATATTGTTGATTTGGGACTGTTTGTCTCCGTGCCCTTTTTTCCAGAACACCGCTGGGCCGTGCCCGGGCCTGGTTACGGTTAGCACTAATGCAGAAGAAGATGGCCGACTATCTTCGCTGTTTGATCATTCAGAGAGATCTTCTTAGGTAAACAATTAAGCAGATTTTGCTTATAATTTATTTTTACAGGTTTAGTCTCCTGGAAAAAAAACACTATTATTTTCTATTTGATACTTTTTAATGTATCCTTAGTGTAGCAAAGTGTATCTTCTGGACTGTGGACTGATTTCGCCCAGTCCTCAGGGTAGAGGGACCAAACCTTGCTGTCTCATCAAGATTGAAGGCCAGCTGAGGGGCAAAGGGATGCTTCCTTCCCATCACATGGGAGAGACTGTTCTTTCATGGGTGAGGGCAATGGGGCTCCCGCTGCAGTCTTCCACCATGCAGAATATGGACTAGAAACCTCTGGAGAGGAGAATGAATTCACTCCTACCATATGCATGGTTTCCTACTGAGCTGCCATCACATGGAGGACTATTGCCTTAAACCTTCCTTTCACAGTTCTAAAACTGGCATTGCTCTCTCCTAGTGTAACTTCCTTGTGGTGGGGTAGTTGAAGCACAAAGGGGAAAAACCCTTGTAATCTTAATTTTAGTTTTATAACCTATACATATTTTTAAGACTTTTCTTGCATGCCTGGATAATGCTGGTATGTCAGGATGACATTGGTGTTCAGCAGCTATGGGCTTTTCCATTGAAAGCACAATTTGTTTCATAGAGTCTTAAACTTTATTTAAAAAACACAAGGAGGAGGACATAAATGTTGGTATTCTGTTTAGTGAAGCATTTTTCTTTTAAAATCCTTGTCAGCATTTTAGCCCTTTCCGTTTCCCTTCTCTTACCCATTTAATCTCTTACTTGGCTTCTTTACTTTCAAAATGTGTTCATTAAAGTCCAGACTTTTTCTCACACACGGTAACTTTTTTACCATTTTTCCTTTGTGTTCTCTAGTGTTTCTTAACAGCATAAGAATTGTCTGACTCAGTGTGGCCAAGCATTCATCTGTTGTAGTATTCTATTCAAAAGTGGCTAATAACAAGTATATAGGGAAGAGCTTTATTTTTTTTGCTTTTTTTTTTCTAAAGGCAAAATAGGTCTTGCCCCCCAAATTCCCCAGACCTTCAGCAGCTTGTAGCTCAGATATCTGGAGCCAAAGGTAGTATCTTTGATTTTAACAGCCTCTGAGACAAACCATGCCCTTTCAGTTTTTAAATATTTAGGAGGTAGAAGTATGGGCAGACCCAGTTCATCTTTAAGGATGTTGGAGTAAGGCTAAAATAAGAGAAACAATTCAGATTTAGGTGTCATGTTATTAATTTGTTGGATGTGAATATACTGTGTATACCAATAAGATGCAATTTTCTTTTAACAGTGAATTTTACGAGTATCATGCACTAATGATGGAGGAAGAAGGAGCAGTTATTGTTGGGCTATTGGTTGGGTTAAATGTGATAGATGCTAACCTTTGTGTGAAGGGAGAAGACCTAGATTCACAAGTAAGTCCATACAGGTAAAGTAATGTACATGCAGTCTATAAGATTTTTACGTACAGTGAGTTTTATTAGTATGGAGTTGTGACTTGTTAAAAATCTTTAGTACTAGAAACTGCTTAGGGCGTGATGCTGCTCCTTGATCAGTGGGGGGCTGGTTGCGTTACTATCAGTTGGGTCAGACCTTTAGAAGTTGATAATTGTCAAGAGTGCAAGGGTAACATCTTATGCTTTGTCATCAAATGCATGCAGTGGTAGCAATACAGAGTTCTTTGCATCTTAATTGTATCATTCCTCTGCGGGAGAAGTATAATTCCATGACCAGTTTATCCCAGTCAGTCCATTTATTGTTGTTTTGGAACATATAGGAATGTTTCAAGGACCTGAAACAAGAACTTGCTTTGCATAGTGTAATAAAAGACCTTATAAGAGGGTGACTGCTTTCAGTCTGCAAAACAAGACTTGGAATTCTTCCTCCTTTGCAAAGTGCTTTGACTTTGAACTCTGATCTTTTCCAATAAAATCTTTGCAGATTCTTTTTAAATAAAGTCAGCTGCACAAGTATTTATAAGTAAATGTAGGCTGTGTTCAGTCCTGATTGGGCTTTTTTCCAGCTTCTTTGTGGAAAAAATCATAATAGTTTGAGTATTATTGTGTTGCAGCATATATTTGATGAAAAAGCAATTTCTGTGGAACAGAAAAGTTACAGCTAATCGGGTGGGTGTGCTGTTTAATCATAGGGATAAGTTGTCTTTGGTTGTTCATTCTAGTTACTGTCTAATGTTTTAGGCACTGATCTTGCATACTGGAAGGTGTAACATTGAGAGGTGTGTAGTTACAGAAAACTTAATAATTTGCTTTTCTTAGTATTGAGAATTACTTATGTGTATTACAAATCACAAAAATCTGTTTCTAGCGACACCTTTGTTACCTAGGTCACTTGGTGGCTTTGCTGTATGAAGGGAGATAAAATGTGATTTTAGAAGGTAGTAGTGGCTGTTCTGATGAGGTTTTAGAGTAATTCTCCCTGTGAAGAGTAGTATAAATAACGCACCTTCTCAGAGAAGCCAGAGGAAGCAAGTTGTATTGAGCAGAAAAGAGAAACGTCTGAAGGATGATGGAAGCTGCATCTAGGAGCATAGTTCTGGTATGTTAGAAGAATGCTATTCAGTGGTATAATGTGTATATGTACACACGGAGAATTAAAACAAAGTGACCTTTATAGAGATAACATTTTACTTTTTTATAGACATAGTATTTTGCTTTGATAAGCAAAATTATGTTTTTTAAAAACCTTGTGGAGAACAAGTAGACCATCATAGGAAACTGACAGGAGAGCATTGTGTAAACCAAGGAAACATTGGACTTAGCAAGTTACTGGTATTCAAAAGCTAAAGGGATCTCAAGAAGGAAGCAGTAGATCAGATAAATTGAAATACTTCGTGAAAAAATCACTAGAGGCCGAAAAGGAAGGGTATTGGTAAAGCAAATGTGGTTAAATACTTTCGTTACGTTTGTAAATAGAGTTGGAAGCAAAACTCCTGGTAATGTTATTTATAGTATATATGATTAAATTGCAATTGAATAGAAAATGAATTAATTAGATTCAGATTTAGAAAGGTTTAAAAAAATGAATGTGGTTGAGTTGACACACCTGGGAATCAGCAAGTGTGGAGAGGTAGTATTTGGCAAGGAATACTGAAAAAATAAACATGGGGGAAACATGAGTTTGGGAGATGTGTTGTGATAGCAAATCATGTGAAACATTACAGACAAATTACCACAACTCTGCTCAATCAGTGATAGGGTTGAGTAGTATCTGGTGATTCGCCAAACAAAGTCTTCCTGTAAGTTCTTGGCTAAGCTCAGTCCCCTGAAGTTGTCTTTTCTTTGGGATTTGATACATGGCAAATGGTTAATTTTGTTCAAATGTAACATAATTCTTAACAAATATGTGAGACTACCCTTCAAAAAAACAAAAACAAAAACAAAACCCTAACAACAAACTTGCTTAAAATGTTACAGTTCATTCTTTTGAGCTTCTGGCTGAAACTGGACCAATCTTAAAAAAGTTGATGTAACTACTTAGATACAAGACTGTGAATATCAACAGCAGTTACTTATATGATATGAAACTGTACATTTGCTTTCCCCTAGGTTGGGGTGATCGATTTCTCTGTGTATTTAAAGAGTGATGATGACATTGGGGGTAAGGAAAGGTATGTCCTCACAAAATACCTCAGACTTTGCATGTTAACAAATGATTTCTTGACTGGTGCCCTGCACATTATAGAAATAAGTCAGACTCCCTAAAGTGAAGTCTTCTGATCTCATGCCTTGAGAAAAATGGTGTGCTACCTTGTTCTGTATTACTAGTTAGCTGGAAGAATATTTGCACTGTGAAGCAAGCTTCAGCGACGTTACTTAACTTACTTTACCTGATGGACAGTATTGGAGGATTGCAAGGTGGCAATGAAAAGGAACCTGCTAACCTTTAAGTGCTCAGCTTGGGATTTAGTCAGTGTTTCGAAGAATCAAGAGTTATGGCAGAGTAAACATCCTTTTTCTTTTGCAACTATGTGTATGTTATGTTTCATGTAGAGAAACTGTTTGCAGTTAAAGCATTGGGATTTTTTGTCTCTCACTGATGTCACAACATGTAAGTTCCTGACTTAATGGTTGTGAGTGAAGTTGCTTCCTTTCTTTTTAAGAAGCACAATTAAGATGGACATTTGCATATTAATGATATGTATATTTTCAGTACATAGTTCGCTACATCATTTTGTTGAAGCGGATTTTATTATGTGCTTGCTTTAGAAATGTACAGATTGCTGCGATTTTGGACCAAAAGAATTATGTTGAAGAACTAAACAGGCAACTGAAGTAAGTATTACTTTGAAGTATGCATGTCAGGCCAAGCTTACAGGTAAAACACCTCAGATTCCTTTTCTAACACAGCTTTGTGAGAGAAAGGGGTGCAGATTCTTCATGTTTAGACTGAGGATGTAGTGAAGTTTGAAAGGATACGCGCTTCTGGAGAGACTCAGAAAGTCTCTCAGTTTTCATGCTTTTGTTTTTGACAGTCAGAACCTTTGTTCCTCAAAGAAACGAAAAACAGAAGGCCAAAACTGATCAAGGTCCTCACAGTTTATAACTTCACAGGAATGAAAAGCTTGATCTGGATTTTAACTGCATTCTGTTTAACAGTTCTCAAAAAGTGTTATTGAGTGTTCTGAGTGAATCCACATGGTTTTGTTTTTTTTGCCTTTCATAATATTTTAGTTTGTAGCTTTAATGCCTGGGACCAAAACTGAGTAAGTTTGTTGCTTGCTGGCAACTACTTACACGCTGTAGGTTGTGGTTCCTGTAGAAACAGTTTTCAGGAAAGCAGCCTTTGCTGGATGGAGCAAACCTAGTCCACCACTTTATTTATTATTGTACAAATATAGCAACAGTGATTGTAATTCTCTGAGGAGTATTGTACAAAATTTAACATTGTGAGGAGCTAAAAAAGAAAAAGCCTACCAAAACCAAACAACAAACCCACAAAGAACTTCTGTAGAATCTGTAGTATAGCTGATCTTGATCCCTTTTTGAAATATAATCATATTTTTTAACTTCTAATGCTGTTAATCTCGATCATTAGTTACTGTGTGGCTACTGTTGGGGTAAAGATATTGTGATTTGAAATTGTGTCAGTCAGTGAGCAGAAACCTTCAACAGGACAGAACTGAGTGTGTCAAATATGAGCAAAGTGAAAGGTAAGGAGAAAGGAACTGTCACAATTAAGAACAATTGCATTTATTCAGGTGAGCCTGTGTGTATTGAGTATATTCCTGTATGCTGGTTTTTGCAAGAGATAGAGATAACCCTGGGAGTTAATCGCTGTACCTCACGTTAAAGCTTTTGAGCTTGTTTGAATGAATTTTGATGTAATTTTGAATAACATTTTTTCATTTTCTTTTTCAGTAGCACAGTTAGCAGTCTACATGCAAGAGTTGATTCATTAGAGAAATCAAACACTAAACTGATCGAAGAGGTATTATTTTCTTTTAGTAACGTATAACAGATATTATTTACTCTCAAAGACTGTTTTTCTAAATAAACTTAGATTATTTAGTCAACATACATTCTGTATAATATGTTCCAGTAGCTGTATTTCGACTTGAAGAAAAGGTGCAGTAGCTGCAGGAATTTGAAGTCAGCTTGCCTGGGTAGCCTGCAGCATCAGTAAATTAATACTGTAGAACATCACCATTTCCCATTTTGGACAAAACCAGAAGAGAAATTGTTCTTGATGCCAGCTGTCAGTCTGATTTTGTGCAGATGACTAGTCTATAATAGATGACACCAGTTGCTACAAAGAGATGGAAAGTAGTTCACTAAGCAATTTCTGTTACTGTTCTCAGCTTTAGCCAAAGGATTGTTTCTTGCTTATTTACCGTATGCTTGTAGCAGTTTTTAGCCCTGTATAGCTCTGGTTTTGTATTTATATCCTGTATTTCCAGTTATCTGTGATGCTTGACTAGATTCCAGTATTTTTAGCTTTATAAGAGAGGCCACAATTTATTTTAATCCAAGCTGCTTGAGAAATAGTTAATGAAGGGGAAAATTGAATTGTCTACATTCAGTTGTTGAAGAGATAGCTAGAGCTCACTGTGAGTATTGATATATCCAGATAGAGGGAAACCATTTTTTATGAGCGTTAATTCTTAGATTATTCTGGTTCCTTTACAAGCCTTTAGCTCAACTGTCTACCTGTTTTGATCAGCTGGTTTATAATTCTGACATTAAGGCATATACTGTAGGGCCCAGTTCTAATGTTTCCTTTTTTGTTAATATGTTTTCATTTGGGAGACACTTTCTTTTGTAAGTTGCTCAGTATGATATAATAAGATGTCCAAATTGAAAGGAAAAATATAGGATGAGGAAATGAAGGTCCTTAAGTCATAATGAGGCAATGAAAAGAAAGCATATTCTTTACCAGACATGAAATAGTGAAGAATCTTGGAATGTGCATGCTGTTGTGTAATGGAAGTGACACTAAAACCAGGAACTTTGTTTTCTTTAAAAACAGTTAATCCTCTGTTTGGTAGACTGTGAGAATAGAGCAGAGATTGTCTTGGTCTTGCATTCATCAGAACGTTTTTTTCTTTATTCTACACACAAAAGCAGTCATACTGCTTTTCCTTTTCTTCTTTTCTTTTCTTTTCAGTTAGCAATAGCCAAAAACAATATAATTAAACTTCAGGAAGAAAACCATCAATTAAGGAGTGAAAATACTCTTATTTTGATGAAAACACAGCATCATCTAGAGGTATGTTAGTTCTACCGCATGTAACATAGTAACGTTGTATGGTTCATTGTCATTCAAACGTGCTTACATCTGCAACTTGAAGTACACAGTAGCTGGGCCAAATCTAAACCAGCTTTTATTACGGAAAGAACCTATTAAATTTGAGAAGCTTTAAAGTGGCATAAATACATTGAAATTCTAGGACACTAGATTGTTTTATAACCACATGCAAATTTTGTAGCATTTTTCCTTGCATTCTTTCTAGTTTTTTTCCCTTTTTTTCTTTAGACTATAAGCTATATCTAAGAGCATTTAAGGCCATGTTATCTGAAAATCTTGTCACAATAGTGTGTATTTTAGTTGGCAAACTGTCTATTCTGATGTGCCTCATTATATAGAATGTCATTTGGAGTAATCTTATATACGGTTGCTGAGCTTTTTTAAGCTGTGATTTATAACTCCTTATTTAACTTCCTGTATATTTTACAGGATAATTGGTAAAAGCACAGGTTAATCAGATATTTGGATTGCTCAGTACTGAAACCGCTATGCATTAGAGTGACTTACTGAAGGAGGACTGTAATGCAGTACAGATGTTTATTTTCCTAGATTTAGTCAGTTCTCATTGTAAAACTAATGACCACATAGCAGAAACAGCTTTTTCCGTGTTTGTACTGTGCTTGGAGAATATGTTTTTAAGCCTTTATTCTCTGCTGCCCCCCCTCCCTCCCTGCCAAGTGTTAAATTTATGCTATTAATGGCTAAACTTGTGATGATGAAAGATAAATTCTTTGTATCTTTGTAGGCAACTAAAGTGGATGTTGAAGCAGAACTTCAGACATACAAGCACTCCAGGCAGGGTTTAGATGAAATGTACAATGAAGCACGAAGACAGCTTCGAGAAGAATCACAACTTCGACAAGTAAGTGTTCTTTGCTAGGATTACACAGCACTTCTAGAAGACATTATGCTTGAGAAGAGTCAGTATAAAAGTATAGTTTTGCTTTTGCTGAGATTAGATGCTGCCTTTAATTGACTTTAAATGCCTTTTCTCTAACTGCCTATAATAAGAAGGGTTTTTTAACAGAGCAAGCTACATCAGTATTTCTGTAAAAATGTTGCTAAAGCATGATGAAGCAAATACAATTTCATTGAGAAATTTTTAGGTAAGCTGTTAGCAATACTGTATGCTCTGTACGTGTGCTAAATCTTTCATGTGAAAATAGAAATCCTTTAGTTCTATTTTTGTAATTAATACCTAGGCAACTCTGTGCAACCCTGGGCAGGGTAATGTCTTATGTGAGTTGTATTATCCCAAAGTTAAAAACCCCCACATTGGTCACTAAGTGCATTAACATGTGATGTTTATGAAGTGGATAATTTGCAAAGTTAAAGAAGGGCAGGATTTCTGAAGCGGTGAAATGGGTGGTGCTGCAGCTCTGTTAGTTAGCTTTTGCCTTCTTCAACACAGAGATAAAATGTTGCATAATTACTTAAAGATTGTGTGTTACATTATGTTTGTGTTTTACAGGATATGGAGAATGAGCTAGTGGTTCAAGTTAGTATGAAACATGAGATAGAACTTGCCATGAAGTTGCTGGAGAAGGACATCCATGAGAAGCAGGACACCCTCATAGGCCTTCGACAGCAGCTTGATGAAGTTAAAGCAATTAACATGGAAATGTACCAAAAGCTGCAGGTAAAGGAACAACCTGCTGTTAAACTGATGAAATGTATTTGATGGGAGTGAGAGATGCATTACCATTTTGTTTAGTTAAATGCTGCTCTTTCCTTAATTTTTGGTTTGTTTCTACTTCTTAGGTCAGCTTGTCATTTTGGAACATTAGCGATGCAAGCATGATTTCGCACAAAGTAGTTCATAAGACAGTCACTTAACGTTAATGGGTTTATGGGAGAAAAGAGCATGAGAATAAGACCATGGCCTAATAACATGCTATATGGAATCGAGAAAGTAATAGTACATCTAGCAGTAATGACACTTTTTGGCTTGCATTTTATAAAAACCCAAGAGAACGTAGGCATGTAGTGAGGAGTTAAGAGACCTGAACTTACAAAGTAAGGAAAGGCATTTGGAAAACAAGGTTGTGCTAAATGGAAAAAGCTAATTACAGGGTGGTGGATTTTCTTTAATCTGTTAACAAATTAAGAAAATCTGTAACAGTGCAATGGGAGAATATGGATCTTGGAGACCCAATTTGCAGTTAACAAATGACCAAACACCAGGGAAGTTTAGCAGTTAATTAATTATATTTATGCTGAACAGAAATTTGATTTATGGAATAAATTATCAAAAACAGCGCAAGAAACCAGTCAAATCTATGCCAGAATGAGCAGAAAAAAATTAGGATGCTACAGAGAGGTAATTGAGATGATGGACAAAGGGTGCTGCTTTTCAGCCTGCAATTGTGAGGAAACTGGACCAGAGGAAGAGAGATGGAAAGAAAAATAAGAAGAGACTGTTCTTCTGTATGTTAGGATCTGTAGGATTTTGTTTTTCTTCTAAAGCTGTACTACCGGGGACTGTGGGTAACACTGACTTCACTTAATGGCGTTCAGACCCACTTCCTGGGCAGAGTAAAACAGTTTAATTATGCCCGATCTCTGCTGTTTGGGAACCAGTTGATAGTGTTGATCTGTATAGCAAGGATAATGCTCTACCTTTTGTTCAGATCTTCACGCTGTGGTTTTAACAGCTCTGCAAGCAGTCAAAACTGTGAAGTGTGTTAGTAAAATTCTTAAAAGATTTTTAGGCACATATGGTAGTTTGCTAAGAGTTGGAGAACCTTAGTGATTTCCAGGACTAAGCATCTTGGTTCTTTATTAGTAAGGTTCTAATGAGCTACTTAAAAAGATGATCAGTGGATTTAAGTTGACTTGCAAAATGATTAAGAAAGGAAACAAAAATGAAAAGTGTGTACTTATTTAAATGGCATCTATGCTTGCAAAGTACAAAACTACAGATTTGCTAGGCATAAAATTTTAAGTACTGTCAACTACATTTTTTAGATGGGAATGTTTAAAATTAATCAAAACCTGAAGCCATTTTAACATCTTTCCCTTCAGGTACTGAATTAAGAAAACCCCATGAGGTAACAGTGTAATAATATATATCTACTTCAGTTTTAACCTTTTTTATACCACAGGTTTCTGAAGATGCTATGAAAGAAAAGAATGAAATAATTGGTCGATTAGAGGATAAGACCAATCAAATTAATGCAGCTATGAAACAACTAGAACAAAGGTACAGGTCCATCTTTTGTTTTTCTCCATTCATGTCTCCATCCCTTTACATTTTACTGCATTTCCTACAGTTGCCACTGAAATGTAACTTTCAACTAGAACATTTAAAAAGAACCTTTCTGAAACTTTTATTAGTGCTTTACTGTTCGATTTTTTTTTTTCTTCTTTTTAAAAAATACACTTATTTTAAAGACAAAATTATTGTCTGTTGCTTTGGAAGTACCATTATTTTCAATGATGTAAAGAGTTTTTACATGGAAAGGTTGAAAAGTGAAAGACTACAATTTACAGTATCTAAATTTACATTATGGTTAGACTGCATGTATTACATAATATTAAAATGTGATTTGTACATTTTAATTTAGTGGTCTATATGCAACATTGATCTTTTTAAATGTAAAATATAACATATCCATAAGCCCTCTCATGTTGGTGTTTGACATGTCTTTTTTTTTCATTTAAATCTGATTATGAAGAACATGGTTATATATTAAAAAAATTAGTGACATGAATATTCTTTTATTGACATCCTTTTTCCCTCTTTTTTCTTTTTCTTTTTATCCTTTATCCCAATTTTTGTTTTTACTATTTTGCTGCCTTCATCTGTCTTTGATTTTTGTCCACTGCATTCATGAAGTGACAAAGATCTGTTAACTCAAACTAGGACTATTGCAATGTCATTCGTCAAGTGTGCCAGCAATGAAGCTCAGCACCAGTACAAACTTGTCAAAGACATATCATTCTGAAAGTTCCTCCAGATCAGTTGTGTTTAAATAACTACTGATAAAATACAACTTAAGAATTTTAAAATTACAACATTAAATATCAAGTGGTATTAGAAATCCTGCACTGTAACTGATCGTAGCTGGGTTCTGTTTTGTTTTCTGAAAGAACATCATCTCCGATCTCACTTTACCCCTCTTAGGAGAGAAAAAAAAAAAAAAAAAGAGTAAACTACTGCACTATTATTAAGCAGATGTGAGCTAGTTTTTTAATGCTATGAAATCACTTACTGTTTGTCAGTTTATTTTAAAAGGTTAGCCATCTTTACTTTGACTGTACGTTTTTATGACCTTTGTTTCTAATTAGTGATTTTTCCTATTCTTTGTGTTACTAATAGATTTAAAAAGCAGCCATTCTGACTAATATTTCCCTTCTCCCCTGCTTATTTCTTTCACTTTTAGGCTGTATTAATCCAAAAAGCATGCTCTCTGTTGGGTTTTTTGGTTGTAACTAGCACTGTTTTCTTAAACAGAGTGCTGTATCAGAACAATATATTTTAAAAAAGATGGTGATGTCAACATATATGTTCAGTATGTACAGTGGAAGATTTACAGGCGTTGGAGATAAAACAGCTAAAGCACAAATTCCATTTTGCTGATGTGATGTGGGGTGAAATATTTTCACGGAATTAAAATGTGTTTGGAGCCTGGACTTGGATGGGGCTCCAGACAGCAAGGACAGCCTGCTCTAGCAAATTCTGTAGCTGTGACTCCTGCCTAGAACAGCTGCACCATGATAGCTACAGTGGAAGTTGTAGTAATAAAAAGGATTTACATTTAGGGCCCAGATCCTAAACCTGTCTAACTTGTTTGTCAGCTAAGGATCTTGCCTGTCTGTGGCTGTCTACACTGTAGTCATAACCTACGGTTTTGTCCAACCCCTTTTCCCTCCCTCCGCTCATCACTAAGCAGTCTTTGCAACTCATATTTCTGCTTTGAGTTGCTGCTTGCCTGCACCACAGAAATAAGAGAGTTTTAGCTGCTGACTGCCTTTGATACGCTTCCCACTGTTTGCTCTGAAGTGTGGAGGGGAAGTTGACTGGGAAAAGAATCTTGGGGTCTTTCAGCAGAAGGAGATGAGTTTGCAGAAGTGGCGGCAGGACACAATAATACAGAAGGCTTTCTAGTCCGTGGTTATATAGTACCTTATTCCTTGGTTTGGAATTAGAAAGCCTTTTAACATGGGATGGCTACTAAAAAATAAGTACCTCCCATCCTCAAAGAAAACCCAAACCAGAAAGATGGAATAGAACAGCAGGTAGACCATAGCAGAAATGGGAGCGTTAACCATCTCACAGTCATCTATGCAAACAAGTATCTGCCTCAGTATCACCTGAGTTGCAAATTCTGCTGTGAACTGGGTCCAGCTCAGCATTCAGTTGAATTGGAGCAGTGCAAGTTAGTCTTGGTGCTAGTCTAGAGGATGGTGCTGTAGCTTGGCTTGGCTAGCATGTGTCTTGGGTAGCAAGCTGCCTTTCTGCCTTGGTTGTGGAAACTACACTGCAGTTTAATCTGTGATTTAGGGAGGACTTTAACTTGCTTTTGGTGTTACTGTCTTGTGTAGCTTCGTTCAGCTGCTTCTGCCCAGTGAATTGGTCCTGCTTTTTCCCAGTATTCTCCTTTCCATACATGTTTTGGCCCTCTGTGTACTACTGTTGCAAACGTGACCAGGAACATCCTTAAAACAACTGGTATAGTTGAATGAGATAGTACACACCTCATAAGGTAGTTTAATTCCAGCCTTTTCTTGCTGGTTTACTGGCAGCTTTTGGAAACTCCTGCTGGTGCAACCTCATCAGCGGAAGCACAAATGTAGACAAATTGCTGACTTAATTTCTTTTTAGCTGACATCGGGAGTTGTGAGTTACTCTGCATTCAGCTAGCTGCTGGGAAGTGAGGAATCAAGCACAGAGAGAGACTATCATAGATTTCTCCTACCACTTACCTGAGAGGCCTTTAAAACAGTTTTGTTAAACAGGACGCAGGAGGTGGGGACATTCCAGTGGTATTTTACAGGCTCTTTTACTCTCATGCCTTTTCATTAGGACAGGTGTTGCCATGATATAGCACAAATTGCATTTTAGTACCTTTACTTTTGTTACATTACATCCATCTGTTTCTGGACTGAAGAAGGTGACTAAGCGGAGAGGAACCACATTGAACTAATGGATTCCAAGCGGAGTACTAGCTGAAGCAGAAACAAATCCCTGGAATTCAGAAAGGAAAGATTAAATAAAAGAAATAATCCCTCATTTCTTGATTAATCAGTTTTATTTATTTTGTCTATAGTATGGAGCTATTTTAACCAGTGTAAGAATGCATTATTTTTAATACAGACTATTTAAATTGAATAATATGATGTAGTTGAGGTAGTTCTATAAACGTAGTGGGACCTGTCAGGCTGTGTCTTGTTGTATTAGGCTAGGTAATTTTTTTTGCTGCCTGATCGCAGTGCTCTATATTCAGCCTTGTGCCTGAATTGTTTTGAGCTGCTTTTGCACAACACATGCTCTGCCCTGTCTTAATGGGTGATTAGTACAAGCCAAGTACTTTTACAGGATTTATTTGGGGGGGGTGAAGCTTCCAAAAATAACACACGAACATATGCTAAAGGGAAAAAAAAGAAAAAAGCATTAAGGTATATGCTTCAATTCTAAAATATGTATCATCCTGCTTTGTCATCTGTTATTCATGAACATAAAATAAAACAGTGATTACTTACAGTGATTACTCTCTTACTGTATGAAAAAACAGGAGCTAGTTCTCTAGGCATTGTATGGATTTCTCGTTTGAGTTTGTGAGTTTCCCCCAAACTTTGTTTTTATTTAGAAATGTTTCTATTTCCCCATTTTTCTTTTATTTGTCTTCTTCACCCTCTACACCCTAGTTCTAGCTTCAGTTTTACCCAAAGTTGATTTGAATTACACCAGATTGCAGCAAGCAGAGAAGGCTCAAATGGAGGCTGAGGCCGAGGATGAGAAACTTAAACAGGAATATGTGAATAAATGTGAAAGTCTGCAGAAAGAATTCTCCCAGAAGGAGAAACAGCTGTAAGTATATCTTTCATGTTTGGAAAACTACACAGTAGTACACATTCTGCATTGCAGTGCGTCGTGTCTTAATACAGGCTGGTTGTGGAATGGTTTTGAACAGAATATAAATACTGAAAATCTTCATGTTAGGTACTGGCAAGGTAGAAGAATATATGCTATTACAAGAAAGTCAAGCTGCCTTTGGTTGCCTCTAAAATGGTGTGCAGCTTGAAAGCGGGGGGAATAACAGCATTATTTTTTTGTCTAAAAGTGCCAGCTTAAGTCACAAGGAAATTACCATTAAGTGGGGGAAAATACATAGTGTAGTAGTAACAGTAGTAGATGTATACACAATTAACAAAACTCACAAGTATATAGTAGTATGAACTTAAACAGAAGTGGCATAAGAATAGTATAATTGATCAAGCTTATGAATAACGTAGAAATGCTTTAACTTACCACCGGGCAGGAAATAAAAAATTATAATCCACTGGAGTCTTAAAAAGTAATACAAAAGCCAACCCTCTAGTTTTTCTCCTGTTAAAACCTTCAGTACCAATTTAAATAAATACATAATGTAAAAAGGTCCCTGTAAGGGCAGGTGTTTTCCCTGTTTGGAAAGGTAACAAGTAAATTCTTTAAGCCAGTTCAAATCTGTGGCACCAGAAGGATTCAGTTTTAAAAAAATAGTGATTTCCAATCTAATTATTAGCCCACCCTACCTCTCTTACAACTCAAAATGTTAATAAACTTGTTTAACTGTCATACAAATGTTCACTTTACTACCACAGTCATCTTTGCAGATTTTGGCAAAAGAACAGTTCAGACCCCAGCCTTAGAATTCTGCAATTCTGAAACCTCAAGGTCATGTTCACTTCTGAACTTTTCCAGCCAGATGCTGAGGTAGTGTCCCGAAATGTAAGTTTTTCCTTTAAAAATGGGTTTGATTTTCAAACAGGAAAATTAATATGGATACAGGTTTTCCATCAAAAAAACCTTGCATGACTACTGTCAGATTCTTTCCTCTTTTATTGTGTTGGCACAATTTAGATCTAGAAAGTTGAGCAGTGCTTCCATCCTTTGGTTTCTTTGCAACGTTCTAAACACCAGCTCTTCCATGAAACTGATAGTGAAATTCCAGCTAGAGTGGATCTCCCATCAGAGTAGCCCTAATTCCTTTAACTAGACTCTAGTTAAACAAATAGTTTAGATCCTTCTTTATGTTGAACCTCAGCTATGTAGAAAGCTCACTTAAATAGTAATTTAAAGTCCTTCCTCCTTTATTTTCAATTCTGTTCAAAATGCCATAAACCTTAGTCTAAAATAGAAGTTTCACATCTAAGGGTATAATATTAAATGACTTTTTGTGTGCACCAGAGATATATGCCATCGTTGTCAGCATCACCAAAGGCAGTGTGGTTGGTTGGTTGGTTGATTGATTTCAGAAACAAGCTGTGTGAAGTTAAGGGGGGCTTTGCCTTATGCATGTTTTAAAAGCACTTTACAATTTCGTGGTTAATCTTCTCTTGCTCATTTATTACAAAGGTCAGCTCTTCAAAATTATGCCATGTTCTTGGTCCTTTAAAAAAGCATATATTTTTTTAAAAAAGAATCTTTAAAAAAGCATTTTCTGAATGACAGTGTTTTGTTTTGTTTAGTACCCTGATGTCTGAAATATTATGATATTGATGCAGTATTTCTGTTTCAGAAAAGGTGTAAGATGATCATTTGTTTATTATGATAATAGTATATTGCACCCAGAAATAAATGTTTTTGTTTTTTAAAAATGATACTCTTATGCACAGTGATTGTTTTGTTTTGTTATGCACATTTTAGGCTCCAGCTGGAAACAGATTTGAAGATAGAAAAGGAGTGGCGGCAAACCTTAGAGGATGATCTTCAAAAGGAAAAGGAAACTGTATCTCAGCTGAGAATAGAGACCCAAGAAATAATTAACCTTAAAAAAGTAAATTCTGCAGTAAAACTTGACTAGTAATTTAGAAATTGACTGCAAAGTTAATTATGAACTTAGATGTGGTATTTTTAAGAATTTCTGCAAGTAGATAAGAAAGATTAAATGTATTTGCACAAATAGGTTAAGAAAAAAACATGTTTATTTTACTCCCCATTCAGTCCTCAGATCAGAACTCAGTGTTTTGAATAAGGAAAAACGAAATCCTCGTTTTCCTTTCTCATTGGTATCGAAGGCTCTGTTTTCTCCTCATAGGAAGTGCTTCAGCCCCTCTCTGACTTAGTATCCGTGGCTCTGTAGTAGTGCTGACCTCTGCAATCAATTGTTTTTCTTCCTGGAGAGAACTGCAGAAGCAAAAATGCTTCATCTCTTGGGATCTAAGAGAGTTTAATCCTGAGTTGTTGCTGTTCAAGTTGGATTTGGGAATCTTAATAGAGAGCCTGATGGGTCATTCATTCACTTGACTTTCTCAGTAAGGTCAGCTTTGGGTAGTAGCAGTTTTCTAGGCAGTAGGCAAATACAAGTTTGAGAATAATTGGGGGGTTTTGTTTCTTTGTTTTGTTTCTTGTTTTAAGGAGTTCCTTAAACTCCAGGAAAAGAACAAACAACTGAAAAGGATATGTCAAGACCAAGAAGCTGCTCTCCAAGAACTGGCATCCAAGCTGAGCGAGTAATTTTGTTATTCATGATCATGATTATTTTTGTCATATAAACTTTAATTAAGAAAAATAATAGGATGGTGGTCATGTGAATTAGACTGTATATGACAGTATTACCTAGCCAGTTATCAGTTAGATTAGGTCTGTTTATTTTTATTTTTTGGCGGGTGGGCTAGCTGTGACCTTATGGGTAGTTATAGCGCTCTGAACAGGAAATCCTGGTTTAAAAGGACCTGCGGGCATTAGGAGTTTTTTTGCTCTGGGAATGGCTGGCTGGTTTGCGTGTTGTGGCATTCCCAGAGAAGAACCCATGTAGGAGATAACAGCTCTGTGTGCAGCAGGAAGGTGCTGATCTCTTTGTGAGGGTGCACGCTCTTGGATTCCTTTCTTTGAAGAGATGAAGATTCTCTGTGTGACAATCATAGCTCATTGTTGCCAAGTCTGTAGAGCATGTAAGGGGTTACTTTATCAAAACTCCTTCGGACTATAGTGAGCAATAAATTTTTGAGCACAGCTCTCGTTACAGTTACATGTTAAAGTTTTACTTAATGATCTCTTGTCTTCTAAGTAGTTTTGCTGTGATTAGTGTGGACTTTCATGCCCTGTAGAATAACCTAATATGTATACTGTGCCTCCGTCAGTCCTGAGTGGGTTGGCACCGGGTGACTGTGGGGAGGCTGGTTTCTCCATAACAGCATAACACGCTCTTGTACAGGGCCAGAATTTTTTAAGTTCTGGTTTTGCACCAGTGCACCGTGCTAGCTTTAGGTATTTGCACAGAGCTGTGCTGGTACAAATACCCACATAACCCCAAGCAAACTTCCAGCCATTTGAAGGTTTCTGAGCTCTTTGGAGACAGCGTGTCTTTGTATAGTGCTTAGTATAGCAGGGCGTGAGATTGATTGCATCCCTTCGATGCTGCTGTAATATAAAATACTAACTAAAAGTTCAGAGTACTTAGTTTTTTAAGTACCTACAACTTTTGTTAATTATGGTCTAACAACTTTATATTAAAGTTTAAAATAACATTATCTTATTCTTTAGATCAAAGCTGAAAATAGAAGATATAAAAGAAGCAAACAAAGCATTGCAGGTTAGTAGTATTTGGAGGAAAAAGAAACTTTTGAAGTTTTGCCTGTTCCCTTTGAAATATTTTGTAAGCATGAGAAGACTTCTCTCCAACAGCAACTATTCAGAAGAGATTCATCATATGATTTCCTCCAGTGGGAGAGAACCACAGACACCCTGTAACCTCATGGGGAAAAAGATACTCAGTTGGTTTGGATTTTTCTCGTTTGATGTACAGCTATGCATTTTGACACTTTTCTTGCAATGGTATACCCTTCTGTGTTTTCCAAAGTGTGTCTGGGGCAGAATATGCAGACAACTGTGCTTAAGTTGTCTTACTTAATGTACTACTACTCAGTGATCAATAAATATTTGATCAGCCTAGGAATTAAGTAAACTTGTAGCACCAAAGCTGGTAAAATACAATCTGTAATGTCAAGAGGTTTGGAACTTTTTTGAAGATCTGCAGGGAGCACTTGAGAGCAGAGATTTTGTGTTTGATCATGTGGTGTGTCACCTTGCATGTTATTTCAGTCAAAGTAAAGGTGTCTGAAATGGTTTTGTTGATCAGATCCCTGGTTTTATTAATTGGTTTTGACAGAAGGAAATTAACAGTTCTTGACGCTGCCCTGGTTTTTTTGCTTTCATGCATCTTGGGGACTGATTCTCTGTGATGGGCAGGGAAATAGGCTTCAGCTCTGAAACTTGGATACCTTTCTGCTTTTCCCAGCTCTGCCACTGACCAGCTTTACTACCTCGAGCATGTTCTCTTTGCATCTGTTCCTGCTCTGTCTTGTCTCGTAAGGTTTTGCCGTGTTTCAGAGCAGTCTTGTACTGCTTTAGAGTGTCTCTGTGATATTAGACTGGTCTTGGGGCATTCAGCAATTCAGGCAGTAAACATACTGCTGTTGATTTGTCTTGCATCCTGGAACCCAAAGTTTAACTTCATCAGATATATATAGTTACGTTAATTTTTTCTCCAGGGCCAGGTTTGGTTGAAGGACAAAGAGGCTACACACTGCAAGTTGTGTGAAAAGGAATTTTCTCTTTCCAAAAGGAAGGTAAAACTTTAACAAAATTTCATCCAACTTGTTTACATGTATTATGAGAAAAACATTAATTATCTTAGAGGTCTGGCATGAAATGTCAACACTCAGATGAATGCATAGTTACTTTTGAGATGTCTTTCTAGTTCTCTGATACGTACAATACAGCTGGGACCTAATTTCAAAAGAAACACTGCCGTTTGGTGACGTGCCACAAAGGAGCATGCTTAAAAATTATTCAACCTACTTTGTGGCATCATCATCTCAAACGCTTGTCAGCTCTGGCACTGTTACAATTTGACATCTGTGGAAGTCTTTTTATGGCATTTTTTAAATGGACAAATTATGTTTATTGTTATTTTAAAGTAAAATGTGATATTAATCTTTATGTTTTATTAATGCATGCAGGAATTTTTGTGTTACCGTATTATGTTAAAACTCAATTAGCTACCAGAGAGAAGCATCCACTGGCTCGAATGTCATTGCTTACATTTTTATATAGCAGAGTATGTTATTAATCTGGGGGTTGAATGAATCTGCAAAGCATACATATATATATGCATACACACACACGCAGAGTCCTAGACAGACTATCTACCATGGTCTGTCTAGGATTGCATCATATATTGAGATTCAGATGAATTATCTTTTGAAAACTGATTCCATGCTTAGACTAAAGAAATGGAAGTGATCGCATTTTGGATTGCTTTGTGCATAATTTTATTGGTGTCTAATTACCAAGTGTATTTCCATTGTGAATTTTAATTTTTAATCTTCTCCCCATTATTTAGCATCATTGTAGAAACTGTGGTGAGATCTTCTGTAATGCCTGTTCTGACAATGAACTGCCTCTGCCTTCTTCACCAAAGCCTGTTCGGGTCTGTGATTCCTGCCATGCAATACTTATACAGAGGTGCTCTTCTAATGTGCCATAAGATTATTTTACAAGATATTTATTGCCTTTTGGTATTCAGCTAATCCTGTAATAAAATCCCAACTAAAGAACATACAGCAGTATTGCCAGAATTTCAGGTAAGCAGTTTAGAGTTGCATTTTCAAGGTACCTGAGGAGGAGTTTCTTGTCTGCTTCCTGTTGAAACAAACAGAGAAAATGGGACCCAAATGTAGAAAATGTACGTGTTAAAAATACAGATGAGAATGTCAGTTTACCAAATGGCTCAGATGCTCAAATGGAGGAAGCCGGGCAGTTTATAGAGGAGACTCAGCGTTAACATGTATTTGTTGAGTATCTTAGTCGTTACAATGATCTTGAAAAAGGTGATACGCTTACTTGCTTTTACAGGCTAGTCTGCAAGAAGTCCAACCTAATTCTGCTGCAGAATGTGCCTGTGATGTGCTGTTGTGAAACAAAACTGTGTGCTAGCTGGTTTTAAATTGTATTTGAAAAAAGTAACACAATTAATGCAGTGGTCCGATAAGTTATTGCCAGATGCCGTAGTAGTTTACTTCTCCTCAGTTACTGAGATTTGATACATCCAAGAGTGTTGTACTGATGGCCCTGTTCTTTGTATGCACAGGTGTAAGGGGAGATTGTGCCAGGCAGGTGACAGACAGTGCTTCCAGGCACTTGGTGAGGGAAAGTGCATTTTGCTGAATTCATTTTTTAAGTTAACTATTTGATATATCTGTGTTTCCGTTAAAGGAGAGATGTCCGTCACAAAATTTTTGCCTGACGTTGTCTGTAACCTTCAAGGGATATCTTTGTGTTATTTTCGTGAGTCATGCTATAAAGCTTATAAGTGTAGTCACTGCATAGCTCTAGAGGCAGAGTGAATCTGCCACCAAGAAAGATTAGGATTAAATACTGGGGTACTGTGTTCTTTCTGTGTTGGACAGGAAGGTTCTTCCTTGTTTTGTCAGCACCTTTCTCAAACTTTCAGAGTTTGTTCCTAAACTTCATTTTTTTCCAGAGCACTGTTGGGTAGGCCTAGGTCTGACCACTCTTCGCACTGATGGCAACTTCCACTGGAATGTAAATCCTTATGCTTCCCATAGACAAATACAAATACATCCTTTGATAAATTGTCCTTGCTTCCAGTCACTGCACTCGAACCAATCCACCCTCTTCCCTTCAGTCGCTTGTGCGATGGGGTCCAGCTGCAGAATCTCCACGCTGTGGTTGGCGCTGGCAAGCTGCCGGCAGAACCGTGAGCCCCATGGTTCCTTCAGCCATGGGCTTGGGAAATTCCTCGTACTGACAGGAGAAGGGAGGCTTTGAGACAGGTCTTTTAACTGTTCTTGCACTTTGTTTAGCTTAGCTTTGTCTTTTGAGGATAGGTATTTAGTTACTATTCTAAAAGCTAATACAGCTGTTCTTTTTAACACCTCAATGTAGTTGCTTATGTAGCTTTTGTAAAGAAAAATGTTTTTTAAATTACCTGATGTAACTTTTTGTAAAATACAAAACAAATACTTGTAAATCTGTAAATAGCTTTTGGAAAAAAATAAACTTAATTGATCTGCAACTTAACTGTGGGAATAATGTCATTTCATTTAAATTTGTAATTCAGAGTCTTTTGAGTGTTTTCTTATGACTTGTTCAAGTTGCTTAGAAAGTCCTTGTGTACGCTGGGGAGTGGGAGCTACCCTGCTAATGACGGAACAAACCACGTGCTGCTCACATGCCGCCTGAAGGTATTCTGGGAGTGTTTGCTGGTGGGTTTTACGTGGAGCAGGTATGGAGGCAGCAGGGTTTGATCCAGGATACAGATGATGCTAGTATGTACTGCTTTAATATGTAACTTTTCAAAATGTATTCAACTGAACAAAATTGAGTTTTAAATAGTTGATTTTTAAAATAAGAATATAGTGTACTTCTGTAATGTGCAAGAAATTAAATGTCTGTTACTTAACTCCACTTTTTTCCTCTCCTCAGTGCTGCCCTGCTTGCATGGGAAACTGTCACTGAAGTAGTGTGTAATAACCCAGATCGCTTTTACTTACTTGAAGTAAAACTTCTGCCTGGAATGAAATGGTGAATACTGGATGTTCTATGGAGTTTTATTTCCCTTAGCATCAAACTATGTACCTGGCCTGCTTTTAGCAGTTTTTTGGACCACACTGTTATTAACTCTGTATTTTCGTCTCTCTGTGAACCCGTTTGACAGATTGCAGTTCTAACGCATCCTTCCACGGGGTGGAGGAGGATCTGTGGGGGACCCCTCCACTCATCAGGAGCCATAACTGCCCACGGGAGCAGGGCACCCCGGTTTGTGTTCTTGCGAAGTGACTCCTGAGGGCCGGAGCTGGGGGCATTAGCAGCGAAGCACACGCCCGTCCCCAGCCAGGGCCCGCCGGCGCTGTGCCCACCAGCACGCAAAGCTGGTTCACTGATGTTTGCAGCAGCTTCTCTGAAAGCCAGGGGGACGGGCAGCGATGCCCGGCGTTCCCCACGCCGCTGCTGGCATCAGCTGCTCCCGGTAGCCCCAACAAGCGCTTCAGCTCCTCCTCCTTCTCCCAGCCAAAGGCTGAAACGTAATTTTGCATCCACTGGTGGAATCAGAAACTTCTCAGTGACCAAGCAATCTCTGACCAGAGCTTTTCTTCTCAAAAACAATTCCTCTGCAGTTTGAACACTGCTTAAGTGACTGAAAAGGTGACCAGGCAGGTTCAACTGAATGCTGCTTGTTACAGGGTGGTGTCACCGTGGAAGGGACCAGACAGTCTGAGGGGATTCACTGTCCAGGATATGGAATTCCATTCATCGGGACTCAAGTTCAGCTTGCTTTTTGCAGATTGCTCGGTTATACAAAACAGCTGAAAGTTTCAGCTCTGGGCCTGCTCTCAAAGGGTGAGTCTTACACACGTTCCTGTTCCTGCTCATAAAATGGAACACAAGGTGTGCCCCAGTGAGGGAACAGCGGAGCTGGAACTCTTCACAGAGAGCTGTGGCTATCTGCCGAGGTGACAGAAAACACGTGCTTCCATTAAGCGCAGATGACTTCTACCTTGCTGTATTTTTTGCTGTAACTGGATTAACTCTCGTCCTGACCTTTGCCATCTTGTTTTATGAAAACACAAAAGGTTTTTCAGCAACAGACCAAGAACCCGCTAGTTTTAAAAGCGCTGCCTTAAACCAAAGCCCTGTAAGATCACTGGGGGTAAGATCACCTTCCCCCCCCCTTCCTAGCCAAAACCGATGCAACTGCCCTTTCAGCTACTGTTTCCAGTCACTTTGACACAAGACCACGCTCTCTAGCGAAATAAACTCCATTCTCCTCTCCCACAAGAAGACATTTATTACATATATAACACAGTACTAGCAAAACAGGTGACAGACTTTCAATACCCAAGATCACATTTGACATTTTAAGGGAGGCATTGAGGACAAAGCAGTTAAATTTGGGAGATCACACTGGCTCAGAATAATAAATACCTTTTTTCATTACACATCAGGTATGTTAAGTGTCTTCAAACAATAGTTTCTTACATATCTTACATGTCACAAATGCACAAAAAGTCTTATCAATGTGTTTGGGTAGTGTGTTACTGAACGAGTACCGGGCTTATAGTTATTTTAGAGATACTTTGTTTCTAATGAGCTCATCCATATACTGGCTTGTCAAGTTTGAACAAAATACAGACAAATTGGCCCTGTGCTGCAAAAAAAGCTGAACCATGTTTAAATACAACTTCAGGAAAGAAGTAGTCTACCTTGCTTCCAAATCCCCCACTTTTCTCAAAAGCTGTGTTTGTGGAAAAAATACTAAGTAGACAGCTTCAAATTAGCTAGTATTTGACCTTTCTAATGTTAGCCCAAAGCTGTGCTAGGGGTTTAGTTTAAAATGCAGTTATCGAGAGTGCTACAGCGAAGCACAGAAATAAACGTTGCTTGGTTTTGTGGAGGCACAAAGCTTGGGCACTACTTGTTTGTGCAGCTGTGTATTTGAAGATGATAGTAGAGTCCGGTAGTACAAGAAAGAAAGCCAGAACAATGACTTAGCTTCTGCAGCTTTATGCTGTGTTGAAATTATTACATACAACTTATCAAAAGTGTTTAGGAAGGATTGTTACCAAATAAAAACTAATCTATCCAGCTACTTTTTTCCCCTTAAACAAGTGAATTTTTCAAATTCATTCACTACACCAAGATTACATAGAACTGAATCAGTGTTCATAGGAGTTACAGTACAACCACCTTTATTGAACCATAGTACAACATCTTAAACCAACTGTAATCTTGAATATGTAATACATCCTTAGGAGTAACTAGTATAAAAAGTATCAACATCAGTGGTTTGAATATAAAAATTTATTTAAAGTCAGAGTATGCAACAAATAAAACCTACAGAAAACAGATTTTCCCATCACAATCTGTTGCTTACCAAATAATATTGTGAAAACACATTCCTTCAGTCATTATAAAGTTCTTAAAATACAAAAGAAATCAAATTTTGTAAGAAAGTCTAGTAGACCAGAGACTGTTTCTTCCAGGATGTTCTGTAGAAGCAAGGCTACCCTTCAATACATTCCACGCCATCCTCCTCCACCCATACTGCCTTGCCCATAGTATCCTCCACTATTTCCACTGCCACGACCTGCAAACAATTGACACAAGGTCACGCATACATACCTTAAAAAAAGAAAAAACGTGATGGGTAATACGGAACAGTTCGTTGAAGATAACTTCTACTAAAACAACAATACTTCAGCACTACTTTTCTAAACAAGCATCTGCTGCAGTAGCAAAATGCACAAAGCCCCGATTTACAGTTTACGCTGAACCACCACCCTCCTTCCCTTTCTTCCAGCACAGAAAGCCCAGCCCACCACCCTTCCCCACAGTCTGTCAGAAGACAGATGTTAGCAACATTTTACAAAATACATTTAAAAAGAGAACTTTTACTTACTATATCCGCCCAAGCCATCAGGAGTTCCGTATCCGCCACTGTAATTGCTACCCATTCCCATTCTACCAACAGAACCGTAACCTTGATCTGAAAAGCAGGAAGTGCATCGTTACAAGCCTGGAACTCCTTAAGACTTGGCAAAATGTCAGTTAAGCCTGGAACTGATGCGTACCCATTCCGTCTCTGCCATAGCCGCCCATTCCAGAACCACCTCCAGCAGTTGAATTCAGGAATAGCTCAATATATCGATGCTCTGTAGGGAACAAAAGCACCTCACTTAGTATTTGGTTTCAGAAACCAGAAGCATAGAGATGCAAAGCAAACCCACCCCACCTTACAAGTAAGTCACAAGCCCACAGAAATTGAGTTTGGTATGTGATAGATGGCAAAAAGCCTTCTGACCTGGGTACTGCCTGCACAGCAACTTCAGTTTAATGCAGGTTAAACCCTTATATTCAGTTTCCCCTTATATACTCTGGTCAGTGAAAGCATCAGGTGAACATGACACTCACGCATGTGATTTTTATCCTTAGACATGGCAGCTACTGCATCCTCATGTGTTACAAACTCCACATCAGCCTCTCCTGTAGCTCTTCCGTCTGCCCCAATATCAATGTGAACTCTTATGGGGTTCAATGGTGAGAAAAACTGAGAATTGAAACAAAAATTATAAATAAATAACACTAATGCAGAATTCCAGCCAGGTACTTCCTACCGCTTAAATTCAATTACTAATTTCCAAAGTATCACTTAGTGATGCTTTTGGACCGTCAACATTAGGTTAGTCTACACTTACAATCCATTATTATTACACAACTTGAAGAGCTCCGGCTACAGAACTTGAGGAGCTTTCTGTAAAGGCAAGGATACAAACAAGAATTCCTGCCTCCACATGCTGCTTTAAGCAATGAGTTCTAATATAATGCCATCCTGGAAGAGGAAAATAATCACTTCGTTTTTGAAGCAGCAGAGCCAAATGTATTTCTCAAAGCAAGGACACGTTTGTGGAATTCATAAAAAGCTGTCAATCAGACTGCTCTTCCCTGCTACATAACTCGAGAGATACAGTGGTATTTCTGACTAACAGCCTTTTTACCAAACAGTATATGCAAACAAGCCTTTGGTATGCCACAGAAGTACTACTCATCAACTTGCAACAACATACTCTGAATCAAAGGCTCAAGTTTGGCCCTTGCTCTCAGAAAGTCTTTAGACTACAGATAACAATCAAACAGACACAAAAATACAGCCGAATTAAAAAAAAAAAAGCCACCAAAAGAAACCAAAACAACAAACAAGCACAAGCTTAAGCATGGAGTCCGTCTGTCCCCCAAGAGAGGCTGTGCTTAAACCAAGCCTTATATCCCAGGAAAACTGTCTCCCTACAAACACCACATCTATACTGACACAAGAACTTCCCAAATTCTTGCAGATGTACTTTTATTTGCCTCCCTGGTATCTTATGAGTAATGGGACACCATCTCCTCGAACTGAACACTGCTCCCAACAGTCTCCCCACCCTCTCCCTCCTAAAATAAAGTCTCAGGTCAAAAAATAAATAGGTCAATACAATCAAAGTTTCACATTTGCTATCACTCTTTTACAAAATCAAAAATCTTCAGTTAAGCTTAAACAAACTCCTGAAAACCTTAAAATATGGGTACTGATTGCAACAACTGCTCTCTCTCCAATACACCTTTTCTGGAAATGAAAGAGTACAGAGATTAACGATAAATATAGCTTGGCTGACTTCTTCAGTAATCTCACCTCAGACATTACCCTTCTAAAAGCTCGTTTACTACAAAGTTTTGCAAAACTTGCATAAAAGGCCATTGACTTCAGTTGGCGGATGTATTAGAGCTATTAATCACTTGAGATCTTTAATTGAGTTTGGAACAGGAAAGGCAAGAACGTGCCAACTCTTGGCATTAGAAAGCCCTTTTCCCCACTGTACTTACATTAGCAATATCATTTTCTGTTGCTCGAAAAGGCAGTCCTCTCATGTGAACAAAGTGACCGCCACCATGGAAACCCGACCCTGCCTCTCCAGCTCCACCATAGCCATGTCCTCCCATGCCTATTAAAAAACCCAAACCAAACAAAACCACACACCTGTAAGATCATCACAAAAAGCCAGAAAAGTCCTTACTACTGTTTTTCTGAAAGTGCTGACTTCATACCACTGCATGTAAGTTGTTTACATGTTCCATGTATCAACCCAAATACTAGCAGAAGACATGGCAAGCAATGTGTTTACTTTTTCCTAAAATTCCCCAGTCCTGTTTCCCAGCACCCCCCCCTTTTTTCAACAACCTTCTTTCTTTACAAAATAATCTAATGAAGAAAGCAGTTATTTCTGTCTTGGTAATACTATGTTTTACAACTCAGTAAAAATATTTTTAAACAATTTATTTAAAAAGTATTTTTTTTACCTCTCCCATCCCTCATTCTGTCATCATAGCCATCATTTCCGTAGCCATAGTTATTATAGCCACCATAATCATCAAAGCCACCGTACCCTGTGCAACAGAGAGAAAGAAAGGAGTGATTACATCCTTACCCAAAATTCACAGAGCACTGCACAAGAGTCAATTTTTCAGTCTTTGGGCACCCAGCAGTTTGCAAACAGCCTCTACAGACTGGTAAACCTGAATTTCTGGACAGGGTGCAGGTGTATGTTTCCTTTTACATAGTGACTATAACATGCAAGTGAGAGATCAAATTCTGCTGAAAATACAGTTCCCTTATTATTTCCATTAATCTTAAACACGAAGCCACATTTGTTGATACAGCACAAGTAGACATTTTTTTTGAGATAACTGCGTCAAACCTAATGGGTACCGTAGCTACTGTTCATTTCTTTATTTCTTGACAAAGATGTCAGGAACACAAAACTGACAACAGAACCTCCAGTCATTAGATAAACATACCACCGTCATATCCACCACCTCCTCGACGCATTCTGTCATACATACTTCCACGCCCAGCTCCATAATAACCCCCTCTTCCTCCTAATGGTCTATCATATGGTCCAGGTCGTTGTTGTCCCATCATTCTTCTCGGCATGTCACAGAATCCTCTGATTTCACTCTTACTACTTTTGAAGATTTCAATATATCTAATAAAAGAGGATTTTCAAGGTACCAGTAAGAATACATGCATAAGCTCTCTGAATATTACACAAGGCCATACTACGTTTTCTATAACTAAATGTACAATCCAACAGAAGTGACTAGAGATGCCATACAACTTAAGTTTCTCCTCAAAACTGCAAGAATCTTAAGTGTATATACAAAAAACACACAACACTTTATACAGTGGCAAAAATTACTATGTGAAAATTCCAGCTGTACAGATTAAGCATAAAACATGTCTTTCCAGTATGAGAAACATACTGTTGAAAAACAATGTCTAGCTATAGTAGCATTTATCACTAATTACCCTACACAGGAATGATTGAAACAATTTTCTGAGTTTAGCAAGCTACCCAGAGCAATACTGTCTCCCCCACCCCCCAAAGCTACTGTATTTCCCAAGTTAACTTAGGATCAGTTATAAAAATTCTTAAAAAAAGCCAGTTCCATATAATGGTCCCCAACCCCCCCAAAAGCATTACTGACCCACAACCCCCAAAAATAAAGATTTAACACCATCCCAAACTCTCCATCCCCACCTGTGCCCTATTCTTTCCTTGTGTTTCCCCAGAGCATTTTCTGCTATCTCCTTTGAAGCAAACTGCACGAAGGCCTCCCCTGTGCTTCTCCCCTGGTAGTCCAGCGTCAATGTTATCCCATTTGGCACGATTTCCAACCCTTTAACCCAAGGACAAATAACCCCATCAAGGGGAACAGTGTTAAAGGCTGAAACATTCCCATCTGTAGCAAATACTTAAAAGCATATCTAAACAACAACAACGAAAAAGAAAACCACCTTGTTTCCCCCATCACCCAACAATACAAGCCAACGATCTTTCATTAAACATTTATGGATTTAGCCATACTTCTTTTCCCGTTTAAACTATGCAAAAATACAACCACCTAAGTTACATGAAACATATATAGCTACCAATCAAGCAATTTAGCTGATCCAAATGCTAACATTCAGGTTTTCCCAAAATGCATAATGCGTTTACCACCTCAACAAAATTAGATACGTAACTCTGTTTTACTACATCTATGGTTATTTGTATTTCATTTACAGGGCATAATTCTTACTTAAGATAAACTAATTTAACACAATCCCTCCCATCCACCCCATAAACAGCTATTACAAATTAAAATGTGCAAAACATTGTGTAAAAGATACAAGAAAACTCAAGTCACTATATTCAACTATACTAGAGGTACCTTGGAAAAACTGAACAATCTCTTCTTTGCTGCAACCAAATGGTAGGCCTCGAAGTCGTACCACTGTTCCATCATTAGTTGTATCGTTTGGCCCATTATGTTTTCCAGTCCAGTCCATCTTTTATTTAAATCAAAGCCTAAAAAGAAAAAAAAACAAAACAAAAAACTTTTGAGATTCCATACATGACCAAGTTCCTCCCCTCAACAGAAATCTGGTAGTTTTTCTTCAGACAATTAGTACTAGGAATAATGAGCTTTTTTTTTCTGTTATGTATTTAAAATTGTGTTTGATCGTATCTACAGCACGCACACATCTAGAACCACCCCGCGCTCTGACGGGGGGGCAGCACGTGGGCGGGTACAGCACATAAAGCTCGTTATTTACTCAGAGTACGTCGAACATCCCTTCTATCAGCTTTGGTGGGGGCTTTCTGCGTTATTTCTGGGGGGGTTGTTATGCGTAAGTTGAGGAAGGCGCAGGAACCACGCAACGGTTCCTGCGCGGAAGCACAAAGCCTTCCTTTGTCTGCAAACAAAGCGGCCGGGGCCACGCTCCCGACTGTTTTTTCGGGTGTTTTTTCCCTTCCGCCAAGCCGGGCGGCGCGTTACCCCGCGGGGGCGCGGCCGGGGCCGGGCCCACCCCGAGGGCAGCCGGGCGGGCGCCCAGACCCCGCCGGGGACGGGGAGGTCGGGCCCGCGCGGCGGCAGGTGCGTGCACGCGCGCCGCCCTCCGCCGGGGCGCGTGCGTACGTGCGCGCGAGGCTCCGCGAGCGCCCCACAACGGGCCGCGCGGCCGCCCAGCCGCAGCACCCAGGAAACCGCCGCCGCCGCCCTCCTCGCGCGCGGGGAGGCAGGCCCCTCCCCCCCGGCCCGCGCCGCCGACACCGCGGCCCTGACCCACCGCCCGCTCCCCGGCGCCATTTACCGCGCCTCCCCGCGGCCGCCCCTTCCCGCCTCCCCTCTCCCGCCCAGCTCCCCGCCGCGCCCCGCTGCCACCTCTCCGCCTCGCAGGAGCTGCCCGGCCTCCGCCCGCGCAACCTCGGCCCCCCGGGAGCCCCTCGCCCGCCGCTCTCCTGGGGCCGTCGCGGCCCTCGGCTCCACCACTCAAAATGGCGGCCGTGCTCGGGAACGAGGCTCCGCGGAGAGACGCCGCGCCGCCCCCTCCCCCCCGCCCTCTTTCGGGAGCGCCGCGGCCCACGGCTCCCGCATTTGCGCGCCGGCCCCGCCACCCCGTCGAGGGGGCTCAAAGGCCCGCCCGCCCCAGGGCCTGAGCCCCCTCTGCCACCGCCACCCTGCCTGCGGGCACCCCGGGCGGGCCCTGCTAGGGCTCCCTCGGCCCGCTCCCTCCGCACTCACCAGGAGACCCTCGCACACCCCTCGACGCGCTCCGGCAGGAGCTTCTGCCGCGAAGGAAGCTCCTCCTCACTTCCAACCTGCCGGTGGGCTCGAAACGTACGCAGCGGAGATGGGCAGGCGCGCGTCCCGGCTACGCAAGTATCGCGATAAGCCGCGCCGCGCTGCTCAGCCCCGGCCGCGCGGCCCCGGCACATGCGCGCCTCCGGGCAAAGGCGACAGCGCGTGCGCGGCGCGGCGGCCCGGCAGTTCCCGCCCATTCCCCTCGCGGCGGCCGGCGGCCGGGGCGCGTGCGCACTGTGCCTGCTGTCACGCGGTGCCTGCGTGCGCTTGGCGCCAAGCGGGCTGGGAGCGCGCGGGGCGGGGCGCGTGCCCGTAACGGCTGCCCGGGGATCGCCTCAGGCTGGTGGCCGTGCCCGCCGTAGCGGGGTCCTCCGGGTGTCCGGCTGCCTCGGCGCAGGCTTGGCGGCGAGGATGGGGGGCTTCTCCCGTATGGGCGCACGCAGTGGCAGCCCGCCTCCCCTCGGCTTTGCCGCTGCGGTAAACCCGCGGCAGGCCGCGCCCGCGGGCGGCCTCGCACGGCTCCCGCTTTCGTAAATGCTTCAGCTGTGGTGGGAGGGCCCGTTAGAGCGCTCTGGAGCTGGCGGCAAGCGGCGGAAGGGGGAGGCTAAGATCGTTTTTAAAGAATTGAAAGCAATTTGCCGAGCGCTGGGGGTGTGGAAGGAGGCCTGAGCCCACGTACGTGCTCGGAAGTGACGGGATGGCGGCCCGCTGGCCCCTCCTGCCGTCGGGGAAACATTAACAGAGCGCGGCTGGCGTTTAAGGGTAAAACTGGTCAGACAGCACCTTGCAGAGGGCAGGTTAAGACTAAATAGGCGCAAATGACAATGCAAATTCCTATTTTTACGGTTGATGCATTTACAAACCGGCCATTTTCTGGAAATCCTGCGGCAGTTTGTCTGCTTGAAAATGTAAGTTGAAAAATAACTTCTGTGAAGGACTGCAGTGGCGTTTACCGTTCTGTACTTGACCTGAGCACTCAGCACGGCATTAGACTTTGCTTCCTTCGCTCAGGAGTTTTGCTTGCAAGCTTTGTTTGCTGTTGCTCCAGAATACGGAGAAATTAGTGCAAGGGTATGCTTTTTTTTTACCCATCAAATTTTTTTTCATACAAGACACGCTTCGAATTTTTTGTGGGTTTTAATTTTTTTTTTTAAGGAATATACTAACTTGTTTTAACAGAGTTACGCAAAAAAGAAATGGCTTAATTTTAAAGGCCCAGGAATTCAGAATGAAATCTCTGAAAGGAAATGCTGTAACAGAATCAGTACTCTAGTTTTTGAAGGAAGTGTTAAAAGTGGGTTTTGGTGTTAGTGTGTTTTTTGTGTTCCTCCCTCCTTTTTTCTTTATTTTTTTCTCTTTCTGTGGAAAGAAAGTGGGGAAATACTGAACTGGATCTGAGTCTTTCACCATTACTGGGTCAGATTCAGCTTTGCCCAAGTTTGAACAGCGAATTTTTATTTTTTCAAAGCGTGGTAGTTTTAGCGCAGTTGACAGTAGTCATCCTCATCAGGGCGTTCTGAACAGTTGGTACTAATCTATACACAGTTGATAATTTCTACCAAAACCTAATCATTAAACAGCATTAGAAATGTATAGGCCTTAAAATATTTGTATGGTAACACTTGATGAGAATTTTAAGTATGAAAATATATGTAGAGAAGTCAATGGCGGTAGCTTCTACTGACAATATGAATCTTCTCTAGATGTTCCTAAGCCTATCTAGGTCTCCTACACTATAGCCCACTTACCAGATCAGCTAAAGTTATGACTCGGAACATGAAACTTCAGAGGTATTGTTGGCCCCCTGAAATCTAAATTCTCCCTCTGAAAGTGATCTTACTTAAAACCTATGAGCTTCTAGTTGCATTTTTTATATTAATTTTGCTTTATTACATTAGTATATTGTGAAGGCAACTTATTTGCATGTTGCCTTTGGAATGTTGGGGTTTTAAAGTTATTTTCTACAGTATCTGGGGCTAGAGGCTTTAGTGTTAAAGTAGAGATGCTAATTCATAATTTAATTCTATGCTCCAAGAAAGTGTGGTGCACCTAGCAGCAATGTTTCTGTTCTCTGTTCCCTTCAGAGTCTCAGGAGATGCTTTGCAAAAACTTGGGAGCAAGGCAAGACTGGCAAAGCAAGCCCTTTTGGTTTTCAGAAGTGCCACAGGATGGCAGTATTTCAATGAAGTTCTGTTTTTAATAACATTCTGGTTGGTCTTTGTTGTGGTTTAGTATCTTCAGAGTAATTGACAAAAGTGTTTTCCTGGAATAAAGGAGAGGCACTTGTTACTGTAAAAAGTTAGATTGTTGTTTTACTGTATAGAATGCACTCTGCAAATACAGGTCTATGATACCCATCAGTAATGGGTATGAAATCTGGCTGGGAAAGGATTAAAGTTACTAAGGGAAATAAGTAAAGTTAGCAGGGCAAATGTTTATCTTGCAGAGGATGAACCTGACCAGGTCCACTTAGTATTTTGTTTCATATTTTAAAAACCAGATTCTCAAACCTGGCCAGTTAGCATAGTTGTGTGGAGATCGAGCGATCGAACAAAGGTGAAGTCAAATTTTATGTAATTGCTACAACTTGTGTATCCTGGGCTCAGTGTTCATTGGTTTAAATCTGTAGGCAGTTAGAGCAGAATGTAGTGAGCTTACAGCATTTTTGTTTTTCAGTTTCTCGGCTTCTGCTGACTTAGCATGTCAACTTGTTCTTGTTGTTCAGAGCAGTATCAAGGGTACAGCCATAAGGGCTGATCAGCCATCTTGGTTGTTGCCCTAGCCATTACCACATACCTCTTGCTGGCATGAATTTTTTAGAGTTTCAAAAAGTTGTAGTTATTTTTAGATTATGTTAATAATGACTGACTTCTCAGTGTGACTTTAGTCATAACTTTTAAAAAGAAGATTTGTGTTCATGGAAAGACTGAGTTTAGTGGGTTTGGTGATTTTATTTTCCATGTATTCCAAGAATTTGTAAACTAATGGGAGAGATAGAAGTGCCTATGTATCACACTGATTGAACTAGTTACCCTGTTTTATGCTTAAAAGTTTGGGGTTTTTTTTCCCCTCTCAGAAAGTGTTTTAAACTAAAAACTATGTTTATTATAATTAAATGTCTGTATTTATTTGATAAAGTTTGATTCTGCATTTTTTGGCCTGCTCTTAATTGGATTTTTGGTTTCATCATTAGGACCTGGGTGAAGAATTGCACCAAAAAATCGCAACAGAAATGAATCTTTCAGAAACTGCTTTCATCAGAAAACTGCACCCTGGAGATGACTTTACCAGAAGTGGGTACTTCCTTTTACCCACCAAAATCTCTTACAGGGGAATAGGAAGACACTGTGGGTGCATTTGTAAGGAATGATGCTAATTTGTGAGACAGCCAAAGCATAATTTTGGAACTGTGATGTATCGTACTTAATATAATAATGAGCCTTTTGCACATAGATTCTTTATAAAGTATTTGTGCTCTGTATCAAGTTCATTTTACAATATGGAAACATTTATTATTCTTGAATTAGAGAATTTGTTTTAGTGTCTTTTACTAAATAAGTTGTACAGAGAAAGTGTCCTAAAAATGCTGTGCAAAGATCCTTCAGTTAATACTTGCCTTTCTATTAATAATATCCCGAGATAACTTCTTATACAAGTGGAAGATAGAGATGGAACATGCTTATTCCAAACACACAAGACTGCAAACTGAGTAGAATCTGGCTTGGATGCTTAGGAATTCATCACTGGGGTAACTAAGCTACTATTTGAGTTTGTCACAAAATCTCACAAGTTGTCTATGGAGCCAATACTGGAAAATAAAGGTTTCCAACAAAATTGGGAAATCTGAAGTTGCCCAAATCAAACACACTATGTTGCTTGTTTGAATGGTTTGAGTGGAGGGACTTCACTGGTGTTCTTTGGTAAGGGATGTATATATTATGGGAGAGGAAATGGAGAGACAATAGACAAGATGGAAAATACCAGACAAATACAGAGTTTGTTCAGAATCACTTTGTGGATTAGTTTTCAGCTGAATCAGTTTACTGAATCTGCTTACTTTGCAGTTGTGTGATGGCATGAGCCAGGGGGCTGGAACCCCACTAGCTTGGAGTTAGATTCCAGGTTAAGGCATCATGTTGGCATCATGTCGCTTTGACATGATGTAGTGGCAGAGAGAAATAAACATCTCTGAGGTTATTGGCTGTCCGAAAGAGACCCTTGAACACTGTGCAAACAAACAGTTCTTTATTAGTTGATTGCTTGTATGGGGACTGGGATTCTGTAGTCTCTGTAATTAAAGAGGATTTTCTTAAAGTAGTAGCTATCATTGCTTACTCCTGTTGTTAATAAATTGGAATTTGTTTTAGGGTTAGACTAATTGCTTCAGTCAGGAAGTGGTAATACTTTTCATTTTTCATGGTAACTTTTTTTAAATCTTAACACCTTGCCAGTATGTTTACACATTTTTTTTTCCTCCAAGTCATCCATATTCAACTGCATATAAAGCTCCAGCTGCTTTCCCATTAAAGTGCTTTTGGTATTAATGGGACTAGAGTTTGTGACATCAGAACTGTACAGCTGCTGAAGAGATGCACAATTTTTTTGAAGGAATTCAGTCACTGAGCTACACCTGCAAATGTGTGTATTGAGGGGTGGGGGGGAGTGAGAGGAGACCAGGAACATTAAAATGTTGTTTATGAGACTGTCATCTGCTTCTGGAACATTAGTTGATGTAGTAAGGGCTCCTGGACAAAGAGTATGCTTTTGCAGGAGTATGAGTTTGATCAGTCATTTAATTTCATTTTAGCTTTAAAAAAATCTGTGTTATTTTAGAGATGTGCTGATTTATCAGAGTACAAAATGTCGTCTTAGTCTGAGTACATCTGCATGTCTCAAGCATCCAGGCAGGTGTTCCGAGTCACAGAGCTTGTCTGTCTCCAGTCGGTCATGGGTGACTCCATTTCCTCCTGCGTTCAGCCACAATTCCCACTTAGGGGAGTGCATTAATGCCGCAGGGCAGGCGTGCAGCTGGGTTCTCTGCCGTGCCTCAGAGCACTTCTCTGCCATGTCCATTAGTTTCATCCACTAGGTTTTGCTGGGACTCTGTTTTCATTACATAGGGGACTGACTTCAATGAACAAATTTTTCACGGGGGCAATGACAGGAGTTGTTTGTTGTTTTTTTTTTTTTTTAAATATCATTTGGGTTTTTTGCACCTTTTGGTTGTGTTTGTATGGTAATTATTCACTTGAAATATGTTTTCGTAATCATTCTCTTAAACACCATGGGACAAGAACTCTGCAAAAACATCAGGAAACCAAGTATAGTGCATTTTGCTTCTAGTTCTTTTAAACAACAAATAGAAATATGATTACTAGTGGAGGGTTAGTATGTATTAGAGGCTTTTACCGGTCTTGACTGGTGGTTTAAGCAAAATAATTCATAACTGACCTAGCTCTGATACAGGTTCTATAATACTAAAAAAACTATCTTCAACCCCTACAGTGTAACCCAGCCTGCAAGCGTATAGAAATAGTGACTGTGACGCTCTAGGATTCCATAATATGCCAGGACACAAAGGCTTTATCAAAGGTCTCTACTTTATTAAAAATTACTACATATACCACAAAAATCACCAATAGCAAGTATATCTATGATTAATGAAGTGACTATATATATCTCTCAAGCTATTACAAATTATTATAAATGATCAGTAGTATAGCAGGAATCAGCAATAGCAGCAAGAAGTGTGTATCTACGGTATTACAGGTTACTACAAACTTATCACTAGTCAGTAATCAAACATCAATAATGTAACAGTAGTTATACTTACAGTAGATTACTTACATGTATATGTATGGTACCAAGCACATTAAATAGATTCCAGAGGGTAGGATGCAGCAAGCCCAGAAGTGGAAGGACAAACCAGACTCAGCCCAGAAGTGTGCCCAGAGGGGGACCAGTAAAATAGCAGTCTCAGTTTGACAATGATCTGTGTCATGGAGTTTGGAGTCAGCCGTGTGTCCCTGGCAAGGGTCCATGATCTCATATAAGGTTTGTGCAGACCTGTTTAGGACAGGCAAAAATACATGCAGCACAGAAAGGTCTTTGAGAAGCTCCAATTCGGGTAAAAATTAAGTAATTTTTATATCAGAGACATAAGAGAATACAGGACACCACCACTTGAAGAAGCCAGTGAATGCTGTTAATTCCAATTTTTCACATGGAACAGCCAATAGATAATGATGTTTTCTATTTTCTCAAAGCAGTTTTTATTTTTCCAGACTGTTTTCCTGTTCTTCCAGTTAGAACATCCAGTAGCAGTTAGATTCTTACTTTTTAGGGATGCTTTACCCTTTTTCCAGACTATATTTCACTTTTTTCAGGGGTTAAGTTGCTGTTACAGTTTGTTGATTTTGTGCTTACTGATGGTATCTTGATGTGTCTAGCTACCCAGCAGCGCTTCAAAGGTGCAAGCTTCGCTTCTCAAGGATGCTGCTGGTTCACAGGCCTAGTGCTCAGGTTGGCAGGCATTTCTGCGCTGTATTTCCTTTGCTTTTCTAACAAAGTAGCTTTTTTCTGTTACAAGTAGACTCCTGTTGTTGGCCTGACTCAAAAGCAATAGCTATTTCAAATATCAGTACAAAATAGGTTCCTAATAAGTCGTGTTTAAGACCAAGGCTGATTATAATGTGCATTTTGATTAACTGAAATGTCATCACTCTGTGTAAAGTTTTGAGATAAATTGAAGCTATAGACTTCTTCCACTTAATAATGCATAATAAACTTTATTGTCAAGGTTCCTGCTTTGGACTCAGGTGGTTCACCCCAGCCAATGAAGTTCCTCTCTGCGGTCATGCTACACTTGCAGCAGCTGCTGTGTTGTTTCACATACAAAGTATGTTTACAATCTATTTATTACTATAACATTTTAGAAAATTTACTTATAATTAAGACCTCTATTTTCTGCAACAAAAGCAATTAAATACTCAGAACATTTAGAGAACACATCTAGAAATCCGTTAGGTATTGTCTTTTACAACTGCTCTGTAATTGTAAGGTAGTCTGATGCCTAAACTTGGATTCCAGTGCCCTACTATTACTCATTTAAGAAAAGTGTTAGCTGTCATCTGGGAGAGGTACAATAGAATTTGATGAATAAGGAATATTTCTCTTTCCATTAAAAGGAAATTTCCATTCATTCTAGGAATGTGCAGGAAAGATTCCCCAGCAATTGCTGTGCTTGTTACCTTCAGAAGATTATTTGTTGAGGTAGTTGGGGATTTTGTCTCACAATATGCAAAATACAGGTTTACTGTAGTTAATTCTATTTTAGCTGTATAACCAATTTTTCTGAATATACTGAGCTACTCTATTATAATTCAGATTAAAATCCTTGTGTTTGGTAATGTTGCAGTGTTATCTTTCTAGAAAACACAAATTCAGTTCTGACATTTGTGACACTGAGTGGGGACTTAAAAGCCAGACAAGTGGAAGATTATATTGTGCTGGACTTACCACTTTATGTAACCTACCCACAGGTCAGTCAAAATGTTATTCAGTAAAGGCTTTCAAGGAAAGTGTGTGTTTATATTTGTATGCGTATGTCAGTCTTATCTGTCTTGTCTGTAGTTGGATAGATAGACATATATATATTCTATCTTTTACAGTGTGGTTTGGTTTTTTTTTTCTTCAGGTACTTCATGAAGTAGAAGAGTTAATAAAGGTAAAAAAAATAATCTATATGTGGTCTTAGAAGCACATTTATAATAGCCATAGTTATTCTTATAATTGCTAAGAAGTGGCCACAAGGCATTGCTTGATGTACTCCTGAACTTGAAACACTCAACTTTAAAGGTCCGAGTCATGCAGCTCAGGAAATGGAATTCTCCAAAATGCTGCAGTTGCACTTTTGTCTCCCACTACCATTGACTGGAGTGTCAGTATTTATTTCAGTGGCATTTTCAGCCTGTAGTCTGCATGTGAGAGCAATCTAGTGGCCTTGCCCTCTTCTAGGTCCCTGAATTTCTTTCCAAGTTGACATATACAGAGCTCTTAGCACCTACCCATACCCATTCATGCACTTGGTGCATTTACTTTTCTTGCTTGCATGTACTTGACAGCTGCATGAAAGACCCTGTGTAAGCCCTGTTCTAGCAGGGAATTTGTTCTACAAAAATGTTAAGGAAATATTTTGTACTCAAATGATAGTGGTTTTTCTTTGTCTCCTTTAACTTTTCCACCAGGCAGCCATTGGTGACATGGTTGTTCAAGATCTCCGTTATTCTCCTGATACAAAGAAACTCTTAGTCCGCCTCAGTGATGCTTATGAAAGGTGTCATGCTTTTTTTTTTTTTTTTTTAAATTAAGTGTGCAGAAATTGAGTCTGCGTGTTTAACCTCTGTTCCTTACATACTAGGCTCTTTTATCTGTTTTTTAAATGGGTGGAGGTTAAAACCTCTTAATTTTAAATAACTGTTTAACATAGGATTTTATCTTCTAATGTGAGCTGCTTGAACCTGCAAAGCTGAATAAGATCAATCTGAAATCTATGTCCAAGAAAAGGAGGTGTAGGAAACTATTTTAACGATGGTGCATTTTCCCCATCCGTCTGAGTAAAAAAAGATCCAGTAACCTAGCAGGAAATGAGGAGTCTTGCTTCTCAAATGAAAAAGTAATAGTTGCATAGCTGTAGAGGTCCTCTTAGTGAGATAGGGTGCATTAACAGAATACCATGGATTCTTGTTCCCAGTTGACTGTAATCTGCTTACCCATGCTTAACAGCATCATAAGTAGCTTAACAGAGAAAATTCCAATTCAAATTATTCCAAACCATTTGTTAATCTGAGAGAGCTGAACTTCATTAAGTCAAGTATGATTTGGATAGATATTGGCCAAACACAACTTCTTTATCAGGCCAAATTACTATTATTTTCACTTGCAGTTTGGCTGAGCTAACGTTTAAAGAGTGGGGCTAGCAGGGAGATAGAAATATCTTCAGCAGAGAACTATTTTTGCTCTTTCAGACTTTATTTTTTAAGGAGGTATCTGCAGCTTCTCAGACTTGAGGCTGTTGTGCTTTAGAATCCCATGAGGATCTGAATGGTGTTAGTTATTTGCTTGCTCTTTGCATTCTGTACTGGTGAAATATTTCTTTCAGTGATTAAAATGTTGAAACAAAAGTGTGCTCTTTTGTAGCTAATATTCCAGGATACTCTGCTTTCAGAAATAGATAGGAAATGCATGGCTTGAAATTTTTACTCTGTTTGCTTAAAGCATGTTATATTTAGGGTAGCCTTCTGTCCAATGACATTGGGAGGACAGTGCCCTAGCAAGATTCCTAAATCTTGTCTCTACGTTTTGCTGTGGCTGCTTTGGGATTGTAGAGAAGATGATTTAGTAGTTTTATGTTTCTTTTCAATACTTAATGTAAAATGAAGAATATGGGCTATTAAAATTCTATAATTATATTCAAGGTCTGTTTTGGAACAACTGCAAGTGAGCGCACAATGCTTTTTATCAGCTGAAAAGACGGGAAAGGTGAAAGGACTCATACTCACTCTTAAGGGAAATTCCAGTGGAAAACATAAAGGCCACGATTTTTACTCCAGATATTTTGCACCTTGGTATGGGGTTCTGGAAGACCCTGTTACAGGTATGTTTGTGTGATAAATAACTCTTACTCTTGTTTCAGTTCAGTTAAGAGGTTCTTATTAAACTTAATGAATCTGGTTTTGTGCTTTGGAGTCTCTCATAAATTACTGTTTCATATGGATAATAGTAGTGTGCTCATTAAACTGAAAACTTTCATGACTGTTGCTAACTCATTCAGAAAAAATCAGCTTCTTGCTGTCATCAGGCCAGATATTCCTGTGTCTTTTTCAGATCTTTTTTTAATCTCTTGTAATGATTTCTTAATAATGCTGCATGTCCTGGTGTCCTTGAGCCCTGGTAATTATGGTTACTTCACAGTAGAGTTTCCAGAAGGGTGTCTTTGTCCCTAGCTGCTAAGGTAGACTGAAGCAGCATTTCTAGCTATGAATTTGAGAAGTCCTCCTAAATTTTTAAGCCATCTGCCAGTCAGGAAACAAGAAATCTGTTTTCTAGTTTTCAGAAGCTGTGGTGAGACCATAAAGATCTCTTTGAGTTAGAGCCTGATACTTACTAATATTCGAAACTGAAAAAACCCTGAGGTTTTGTTGTGAAAACTGTTAGGAGAAGAAATAGTTTTGTTTTACACATTGACTTCTATGCACTTGTTCCTATTTTTAAAAAATACCCAAAAGTCTGTTCAGATTTTTCATGATTAGCTGTTCCTATTTCATTGAATAACATCATATTTATATGAATAACATTTTAAATATAGTATTTTGAGATTCTGGTATTAGGAAACCACTTTTGATAGACAAATGAGTACTTCGGCTCAAGTATTGTAATAAAAACCTCCCACCTATTTGTTATTCCTACCAGTTGTGGCTAATCATGAAGCCCTCACCTAGGCAAAATTTCCAGTGAAGCCAGAAGATGAGGAAGTAATACTGCTTTATTGTAAATAAATGATAAAGCCTAAAGTTCTGTCTGCTGCAGACTCTTAGGTGTTTTTGCCCTAAACACACGTGTGGCACTTGATTTGTTTGTGGCATGTACCTTTTGGAATGCACTTGCTCTATAAAGTAGTGATTCTAATCTAATTCCATACTTTATTTTCCAATTTCTTTTAAGGATCTGCTCATGCTGTTTTAAGCAGCTACTGGTCAGAGCAGCTGGGGAAGAAAGAAATGCTTGGTAAGAGAAAATGTTTTCTTGCAAAGCTGCCCATTTATGTAAAAGCTACTCACTAGAAAAGGAAAAGTTATATTATTACTACAATCCAAACTGTAGCAATAACTCCCTATGCATTTTCTCAATATGAATAGAACATTATATAATATTTTATGTGTCAGGTGATCTTTAAGAAATGGCTTTCTCTCCTACCCACCAACATCATGCCTGCAGGGAGTTCAAAGTATCAGTTTCTAGATTGTAACTCTCTGCAGTTAGGTTTTGATCTCAGCTTTTGGGTTTTAGTTTTCATGATCTTTCATCATAACTGAAGCTTGGTGAACTTCAGATGATGTTGTTTATGTCTTTTGATTGAATTTCACTTTACTCCTTGGTCTTTATGGCTTGCATTTTGGGTATTGGGAGCAGGTATCGTTTTCATTATTGATGTGTACTTCTCAGTACAGTTTGGACAGTGTTTTCCTTTCCCCTCATGTATATTAAGATGATACTGAAAAAAGTCATATGGTTTCTGCCTGATTGTGGAATTTTCTTGAGAATTACTCCAGATTAATTCCTTCAGTGACTTCTTTAGGAAACTTAGGGTTTAGAATAGCTAGTGTTTTTATGGCTAGATAATAGGTATTTTTAACAGATTCTACTTACGGAATGTGCCTCGTGGTACGCTTTTTACTGGTTTCTGATACATCTGTGTAGGTATGAAGATCAGTTTTCCTCAGCATGATGATGTTTTACGTGGTAGCAAGGAATGATATAAGAAAGAATAGTCATGTTACAAGAACAGAAAGAACATGATTGGCTTTAAATATGTAAGCATGGGGACAAAATACATAGGCATAGGCAAATTTTGTTTGTGATTTTATTTGCAGTCTTACTTTTAAATGATTAAGCCTTAGTCTGAGATGACTGTCCCTCTGAGGTCAAAAAAAGAGATTTACTGGTATTCTTTCAGTCAGTGAGATATGCTTATTAAATCACATACTTGTTGTTAAGTAGTAAACTGAAGAACTTGGAAAAAAATTAGAGAAGCTTAATAAATGACAACACAAGAGGCATTGGGTGTCTCTTTGCTTCTCAAGTTTCTAGTGCTTTGCCAGAGAATGCACGAACAACAGAAGCAACACAAAATACCCTAGCTGCTATCTGGTTCCCTAAGAGGTGGCAGGGGATTACGATTCTTTTGTGTACCTGACCGCAATTAAGTCTTTGGTAATATTTTGTTTTGAACAGAGGTTGGATCCTTGATCTAATAAGGTTCCCTGTCCATAAAAGTAAACTCTTTTCCAAACAAACAGCTACCTTGAATATAAGCTTTCCTATATTTGGTCAAATGAATCTCAAAATGGATTTTGTTGATAAGGTCTTTAAAGGATATGTGATAAGTTATCATACAAAATGGATTTAAAGAGAACAAGTTCATTTGACATCTGATCAATATGTGGTCTCTACGTGTTTATGAGAAATAATTTTTCCTTACATGCATGTGACTGAGGGGTATGAGGTAGTACTGGGGCAAAATCTATTATTAATGAGATTATTTGTAAGAGATGGCTGGCAATCAAGAAGATTACATTATCACCAAAGATTAATAAAGACGACCATCATTTGAATTTTTAGAAATCTTTGCAGTAGCTTCTGTAATATCTGATACCTTTTATTGCAAGAATAAAAGAAGATTTTCTTCCATAAAATGAAAGATATTTTAGTTCAAAAATAGATCACATATGAAATAATATAAAAATGAAGAGCATTAAATCTATGTTCAGATCTCTTTGGATATTGTGACCTCTAGGAGGAGGTCAGCTGCATCTCTGCTGAAGTATCAGACATAATTTCCTGTGTTTGAGTTCTCTTCTTACTTTTATTAGACCAAATTCTCAAACAACAGCCACCACCCCCATCAACTACAAAGAGAATTTTCCAGCCTTTTTACAAGGTGAAATACTTCACAATCTTTCTTGAAATTATGTATATGTCCTTGAATTTAAGCTGGGTGTTAAATCAGAGTTCGGTATCAGTCCTTGCCTTTTTTTCGTTTGAAGAGTCTCTGCAATATTTAAATATTATTATGTCTCCTATCAGATGTATAGACTTTCATAATTGCTAATGAATGCAGTATTTAGCACTACCTCTGTATCCAGCCCTTCACATAGTTTTCACATTTCGAAGATAACATTTATAAACATACATAAGGAATTTGATGTAACCAAACAGATTAGAGGATTTAGCAAATAATTATGAAGAAAAGGGGCTTTATCCAGTACAATTTTTAATCTCGGTTGAAGCTAGAGGAATCTTTCTGTACCTCTTTACTTCAGACAACTGTAGTGATTTGCAGGGAAATTTTGGTTCTTGTTACTGCCTTTAACTTCTCTGATTCCTTCCCAGTACAGAACAGGTTTATAGCATTTGTTTTTTTTGTGGGAGGTGGGGTGGGGACCCAAACTAAAAAAATCCAACCAAAACCCAAACCTTACTTTGATAACTGTAAGATCATGCTTTCACAAATTTGGCTAGGATTTCTTTCAACAGAAAATCTGTCCCATCTTCTAACTTTTTAGTTTCCTTACTTTTTTGTGTGTGTGAAGAAGTTGCTTTTAAATCTACCTGTATTTAAGTTGTTGCTAATTTGAATTCCCATGAAGAGTTTTGCAGTTATAATCATAGTCTTCATCTTTCCCAGGTAATCTCAACACAGAGATTGATCACATCAGATTTATGCACAAGTGTATCATTTCTGCCAAAGGAGAGGAGTTTCCCTCCGTCAATCACCAGATTTATCCACCTTCTTTCTTAGAATAAAAAAAGTAATGGAGATCTTAACTTCACTTAAGAAAAAAGTGCTGCTTTCATCAGTCCTTTTACAGGGTTTAGAAGTTTGACCCAAATAATAATTTCTAAAAATAGATACTTTTAAGAGAGTGGCACTTGTTCCTGAGTTGATGTCATTATGATGATGTCATGAAGAAAATCCATTACTCCCCAAATTCTGTAAGCAGTGGTCATTGAGATCCATCCAGGCTGATGAGAAGCTCTTCAAAACAACAGGATAATACTACTACAAGGCTGCTGGCTGCTTTGTGAATGAGTGATACATGATTCTATGATTCTGTATATCAACATGCTCAATTTCACAGTGAAATAATTAATCGCTTTTATTTAAATCTGCTGTCATGAGAGAGCGGGAGAGTTTAGCTGTGTATCCACACTTGGCAATAGTAATTGATCAAATTTATCATGGTCTGGATCTTTAAGTGTCCAAAATACTCAACTTGAAGGCATTCCATGCATAGTTGTTATTCTGACGAGTTAAAAACAATAACTGGTGGTTCTGTAAGTGCAAAAGAACAGAAAGTATCTTTCTTTATGAATCTTTACATAGCTGCCATTTCCACTGTTTTGGAGTGTTTGCTTTGGGTGAGAATCTAATATCCTGTTATAAGGAAGACCTTTCTGAGTGGCTGAGAAATTGTTTTAAAGCATGCGTTATATATGCCATCTGTTACAGGTCCTATGATCTGAATACAATCTCTGCCCAATATTCAAATTATGGGTTTGTGAGGAAAACCACGCCTTTTAGCTTTGAAGAAATTTTGCACTAGTTGGAAGTTTGAGTAAGGAGACTGTGAACGTTAATGCCTCTTCATCCATTTATAGCCTTTGACAGAAACAACACTAAACCCAAACCTTTGCTAGGTGCCATCTGCACCAGACCGTTTTCTGATCACATAGTTGTGCAACTAAAGTTGGACTGCTGAAGTAAGTCTGCAGACTGAACATGTGAGGTGAGCATTATCGTCTCACCTGTATATGACTAAACAGTTTCAGCAAAAGTTTAGTTCTGTAATTATTTACAGGTAGAAGGCTATTTCTACTTAAACTTTATCCAGCTATATTAAGTTATGTATTCAGGATTATATAAATCAATATCTGTTCCTGTCTATGTAAGAATTTGGTCTCAGTTTGTGACAGCTGAAGCAGCATCTTTGTTTCTTTGTAGGCTTTTTCCGCTGCCCTGTTTGAGCTTTATTTTCCCATTATCCTGGTGTTCTTCCTTCTTATCTACAGAAATTGTCTATCGCATGAATGGGAGAATTCAGGACTGCTTTTGGTATGCAAAGGAAACTTGGTTGGCCATGTTGCAGCAAACTATCCTTCACTACTTGTCTTAACTAGCATTTTTGTCACTTGATAGACAAGTTCTAACCTGAGATACAGCCTCAGCTAATCTTCGTCTGCAAAGACAATTCATCTAGGGAGTCCCTGCTACAGTGCTTGCTCTGGTGCTGCTTGCTTTGTGAAGACAGAGCTCTCCTTTCCCTGAGTTTTCATGGATTTTTAAATAATTTGTGATAGATACTAGGGTTTTTTTAACTGTGGATTCTTGTTTCCATTTAGCTTTTCAATGCTCCCGCCGTGGAGGAGAGTTGAAGATTTCAGTGCGTAATGATGGAAGAGTTGACATTGCGGGGCGAATTGCTATTGTATTAAAAGGAAACCTGGCTTTCTGAAGAAATTCACACTCATCTCCCACACTTTCAAATTATTCATATTATGCTAGTTATATCTTCACTCTAGGCAGTGAATCACCACTGGCCTCAAAATTATTTGATTACTTATTGTCCATTTGAAAAAATTGCTTCAAAATAATCACTACTCATCTTCAAGATCCTTGGCATTGTTTTCTTCACTTTCATTTTGCCACTTCCTATGTACACTGACCTCAAAAAATGTCCAAGGACAGCTATCTTGTTTTTCTTTTTAAATGATTCTGTTCTTATTTCCAGATTCCATGTTAAAAGCCATTTCTGCTTCCTGGACTGAATTGTAAACATTTCTGATTGATAAAATAATCAAACTTTTTCCCTTTTCAGTCATTTTCCATGAAATCTGACTACAGTCCTTTAAAAAAAATTTTTTTTCTCTGCCATACATCTGCCATATATGATGCTGATATGTTCATTAATTTACTTGAATTAAAATATGAAAAAAATAGAAATGGTTTAGAGATGTGCTTTGTAGTTCTGTTCTGAACAGTATTTTTGAAAGAGGGATGGTATTGCAGTGGCTCATGTTAAATGCTGCTTGGTCAATATTTTTAATTAAAGTTTTACAGAAACATTTGACAGATTGGCATAGTGATGTATAAAAAACTGGTCAAAAATCAGAAAGAAAACTTAGTTACAGCAATGTCATTTACTTTTCAAAGACTGAAGATTTGCACCTAAACTAAAAGTTTCTTCTGTAACTTTCTTCATGAAGTGTATGGCTTCAGTTTTTGTGATTTTTTGCTTTAGTGTTCTGGTCTTTCTCTGAATTTATTAGGAATATTGAAATGTTTCAGTTACTCTAGCTAAAACTCAGTTTTCCCTTTCAAATCGCTTTTGTCCTAAGCTTTGCTTTAGTTTTTTTCTTTGCAATATTTCAAGATGAGGGATTTAAACTCAAAGGCATTTTAATACTGTGGGAATGCTGGATGTCAGCCTTATAAATTATGACGAACTTAGTCATGCCAAGTTGCCCTATTTCCAGTTATTTTGAATTTTACCATAACTTGTAACTTAGATCTTACTTAAGTCTGACTAGCTGGAGGCAAGTAACAGTGTGAGAATCCTAGGATTCATTTGAAATAAAAGCTTCTAGTTCCTGCCACTACACAGAACATACTAAAAATATGATTTTAATGCACTAGAAAGCCCAGGAGCTAGGTGGCAAGCAAAAGGATCTCCAAATGGAAATGCATGTTCTTCTTCTTCCTGAAGTTCCTGGACCTGAAATGTGGTTTATAAACATGGACTTGATCATCAGCTACAAGACTCGGCTATGCAGGCAGCTTAATAGCAGCGTTGCAACAACATGTTTAGCAGCCACCCTGACCTTGCCTTCTCACAAAGCAAACTGATAACTTTCTGGCTACTGACCTGGGTCTTCTTGGGCAATACCGCAGGCTTGTTTTGCTGCATTCGCTACTTCCTACCGGGTTATGCAGAGAGTGAATCTGGCCCATAATCTGAGATGCTTTGCAAAAAACCCCTTCCTTAAGAATATAAATGAACTAAGGAAGCAATTATTGTTTATCCGTCCACATTTAACAGACAGTACAAATACTTTTTTTTTCACTCAAGAGGTCTAATAATGAACAAAGCACAGTACATTGTAAACATATTTGCTATCTAAATTTCCTGACCAAACAAGTATCTTTGCTGCTTAATGCATTTTTTTTATAGTTTACTACTACTTTGTCACTGTTTCTGTTCAGGATAGAAAAATCACCAGAGCTCAGGTGGGAGACTGTGCAGTAATGTGTTTGTAATCAACAGATTAGTTAATCAGCCATGATTTATTAATGATGCATTAATTATACCTGATTGTGCAGTTCTGCTGCCTAAATGGAGCTTTAAAGGAGTTATTTTATTAATCATCATTGTGCTAATTGCAGACACTTACAGAAGGATTGCTAATTAAACATGCAACCATATGCAAAATAAGCAAGGCTGCTGAGAGTGGCAAGAAAAAGAGCACTCATTTTCTGAATAGCAACTTTATTCTCATGAAATATTGTGTAGTTGACCTGGTGATCCTGATTACTCACCGAGACTTATTTTAATACATTGCATATTTTCAGTCAGCAGTAAATTAAATTAATTGTGGCAAATTCTGTCCATCTTCCCTAGTGCAAAAAATATGTAGTGTGAACTTCAAATAAAATTACTTAGAATTTGTGTGGCCTTGTGTCACATTTTCATGTGAAGGATTTACCTGTTGTTTTTTTAGTTGTATATAGTTAATCTAACTTAACTATCTTGACTTGAGCAAGATCCTGAATGCTAAATTACCTTAGCACCAAATGAATTGTATGATTGCATTTGAAATGAGAATTCAGACTCAAAATCACATGAGTTTTACATCAAGAAAAAGAGGAACACAGTGATGTTTAACTCATTCAATTTCCAAAAGCTCAAGTCAGCATAGAAAATGCAGGAAGGAAACAGTGCTTCAAGGTAGATTTCTATGAAGAGACTACTGTAATTTAAATAAACATTAGTGCCATGTGATCTTCAACCTACATAGTACATTTTTTAGGCCCTTACAATGCTAAATACAATTTTTGAGTGCTATAGAATTTGAGTGCTATAGAATTTAACGCATTTTTTTTTAAATGCAAGTTGCTAGGCCTTCTTCATTGATTAAATAAAACTTTGAGAGAATTTTCTAGAACTGCCTGTATAATATTACAACTATTAACATAGAAGTTTACAATTCAGTGTTTCTCTAAGAAAATAGTTAACTTGCATTGTTTTGGTAAAATATTGAATCAAAAGTTAAATTAAGTGAAGAATAAGTGAAAGGCCGGAAAAATGCAGTATCTCTGTTAGGGTTTCTGGTGCAGAGAATTTGCAGAACTGTTTTGTGCTGCTCTCTTATTAAGACTGTAGCACAGGGATGTGTTGAACCAAAGGCAAATACACTTCCAAAAATTCCTATGCACTTAAGAGTTATTTATCATGAAAGTGTCCAACAGAAGGCCATTAAGTTACAGGCCACTGTAAGTTTTGAGTGAGCCTGTGGCTAGATCCAACAGCTGAGATACGAAAATTTAGATCCACATTTGGTCATTTTATTTCTTTAGTGTGTGCCTTTGCAGAGGCATAGCTCGTGTAGAGGTCAGGAAGAAAGCACGGAATCATGAGGAAGGTAGCAAAATAAGAAAAAAAAATACATTGAGCAACAGAAACCATGTAAGTTTGCTGTTATGCAAAGGAATGTACAGCTAAAAGGGATGATAAGAAAATGGAAACCATGTTTTTGTTCAAAAGCCGTTTAATAGATTTGCTTACAGGATTCATGGCAATACTTTGATTTTCTTCTCTGTTATCTAGGTTAGAATAGAGAGAAAACATATGTTGTAAAGTTGTTATCAAAATTGGAAAATTTTGCAAAATGTGGAAATTAAAGATGTCTTGAATGTGTACACAGCAAGAGGCCATAGGAAGGAGCCATGTGCTCCGTAAGGTATAGGAAGGGGAAATTAGCAACAGATGAGTCAGTTATGTCTGGGAAAGGAACAATTTCTTTGTCTCAGTATTCATCAGAGTGACAGGGAAACATGCTAGGAACAGAGGGAACCTTCCCAGAAGTAAGGAAAGGAAACTAAATGAAAATTACGGGTGATGCCAGATCACATAAAAATTAAATTAGTTCGATTAAAAACTGAAAAAAACTGCCAATTAAGCGGTTTGATTCTGACTTTTACATTTTAATATTTTTTTCCAGATGAGTAGATCTGTCTTTCATTACTAGACAAAAATAAAAAGACAGAACAAGCGATTTTTCTATTTTTTCAGTTGCTAGTCACTGTCCTTTTGTTTTCTAAAATTTACTACACACTGTAATGAAAAAATTTCAAAAGAATGGGGAAGTGGAATAACAAAACCCAATATACTACCAGATAGTCAAAAAGTGTGAATTTTTTTTTATTAGACGTCAGCTTTAGGCTGAGACATTTAGTTTAGCCTTAATGTCTAAAGCAGAATAAGAAGAAATAAACTTTTCTATCTCTGTTGGTTTCTTTAGTGAGAGATTCACTTTGACTTGTGTTTTTGCCTTCCTGATTGGCGAAGGATGACATTCTCTGGTTTTTAATATCATGAATCTTACAAGCCTAAGTTTTATCCACGTGCCAGTGTCCAGTGACTTTTTTTTGGTGATAAACCCAAAGGAAGAATCCACTTTCCCATATGTAGTTTTTGTTCTGTTAAGAATTAAAGGGTAGATAAAATACATTAAGCAACCCCCCAAAAAATTGTCAATAACAATTCTAGAATTGTGAAGAGGAAAGAGTTTGAAGGGGATGAAGTAGGTTTGTGAGGAGCAGGAAGAGGAGAAGGAGGTGTACACGCCTGTGTAGACTCTGTAATATGTGAGCATAGTTACAACACCTGAGGGCATGCCCTCAGTTTTTGCTGCTAGTTGAAGTTAGACAGTCTGTGTGACCTGGGAGTCAGGTTGAGAGATCTTAGGCTAGAGGTTGTGTAGATTATAGTAGAGGTGGAGCAGAGTATGAGGTGTGGCAAAGCCAGGAGCCTGAATTTGAATTGAAATGTATTCTCTACCGACCTTTGGCTGTGCTTTGGATCAAAGCATAGGGGACTTACCAGAGTGCCCACCCCACCAAGCTCAATTCAGGTGGGAAATTCCAGTTGGAATTCTTGAATTTTTCTTTTGTTTCAGAATGCCTCCTTTCTCCATAAGTATTTATGGCTGTAAACAGAAATAAATTGTAATCTTAACGACTATGATAATTTCAGTCATCCATTTTCAAAAAGAAATTGCTCCTTACTGGACAAAATAATTGTTTTAAAAACTGCCTTTTGGACTTCAGTATGTTTATGTGTAGCAGCTTTCTGAAGATGCATATAATTGACACTACATATTTAACATCACAGCCTCTACTCTTACCTGTGTTTTTAAGGAGTATGGTTACTACAACATTCAGAAACCTTTCAGCAGTTAATAGCAACAATAAACAAAGTACCCTCTTAATGACAAACTGCAGACACTTTCTCAATAAAGTTACAATTTCAGCAGAAAAAAAATGTAGATTAAAAGGAAGCACCTGCTCCTGTAAATTACTATGCTGCAGGTACCAACCCAGGAGACTCTGCAGATGGTTCAGTATTTGCAAACCTGACCTCACCACCTCTTCATCAATCTCTGACTGATTGATTCTCTCCAAAGTAGAACACACCGTGTCCCAAGGTACTAGACGACACCTTTGAATTAGTCCCAGTCAGAATACCAATTAATTTGTACTTCTGTTTCATTTTGGAAATTCTTAACAAAGGATTCAGTTGTCTTATCAGGCACTAGCACTGACTAAAAAGGTTGTACAGTCAGACAGTTCCAAGAAGACCTCCAAAGGGAATTGTACTTGAGGAGGTGTGATTTTTCCTAGATTTCCCTGCTAGCTGGGAGCGTGAATGATGTTGTGCCATGCCCTAGGATTTTGAGATGGACAAAAAGAAGGTGGAATCTTGATCCTTAGAATGGTACAATAGGAATTCATCGCTTCAGTTAGTCTTTCCTGCCAGCCATGAAAAAGTAGAAGAGAGATCATAAGTTCTGTATATTCATTTTCCCTCCTCAACTGTTTTCAAGCATTTTACTTCCCTTATTGAGACCTAAGACTGATTGTGCTGGTCTTTTCTTAACTAGGAACAAATTTTCTCACGTGCTTCCTCCAGTGTGTACTCATGCAAAGGCCTTGTACAATGTAGTGAGACCAGTCTAATCAACAGATCTTTTTTCTTTGTGGAAGAACACATAAACACCCTTTCTAGAAAACAACCTTTCTGAAAAAAATAGATCCAAGCTTGTGTTCCCTGTCCAGGTGTCATACATGTTCCTTTTTTGTCACCCGTACTCATCAAAATTTAGAGGAAGACTGAGTGATACAGTGATACATTTCAAATTTCAGTAATACCAGTAAAATATTTTGGGTTTGTTTCCTCTTCATTGAGCCTTTTGAATTTTATAGCTTCTTAATTCTCCGAATACCTGAGATATATTAAATGGCTTCAATTCACCTTAAAGAAGATACATGCTTTCCCTAAATAAAAATGAAATTAATTTGCATGCAGTTTACCAGAGTTCTTTGTAGTTTCAGACTTCTAGTGGCTTGCTGTCTTTTATTAGTAGGTAACTTTGGTAGTCTTTTCTGCATTTTATAGATGCATCTATATAAGGCCATCATCTAATCTGATGACCTGAATGTGTACTGCAGACTGTAATAGTCCACAAAGCAATCTGTGGCACTGAAGGCAATACTTTGTGATTTAGGTAAAGTAGAATGACATCCAAATTTAATATAAAAATGTAAGCTTATGAAGAATCTATCATATTCCTTGATAAAATATATTTTGTGTTTCCAGTTCATGGTTTTCAAACTTTGTCCTCTAGCTATTTAATCTTTTTATGGGTTTGTCTGTTAGATTGAATAGCCCATGCTGTAAAGCTTGCATTCTTGACTTTTTAATGCTGTATAACTTGGGCAGGAAGTCTTCCTGGTGATTGACTCTAAAAGCATCCCTAATTCTTTAAATTGATAGCACTTCACTGCACATATATTGGTGAATCTAAATTGCAAAAATACAGATATTACTATGCTTACACTTTTTTTTTAAGCTGTAAGGAAAAACAAAGTAATACATACCTTTTTGCTTTTCAATTGTATATGAGGAAGACCAGCTGCAGGGAAATATAGCTGCCTCAGTGCATTTTCTGTGTTAGGATTTAAGGTCTGGGAGCAGCTGATGGCATAAACCACAGTGTATGTCATTAAATAAAGAAGATTGTATCATTTGTTTTGTATATCTAAAAGGAAACCTGTTTATCAAAAGTGGCTAAATACATTGCTTTAAAAAGCCTTTCATTTGAAATTTTCACTGTGATATTAATTAAGTCTGAGAAAACTTCCCCATCCTCAAGTCTGGATAATTCAAGAGAAAGCTCCACTAAAATCTGATAGAATGCTGTCATTTGAGATTCTTGAAATCTCTGAAATAACAAGGAATGAAAAGAAACAAGTAGCTTCATGGGAGAAAAACCAAACAAGCTTTTTGATACCAAATATTCAGTCCTTTTTCCGTATACATTAGATGAAGTGGTTTTTTTGCTCTTCTAGTCATGGTTTATCACTTTTTATTCTCATTTACCTAATGGGAAACATTGTCCTTTGTGCATTCTAAATACAGCATTATGTATTAGCAATCACTACATTAAGTGTTTCTTTATTCACAACCAGCTTTACTAGTAGCTTTTAGAATATACCTGTCACATCTAATTCATTACAGTTTGGAAATGTGACACTTGGGAGATTAGAAAATCTGAAACATCAAATGTTACCATGTGCTGAAGTATAACATCTTAATCTTTTAGAATTGCATTTCTTTTGATGGAGAAACCTCTGTGGCGTCCTGCTGTCCATTTGGACAAAAGAGCAGATGTGTTATATGCCTGTGTGCATGTGCACTCATCTGTCTATGGCAGGATGCAAACCAATATAGCTATAGAAGTTCCTAGTTAATTTGGAAAGCATTAATTACAACATCAGCCCTTACAGTTGATAGTGTAAACTTTTACTTACACTGAGTGTGAATCACATTTTAATTATAAAGTAAAAATCTTAACAGTAAAATACTATACAAAATGAAGGGAGGTGTATATATGTTTTTTGTACATCTATGTATGTATATATGTGCATCTATCAATTTGTTTTAAGGTTTCCTTTTCTTTTACCCAGATATTTAATCCTTGCCATTTTTCAGTAAGTTTCAAATTTCAGCAAGTAAAGAAAACCTTATTGTAATTTTTTTTTTTGAAATGTAAGTAAAAATGTGCTTGTGGAAAACGTAATATTTGACACATGCTCTCCCAGGAAAGGTGAATGCTATACTTTCATTAAACAAGGCACTTTCTAGCGCACACTAACAGCATTATGAACTGAGGGACTGGATGACCAAAGCTTACAGGTCTTTTGAAATGTGGACACCTGATTAGTCCCATTAACTGCAGTAGGATTACATAAACAGATGAAGGTAAGCATGTATGTGAAATTGGTATGTAGAACATAGAATTCTCATTTTCTTTACTAATAGCTTTTTTGTAGGACATTTCTTCACTTAACTTTCTAAAACATCTTCATGTAATATTTGCATGATAACTATTATACATTACTAAAAGAAGTTAAGTCGGCAGTAGTGTATTTTAAAATATGGTGTACCCTTATGAATATAGAGTATTTAAAATGCCATGAGAGAGAATTTTTAATTTACAAAACTGAATACATTAAATATGAATAATATATATCAAGAGCATTTGATCCATTATTTAAATAACTTAGCTGAATTCTTAAATATACATTATTCTGTATTTAAATAATTTAACGGATTTCTTTATATATATTCTTCTATATATGTTTCTTTAAGTAGAAGTGCCTTGAAAAAGGCACTTGGCTAACAGTTTTTTAAAAATGTCACTAAATATGTTACTAAATAAGAGAAATCTGTCTCATTTTATGAAGCACCATTTGACAGTTCAGATCCTTAAAAATGTTACTGAAAATACTGTCACTTCTTATTTGTACATGTTTCTTTGGGTGGTGACATTTATTTTCTGTACTTTTTCAGTGCAAAAGAGAAAGTTAAGAATGCTTCCAAAGAAATATCTGGACTGCATGGCTTTTACCCCAGAAATGCTGTTGTGACATACTCTGAAAACTGATAGCGGGTACATTTATGTAACAGTTTTGCAAGTATATAAAGTGAAGGATAATCGACAAAAGTCTCACTTGTGTAACATCTTTGACCCATTAGGGGCTTTTAAATCATGCATCACTGGCTTCAGGGTTGCTGTTGTCAAGCTACTTACAGGTCCTAGTTAAATCAGGCATTTCATATTTTTGCCCTCATTCGCTTTTGTTTACCAGCAGGAGACAAAATATTTAATTAGTTTTGGGGCATTTATAATCTCCTCTGGGCCAGCTCCAGCCGCAATGCTGGACGCCACTTCTGAGTTAATTCCAGTCAGGCTGGCCCCTCCAGTACAACATATGGGTAACCTATAAGTCTTTAGCAAAAGTTGCAACTGAACTATTAGAGGGGTGGGACCTCCCTGCTGGGAAAATACTGCGCAACAAAGCAAAAAGGGGCCAGCGTCACCAGCGGAGGTCAAGGCAACACTTAGACCAAACAGCATCTGGCAAACTGTGCCAAGTAGAAATCAATGAGAAGCAGGGCAGTGAGTAGTAATTTTATGCTTGTTTGCACAAGAAAATAGCTACTTCTGAGCTGAAAAATTATTTTATTAAAAGCTTACAGCATCCTTTGGAATTACTCTTGCCGTTGTTGCTTCATATATTTTTATTTCAGTCAATAAACTATATGGCACAATCTATACACAATTTTGTTTTGAGCAAGCAACATTAACTGTAGCATTAATTATGTTTCAGGAGATGAGGAGTTTTGAGACTTCTTCCTAACTGGTTAGGAACCAGATGCATAACTGTAATTAGTTTTTGAAGTGCATTGCATTCTCTGCTTCACGTTACAACAGAGTCAAAGAGTTTGAGAAGAAAAAAAAAGACAGTTCCCAATATTATGGTCTATAGATTCCAGCCCCTGTAAACTGTTGCAACTCAGCCCACTTGAAAGCTTCCCGTGTTTTTCATTTTCCTTTTATTCTCACTTTGTGTTCCCGCCTGTATCTCTGCTTATATCTCATCTTGTGGCCCTTGGTTTTCCTCATTGTCTGTCTTTGCTTTTTCTCTTTTCCCTGAAATTACAAGTGCTGGTATTTATCTTAAATATTGTAAGCAGGCTGCCACTGAATTCAGTGGGTTTACTTAGGGCTTAATATTAAACATACTCAAGTCTTTACAGGTTTGTGGCGTTAGACACTATATTTTATCCCTTATGGAGCTTCTTTCTTGTGCACTTTTCTGTTTCTCAAAACAGGCACCATTCTCTATGGTTCTTGGTTTTTGTCTGCTTGTCAAGAGGTAGTTAAATTTCCAACAATTTTAACGCTCACTTTCATACAAACTACCTTATACTTTCCTACACATCGATTCTTTTTGTACTTTGACTGAAGCAGGTTGTGCATTGCAGATTGCAGTCTTTATGGTATAGAAATTATAGACAAGTAACAGTGTTTCATAAATAGATTTACTATCTTGCAGCACTTGCTTACGTGTCTCCTTAGTTTTTGTGGTTATAGGTGCTGGAAAGATGTCAGCTTCAGTATGAGGGTCTTCATGCCTCTTGATAGAGACAAGAATAGGCTATAGACAGTGACTTTTCACTGTAGGAAAATACGGAGAAAATGAATGTTTTAGTATGCTGATGGAAAGAATAAAAAGCTGAATGTTCATAGAGTCTGTTACAGGTCCTGTCCCATGGAAGGTTGCCATACGAGGAAAAAGAGGACTAGCTCTTGGTGTCTGGGGGGAAATAGTGCTTTTACTCAGAGACTGTGATATTTTGACAGTTATATATTATACAGAAAAGTTTTAATACAATACTTAAAAAGCTGCATTTTTTTCTATTTTTGTAGTAATGTCAAGCTACTTACTCGACCAAAATCTGCGTGTGCAAGCAGTTTGTTTTTTGATTTTGAAATTTTTTCTGATGATGTATCTGGGAAACTTAGTGGGAGCACATCCTTACATTCCTCTCTTTTGATACCATGAAGCACCTTTTATAGCTCCCTTTCTGTACTCCCCTTTCTCCCTGCAACAGGAAACAGAAAACTCCACTAATCTAACAGCTGTCTCTTCCCCAGGCTGTGATAAAGTAAGATCGTTGCTCATTCAAAGAGACTATACTACTGTGTGAACAGTTTCAGTTTTCTCCTGTGAATCAGGAAGACAATCCCCACGTATCAAGAGAAAAAGGTATGTGAGAAAATAAAAAGGAGTTGCTTTTTCACACATCAATAATAAGTGATCTTCGAGAGCTAATTGGGGAGAGCCCTAACACCCCGCAACTGTAAGAACCTGCTATGACATCTGCAATGTATAGTTAGCATTGTTGCCCACGGTCTTGTAAAAGTTGGAAACCACAACAAAGCGAGGTAAAATGCATAATTCATGATTATCAAGTAGGTTAGATACAGGCCTAACTAAATTGGAATTTACAGTATTTGCCATTTTAAGTATAGGATTAGACATAGTCTTAGTAGGAAATTTGGTAAATGTTATACTTGTGCTGAAAATAAAAAGGTACAGAAACTTCTAGGGAAGTAATTTCATTCCAGGATGAATTTCCAGACTGTCTCTTGGCATAGTTACCTGTTCAGTTTCTATGTGCAGGAATTTTTGTGGGTTTTGTTCTGAATTCCAAAGAAAAAAAATAATTTTAAAGTCTAACTTGTGAATGATCTTGGTATTTTTTGTCTAATAAAAAAAAAGTTGTTTTGAATGTAGGACAATTAAAATGACATTAATGTGTTTCTTATGCTTCAGGTGGCATAGCAAATAGGTAATTTAAGAATTACTACAGTGTAAGAAAATGTTTTTCCACAAAGTCAGCTTGGGGAACTGACTCAACCTGTAAGTGCATTATTGCCTACCTTGCGAGTGTTTGGGAGGAAGCAAGCACCTAGGGACAGGAAAGGAGTAAGACCATCTGTTTCAGCAAAAGCCTGAAGTTTCAGTAGATAAAATGTAATAACAAATCATACCCTCTGCTAAGATGACATCCTAAACTGCATTACCTTTGTTGCTTGAGATTGTCTGACCATATCTTTTGATTAAGGAAGAACACTGAGCTAATTTTCCTATTAAGAAGTTTAGTTCATCCATTCTCCTAACAAGTTTAAGATTATTTGGGTTTGGTTTTTTGTAGCACTGCTGTTGCTTCTGTATCAGGGATCTCATTAAATTTAGTTACAGTTATAAACTTCTTAAAAATAAGTGCATGAATCCTAGTTCACCTATGCTGGTTCATAAATTGTTGGGCTTTGACTGTTACCATCTCTGCAGAATCCATTTGAAACAAACATCTCTGGTTTGAAGTTAAAAGGACCGTCTCGTTGTGTTTGGAGGGCAGTGGGCACAGGAGGTGAAACACGGGAGTTTATCCCCCTGTAATCTCAAATATCCCCATACATTTACAGAGGTGATTGTGATGCACAGGAGTGAGGAATGGGCAGGATGACAGTTGGATGGGAGGCATCTGAGAAAGTTCAAGAGTGTGTAAGGGCCACAACAGAGGGAAGTCAGGAACACTGATCCCTCCAGAATCTGCAGTTGAACCCAGGAGTCCTGAGTTTATACTTCCTTCTGGTGTGAGGAAATAGTCACATCAGCTGATGAAATATGTCCCAACCACCTACTTCATCCTTCTAATCCTGAGGTAACTGGTATGTTAAAAGACAGTAATTTATCACTTGAGCTGCTAGTTATCGTGTTAGAAGTTTTTCAGAACAGGTTAGAAAAACATCTAGGAGAGATCATAAAACCAGTAATTCCTGTCTGGAGTCAGGAAGGTAAAGCAGATCCCTTCCCTCATCTGTTTTTTGGTGCATAGCATAGGTAGCACTTTTAATAAACCTCAAGTTATGTAGTAAAGGAAGGTCTTCTCTTGAAGACTCTTGCCTCGCTGGATTTGGGTGTATAGGAAAATAAAAGATAGTTAAATGAATTATATCTTAAATACATGAATTCTGTCTGCTCTTGCCTGAGCCAGAATGCCTAACAAGTAATTTTAATTTTCTTAAAGTGGTTGCTGTGGGCATATTTGTAGTGCCCAGTGCTACTGAAGATAGCACTAAACGAGTTAATTTATGTTTAAAAGATGAACAGAGGATCGGTGTTTTGCCTGGGCTAGTTAGTTCAGCTGTAGAGCAAAACTTCGACAGCTGTAGTACTTGAGTATCCAGTCTTCCTTGCACAATGCTAGTTGAATGGTAAGCAGTGGACATCGTGTCAGGTAACTGCGTCCCTCCCCCCTGTTGTGCGTTGCCTGTACATCCCTTTGTGAAAAAGTTCAGGCCAGCTTTTGCAGATTACTGAGTGTGCACAGGTGGAATTGATCTTGATAGATAACTGTTTTTAACCATAGGAGAACCTATATGGTGTCAAGTACTCAGAAAATTTGCTAGCTTTGTAATGATGTGTCAAAGCTTTTTTTTTCTGCTTTAGTGGTACAGTGGGTTGCAATATCATTCTAATTGGAAACTTTTCTTTTGTTGAGCTGTCGTGTGTATGCACGTGTGTATATGTATGTATGTATATTCAATACATAATACAGGTGAGAAACATTTTAGACAGTTAAAGATTCAAAACATGTTCCTCTAGTACCATGGTAAAATGAACTCTTTCTTATTTTTGTTTTTTGACATTTTAGACCTCCTGTTGTAAAAACATGCTTTAAAACAAAGTTATGTTGAAAGGGTGTTCTGTGCAGGATCACTGGGAAAAGCTACTTAAGAAAGATAACATGGAACAGAAAAGGATGACTGGCAAGGAGAAATGGGTAAATTGAGAAGAAGTGATAGCTGTCCGGTGTCATGGCAAGCAGAGCTTTAAGTGTGGTCGGGAGATTTGTTGAACTGTTAGAGAGAAAAGCTCACCCCAGAGAGACTTCAGAGGAAAATGAAATGTTCTAAGCACTCTAGAAAAGGGTGTCCAGTATGAGGTTGGAAAGCCCCAGGTGAAGTGATTGTAAATTCATCTTACTGCTGTAGATTGCTGTTCAGCTTCCCAGTATGAGTAAGTGTATAAATTTCTCTTCAGTTCAGGATACAACATTCACTTGTGAATTTGTCTGTTTTTTGATTGTCCTAGCTGTGATAACAAAAACAATGTAAATAGCCAAGGGAGGAAAATATGTTATTCTGCACACCATGGATTTCTAGCCTGTCTTGTGAGCTGAGTCAAATATTACTAGAAATTGGACCCTTAAGGATGATCATATTTTGGTAGTTACCCACCTGCTCTTAATTAGGCAGCGTACAGCATGCCAGTCTTTCAGCTTTGCTCAGTATAAACTACAATGGTAAGAAGTCTTGATGAGGCTTTTAGAAAGGATCTCTTGAGATGAAATAGTGAGTTCTGGCTAGAAGGACCAGGTAAGATTCTTTTTTTTGATATATTGCTTGTGCATGTTATTTTTAGTACAACTAGAGAACAGAAGCTATTGAGGAATTAAACTTTAACCAAAATTTCACTTTGACTTCCTTTTAAATTTAGTATTTGGCCACAGTCATTTCACAAGAAGATTAATTAAATTGGGTTTTCCATAGTAGTACAGGTGGAAGATATCCAGCTTTTCTTAGTGGGTGCTGTGATAATCTCATCTGAGTTCTTCACTTGGACATCTAGCAAACAATTTTTAATGTATTTCTGTATGTAGTCATACATCTAGCAGACAATTTTAAATGTATTTCTGTATGCAGTCATAAATCCTGAAACTAGTTAATTTCTTCAGATGGAAACTATACTATATTTTCCTAATATCATTAGTGACTTAATGATGCTGAAATAATTTGGTTGATGACTGAAATAACATTCTTACCTGTCTCTCTTGTTTCTCTCTGAGAAAAATATAATATTTTGATTAAAGATTCTTTTAGAATTAAAATGTGAATCAAGAATAATGCTGCTATGATCATGGAGTAGTGCTAAATTTCCACCTGCATAGTTAGAGATTCAGAGATCGAAATCTGAGTAATTGCGTAGACACAGAACTTCTTTCTGGTGATTCAAATGCTCTTCTGTCTTGAGATTACGGTAGGAGTAAAAGGGAAATTATTGAGAAATGATTGATGTACAATAAGATGAGACCAATATGATTGGGATTTAGAAGAGTTTTTAGCACCACAGCAGTATATCACATCAGATTATGTTAATAGCTTTTTGTAAACATATCATAAAAATCTTGAGAATAATTTGAAAAATTATTTCAAAGAATAAGATCTCTAAGAAATAATTAAAAATAAATGGAGGAGGGGATAGAATTAAATAAGCAATAACTGTGACAAACTGAAATATAGAGGAAATCAAACCAGGTGGAGGAAACCTGGGAGAATTTCACTGATACCCTTTCCATTATTGACTGAGCAGTAAAGCAGTTTATTTTCTAGCTTGAGATAACGTATTTTCATATGGCTGGTGGGCTGTGCAAATGAACTAAATTAGTTGGTGTGGATAAGACCATAATACTCACTTTTCTTATTTCTCTTTTATAAAGCAGAAACTTAAAACAATTGTAAGTGATAAAAAGCAGACATTTTGATCTGCTACAGAACAATTTTTTAGCCTTGCCTATAAACTATAAAATCCTGTTAGAGGTTCATTATTAATCCAGATGGATTTGGGCCCTTGTCCTGTCATTTGATAGTAAATAATTTATGATAAAGTTACAGTTTGTTCTGTAAGAGAGATAAATCATACCGTCTCCTTTGAGATTATATCAGTGTGTTAGTCAAAGCATGATAATGGTGGTGAATCAAGTAGGAAGGGGAAAATTAACAGCACTGTCATGCACTATGTTACTGTGCATTTGTGGGTAAAATGCAAAGTTTTTAGGAACTGATTTTCAATATATTTAAAGTCTTTGTTGTAATTCATACTGTCAGGACATATGAAGTTAAAAATAGGAAAACTGCTGACAAATGAAAAAAAAGGGTATTATACCATATGATATTTTAAAGGGGTCCTTTTCATACTTCTGGCATGAAGTTACCAGCACTCTTAACACTGAGAGTGATTAATTATCTGAACTGAGTAATAGCCATCTCATGAGAATGCACAATATTTATTAACTTACAAAACATCTTAATTTGATTGTGTTCGTTTACATTAAAAACCCCTTGAGATTCATTTTAAGAGACAAAGGATTTAACTAACAAACTTATTTGGGCGTGGAAGGTTGTAGCACTAAAATACGCTCTAGCAATAGCATGAAGTTCAGAGGTGTATTTTTTTTTCTACTGCATGTGTGATACTTCCCATGAAATGTCTTCAGAAAAAGAAGTATCTCACAAGTTCTAATTGCTGATCCTTCTGTGAAAGGCATATGGTTATGTGGCTTTTTTGAAAGGTGCCGTTCTCCACTTGCTCTCACACACAAATAATCAGAAATTGTCATTCAGAAAGTAGCGTTTTAATGTGTAGTAGTAGTTCTTTACGTTTGGGAGAATAGGTCAATGCACACAGATAGGAATGTTGAACATTTATAATGAAACATGATGCAGTTGTACTTCTTTAAAAATTGAAGATGTGGCATACATTTTGATAATGGAATAATGGAGACTCCCTACCTCAGCTATCATTTCTGTTCAAGACCATTAGGATTCAGAATATTAAGAGCAGAGCAACTGGGCGTTAACAGCCTGCGTTCAACATCTGTCATGCTGGAGTCCATTAGTGTTCAATTGCATGCTATTGTTTTTGGATTATTCAACCTCTTTCATTGTCATTGCTTCTGCTAGGGATTAATCAGCTGTTTACAACTACACCAAGTTTTGGAGTCATAATGAAAACAATTGAGCTATAGTTCTAAATAAATATACAGTATTCAGTCTCTAATGAAAAAAGTTACTGATTTATGAAAGCTGGTAACAATTTAATTAAGTTTGAAATCAATACAGATAATAAATCATTGTGTGGCAGGTTTGGGGTTTTTTTAACCTGTTGTGTATCTTATAAAATGATTGTATGATGTTTCCTTGTAAGTTTATGTAGATAATGGTTTTAATAATACAAGTACAGTAAAAGAAAGGTGTTTTGATTATGGGGTGTGGGTATATATATGGTGGCTTCCCTATCATTACAGTTGGTAGCAGAAATAATCCCTTACTGCCAGCAACCAGATTTCTTTTTTTCACATCCTTTTTTATTCTCTTTACTTATTTAGGGATATTTCTAAGATGACACTTTTTTTTTTTTTAAATTCACATAACATACACATATATTCTTCATTGTGATGTAGTAAAAAGGGCAGTTTTCAGATTATTTGTATACTTACATGTTTTTGTGTATGTCTATATCACAACCTATCTAAATATTTTTACAATCATTAGGTAAATTCATAGCTACATCTGAACTGTTTAAATATATTTAAATTATTTTAATGACATTAGATTTGCAGAGAGGTGAATACATAATCCCCATTTTTGTCAAGATACTACTCTCTCTGCAATGTTATGTACTTTATACAACATGAAAATTGTGAGTGCTGAAGAATTTCTAGTAATTAGAGTACTTATTTTGGTACCACATAGTGCAAAAGAGTAGTATTCTCAGCCATATACAATTAAGGTATTTCTCCTCTGTTTCATTAGAACAGTTATTTCTTCTACCCTAAATACTATCTAACCAGAATTTTCACATTTTAATGTACAAATACTACAATGCACAGATTTTTTTTTTTCCTGAGTTGCAACAGATTATCCATTGAAAGGATCTTTTGCTTAACTGCCCAGTCTTGTGGGGCCAGCCAGACACTACTCCAGATGGCAAGTTGTTAGGGCTGGACAGAATGGCTTTGGAAGACTTCTCAACAGATGAAGGCTGGCTGTAATGTTTGGATTTTACTGTTTTGTGTTTTTTTCTGCCTGTAGTTCCCAGGGTGGGAAGGTACTGGGATGGAAGCAGAGTGCCGCCCGCCCACCTGCTACCACCTGTTTAGCTTCTGCAGTTTCTATAAAGCCTTGTGTCAGTAAGACACAATCATTGCTTGCCGGCAGGAGTCAAGAAAGGAGAGATTTCTGTTATGAAGTTACGTCTTCACTTTGCAACAGTGCATCATTTCAAAATACTCTCCTAAACTGAATCAGAACTTCTTTCATTTGAAATGGTTATTTGGAGTGGATGTGTCCTTAATCCATTCAGATCCTTTTTGAATCAAGTGGACCATTTTCTTCAGTAACATACTTTTTGAGAATGGAGATTTCATTGTTTTCTATCTCTTCGAGTTCAAACAAATTAAAAGAATGAAAACATAAGACATTAAAACCTCTTTATTTTTATTTTTTTTTTAACAATAAGAAGCGATTTTCAGACATTTCCAGAAGAATCAGAAGACCTTTCATTTTATTTTTCTTTTCTTTGAGATGCTGAGAAAAATATTCCGTCATTGATATCTGGAAACAGATTCAAGAGGTACGCAGGCTGCTCACTTGAGTGCTTTCCCTACTGCTCTTTAGATACCTAATTTTTAAAAAGTAATCTCTGTGTGTGTGAAACTGAAGCTGCATTGAATATGAAAACCTGTAAATCCAGTCATTTGGATTCAGGTGTAGAATCAAACATCCAGTGCAGAAGTGGACCAGGCTGTGTTGTGAAGTGCAGTTCGGAAAGAATGGAGAATGCTGCCAAGAGGAGACTGGCTGCCAATGCCAGGGAGAGAAGACGGATGCAAGGACTGAACACAGCCTTTGATCGTTTGAGAAAGGTGGTGCCACAGTGGGGTCAAGACAAGAAGCTGTCCAAGTATGAGACCCTTCAGATGGCTTTGAGTTATATCATGGCTCTCACTAGAATACTTGCCGAAGCAGAAAGATACAGTACTGAAAGAGAGTGGATTAGCCTTCACTGTGAACACTTTCATCCGGAGAGCTGCCACCATTACACGGGACAAAAAATGGCAATGGACAGTGATCCTTATGCACAGCGAATATTCAGCTATCACCCCGAACACTTTCAAATAGCTAATTAGATCTTTTTATGCACTGAGAATATGCCACAGGCCAGATGTGTTATTTAATAATTAGCAAGAGTTAATCTGCTTGAATAAGGTAATATTGGCATTATAATAGCTCGGTCTTGTTTGCATCTTATACTAATTTGACAAAATAAATTTGCTTTGAGAACTTTACATCAAAATGCATTTAAGAAGATTGAATATATTTAATGCTGGTGGAAAGCATACTTTTAATTTGAAATCTTTCTGACAGTTGCTTCCTTGTTCATGTAGTTCATTTGATCCTTTTATTAATTAAGTTTTTGGTGTTTTGTTTTTTTTTTTTTTTGTAATGAATGATGATACTATTTTCTACAGATCATGGGCCAAATTGACCTGTGGTGTAACTGAATGGACTAACACCAGAAATTAACTTAATTCCATGTTTTTATTTTTATGTCAGTTTTAAAGTTATTCTTTGGTTTGTTTTCACATAAATGGCTCCCATGGAAAAAGTTTTATAATGTTTTGGAGTTCTAGTCCTCAGAGAACTAACTTTCTTAAACTTTGTAAGTTTAACATGTGGGTTCCAAAGTTGCGTAGGTTTGCTTTAATCCTATTTATGGTGTCTCTTGTATGCTCGAAAAAGAGCTAGTATCGAGTCATGGAAGGAAGGTTTTTATTTTCAATGGCTGTAAAAGCACATGTGATTGCATACCATAAATGAGAATGCTTGAGTGAAAATAATCTAAACTTCTAGATTTTTTTAGGCTTTAAATGTTTGGATTTTAATTTTTAGGCTTATGTTATCTGGAAACAATAATAGATTTTGTAAATCGTAAATAAAGTGTTTTCTATGCTAATGTCCTCGCCAGCTATCTGAAATTCCTACTGTAGGAATTACTTACTAGTGGATTTCCTGCCCCAGGTGTTGCACTACTACCATCATAGTCCTGGCAGTTTAATGTGCAGAAGGATCAACTAGCAAATGATGCTTGCTTCTAAGTTAGAGTAAGAAGTGTGTTTTATGTACCCTCTGAAAAACAGACTTTAAAGATAAGAGTTTGGTAGAAAGTTATAAAGCCTTCTGCAAAGCAGTTGAGTTCATTTCAGCCCTGGTGGCGCCCTGAATGGCCTTTTGTTTGTTTGCTTCTTTCAGTTGTAGAAGTGGGTAGAAAAGGCAGAAAAGGACAGGAGGTGGGGAAGCTCGAAAAATGAGTAGAAGCAGGGCAGCTGGAGAAGCAGATGTGTTTGTAGCAGGATGTAGAGCCTGCAAAAGTTTGACTGCTGATGTCAGTTGTGATGGCGGCAGACTGTGAAGCTGAAGGGTACTGCTGCTGGTGCTGCTGTGGGGAGTTTCCAGGAACAAGCCCTTGCTACTGTTAGCCATGAGGGAGAAGGAGAAAAGGAGCTGCTGTCCCAGAACAGCTGTTGGTGGGTTTCCAGCAGGGAAGGTTGGCGGGTTCCCTGCTGGCTGCTGCCATGTCTTATATTTTAGAATTCTTGCAAATGACAAATGAATAGCTTTGATAGGAGTTATTTTTAACAATTAAGCAGCTTTCAGTGAAAAACAAAAGCATCAGTAGGAACTAAGCCCTGTTTTGGGAGAGCGGGGACTCTGCTGCAGGAACAGTTACATACAAAGATCTGACCTTACTGTCTGTCTTCTCTCAGAAGTCTTATTGACGTTTTGCCCTTGGTCACCATCATGCAGACTAGTAGGCTTCCTGAGGCGCAAGTTGGACTGTTCATGGAGTGAAAGCTGCTGGGACAGACTTTCAGGCTAGGTTAAACACATGTAGAAGAGGCACTGTATGTTCTGAGCAACTCTGTCCTTTAAACACTGGCATTCAGGAGTGGTTTTTATGTATATTTTAGCCTCTCTAAAGGTAATGAATTGTGTTAATTATTAAAATATGGGCTTTTGCTTCTTACGAATTACATTAGGTCTTTATCAGCAAACAGAAAGTGGATTCAGCCTTCTGGGAGTATGAAGTTATGTAATGGATTTATTTGCAGAATTATATATAGAGAGAATAGAATTAAATGTTGTCCATCATATACCCAAGTTAATACTGTTTGGATATTACTCATCAGTCAATATTACAGTTGATTTTAATAAAAATCAATACAATCCATAAATAATGTGCCATTTTACACTAATTCATTAACAAATAAGTAAACCTTAAGCAGACATTGTCTCACCTGCACTGCTAGCACAGTAATGGGTTTTCCATCCTGAAATGGGAGTATGATGCAAGTAAATCATGCAATTATATGACACGGAAAACTTGGCTTAGTGAAAGGTAACCTTCTAAATCTTAGGTGGGAAGGGTAATACAATGCAAAAGCATAAATGTCAGAGTAGTGTGCAAGAACAGTACTGATGTGTTTCTGCACTTCTGGCATATAATTTCATTTAGTGGGACATGACATTGCAGTTTATATGTAATTTACATAAAAGTACTTAACATCCATTTCTCTTTGGATTTTGTTTCTTCCATGCAGCATTGTAATTTAGCATCCACTGCATATGGTGATACATAGAATTATAAAGGTAAGGGATTAATATGCAGTGAATGATTAAATGGTGGTAAGATCACATAAAGAGGAACAAACCAACACAAAATATCTGTGGTCATGTTACCAAAATTCATTCAGAATGGAAACTGAAGTCCTAAAAAGCACTTCAGCGCAATACATTGCTTGTGAACACTTTGTAAAGCAGGTCTTTGCATCAGTCTCTGTGATTGAACAATATAATAAGATTATAATCCTCCTTCTCTTAGATTTGGTTTTGCTAGTGGGAGGTGAATGTTTTACTGATCTCTTTTATCTTGATGCTAATTCATAATGTTACTAGTGGAAACATTCTGATTTTATGTAATGCTGTAGTATTTTTGTTTCCTGGGAGGGTGCAGTGTTGAGCTGGAAGTTGGGTTTTCCAGTTTACTGTAGTACTGAAGGCAGCAGAGTAAGTTCTTTATAGTGTATAGGCAGCTGTCTGCCTATTGATGATGTCAGTGCTTTTTGGGGAGTCAGTTGGGGTGAGGGGGAAGTTTAATCATTAAAAATTCTTTCTGGAGGCAGTCTAAGAAGCAGATACTATCCATGCTGGTTTGGACTTCTCAAACTCAACAACTTTTCAGGAAGTCAGTTTCTTTTTATAGCTTTCCTTTACAAATTTCCTTTACAAATCCTTCAGCGACACTTTGTGGATGTAAACATGACCATTTAACTTGGGTTTGATTATTGCTTTCAAATATTTTTTTCCCTACTGGGTGTTTGGTGCTTGTCAGATGACGGCTGTGACCCTTGTTCTGTGCTGGACTTTACTGGTATGGGCACTTGAAGCCCCTTCCCGTTAGATAATTGTTGCTTCCAGCGGGCCTCCAAATGAAGTAAAAGTTGAATTGCTCAGAGCTTGGTGTGTTTTTAGTGACTGAGTTTTGTCTGCTCAGAAATTTTTGTCCCACTGAACAGCAGTGCAAAACTGAAATACTTCTATTTGTAGTGTCATTACATTGTAATTCTAGAACCACATTATTGTGAGAACATGGGGGATGATGAGAAATGCTTGTTTCATTCAATATTTGTTGCGTGCTACACATACATGTCACACTATTGAAATTCAGTGTGAAATTCTAATGAATTATTTGTGGGAAATTAACCTTTATTCTTGCAAAAGGTTCAGACTGCAGAATTTTCTGTTTGAAGTAGCTATAGATACTCAGTTTCTATGATTCTTTGAATCATATCACCCTGTTTTGACAAGATGACCAGTGTTATATTTGAACTGGAACTGGAGTGACATTTTTAGCTGCAGTAACTTTTCAGTGGCTGAAGGTGGAATTAGGGTAGTACATTCCCAAAATGTATGTTAGTAATGAAAAGTCAGTGGCTTCTTCCTAAGTATTGAGGTCAACAGTGGATATGTATTAGCATGTCTTACAACTTTAATTCATTCCCATTTTATAGGCTTTTTTTTTCCATCTCACCATTTATAAGATATTTAGGGCACAGTCCATCTTGTACTGTACACACATACAGAGCAAAGCTCAATTCTTGACTAGAATTCCTAAACGATGCTGCAGTACAAATTCTGAAAAGTAAAAATGTTGCCAACCTTAATTTTAGTGAAGTCAGTGACACTGCAACTTCTTTGTGGGGGGAAGCATGAGTATCATTAGATTTTTTAGTATTTAGCTAAGTTGCCTATACCTTGTAAAGTAGAACTTCCTTGGTGAAATCTTTGTGGAAGTCCCAACTGTGATATGGTTCACTAGGCACAGATTTTTAAAAATATGATTTCCAATCCAATTTTTGATTTCCAAAAATAAGTGTTTGCCTTAAGGTAGTTACCCTTGCACTTAGATTTCCAGCTATTTGAACTAAGCAATATGGATGCAATTTTCTGTAACTTAGGAGTTAAATTTAGCTAGATTTAAAAAATTCAATAAGAATTTACAGAACAGCTTCTGTTTGCTCCAAATATGTTCAGCTGTTCTATCGCTACAAAATATCCAGGGAAAAAAACGAATGCACTGAGAATAAAGACGTGTTTATTCATTGAAGAAGCAGTCCAGTGTTTCCTATACACAGATATCTTGTAACAAACATTGATTTCACCTGGTACCTGGGCACTTCTTAAAAATGCTTTGTTTTTATAATTACATTTCAAGGAAATGTGGCTTTAAAAAAAACAAAGCAACCCCATGTATAATATTTAAATATATTTTCTACCAAAGAGTACATTTTAATATTGTCTACCCATTTTTTTCCTAATTTGTAATTCAGTTTTCATTTATACAGAAATTAGCATGCAAAATGTATCTTATACAGAATTTACTTAAAATGTCTGCATATGTAACTCCAGGGAATAAGAAGTTCATTGTTGAACGGCTTCCTGCAGCCCAGGGTGCATAGTCTTTTTCTTTTTTTTTTTTTTCTCCAAAATTTCAGAACATCTTCAGTATTTTTCCATTTCTTTACAAAACTGTGTTGCCTGCTGCTAACTGATTGTGTGATCCTAAAGGATGGTCAGTTTCTGAAAAGAATTTCCCACTGATCTAAATGGAGAATGCCACTTATATTCATAGCACATAGAGCCCGTTATTTCTTTGTGTTATGTAATAAATGGTCCTTCATATCTATAGTGGACTTGAAGTATAAAGGCATTAATAAAAGCAGCTTGTGTTGCTCAGAAGAAATCATAAAGTGTTTAGGAGCAGCTTTAGCTCATGGAGTTGTAGCTGAGCTAAAATGATCTTAAGAACATTGTCTCTGATGTAGCAGGCACAGAAGTACACAGAAATCAAGCCAGGTAGGAACAGAGAAATATAGTTACATGGGAAACCAAAATCAGTACCAGCAAATGCAATGTGCTGCGTCATTTTCCCCCCCTGTTCTCTTCTGTACCCAAGCTATAAGATCCCGCTTCCTTCAGGTTTACATCCACTGCTCATTTAAAATTCATTCCAAAGTCTGCTAATGGACCCTTATACAAATAATATGCTAAATCATTCAAGTTGAAAATGTATAGGGAAGAGTGAAATCTGATGTGGTTTGTGCGTTTGATTGGCCCTCATTTAGTTTTCACTTGTTCAAGTGCTGGATGCACAGCTAAGGCTTGAAAACAGTCCTCTGTAACAGGTCTCCAGTGCCCTACTGCACAGAGCAACTGGGAGTGTTGGTCTAGACCCAGTAAACTGGTGTTCCAGGGGGAGTGTGTGGGCTAGGCGACCAGTGCAATAGACAGTCTGTATGGATTTTTGAGACACAATGGAGTTTGGCTATGGGAGACTGTAGGTAGAAGTATATGCTCAAGCGTAGGCTTTGGAGGCTAATTCTCCGATACACTGAGAATCTGGCAAATCTATTGCCCTTTAAAACATAGTGTTTGCCCCAAAGATTCATTGGCTTCTGCTCTGGTATCCCTGAGAAAACTTGTTCTTTCAAACTTTGATGAGTGGGCTGAGGTTATCAGAAAAAGAAAGCATAGTTTAAAACCAAAGCAAATTGATATTAGAACTGTTTAAAAAAGCAGCAACTGTATTTCACAATTAACCTGCTAGAAGCATGGCTAGTATAAACTTGACAGTATTTTATGATTTTCTTCTAGATAATGTAAGGTCTGATTCCATTAACCAGCTGTCACAGTAAAGCTCTGAGGAAACCTCTGGTCTTGTTGCACACTTTCAGTTACTTGAACACTTGAAGGACACAGTTTTGTATGCAACACTGAAGCATTTATTTAGGCTTAGGTAAGACGAAAGTAAATACATTACTGAACAGGCAGGTGTTTGTTTTTTTCTTTCGTATGCACTTAAAATATACTCAAAACTGACATTAACATTTTTCTTCCCAGTGAGAATGACTTTGGATCAAAAAATAAAAAATATCAACTTTAATCAAGAAAAAATTACAAAATAGAATTTTAAGGCTCAAAGTGATTATCTTTGTATTGGAAATAGTAAGGCAATTAACAATTAATCACTTCTCCAATATGTAACAGTTAAAATATTCGGTTGGGTCTTGCTAGTAGTTTTGTACAAAGACATTTTCCATAAAATAATGCTTTTAAACCTGGTAGCATTAAGAACACAGTTCTTAAAGGAATTCTTATTCAAGATTTGTTGCTTTGAAGTACCTATGATTACTGTAAACAGTTGGGATTGGCAGTTGTTTACATATCAAGATAAAGACTGCAGACTTGGCTTTTTGTATTTGCAGTGTATGCTCTTATCTTCTCATGTTAGCAGACATGAGACATTCAGAAGGTGTGTTCCACCTTCCATATGGAAGCTGTTTTAAGGCAACAAGTCCAATGATATCAATGCAAACTGCTTTGTGATGCTGCTGAGGACTAGGTTTGCACCAAGCTGGACCAGAATTTTAAAACAAAGGTAATACTTTTGCTTTTTAGAATTGCAGCACAAAAGTTGTCATTTCTGCTCTTTGAAATACACTGTGCCTCTGTGATTGTATACAAAACTGGAACTAGAAGGAAACGGGAAACTAAATAAACCTACAAGATTCTGAATCAGAAAACAGTGAGAGGTTACAAATCTGAGCATTTCTCTGTCTCACTGATAAAATGCTATGCTCCACATTGTGGTGTTTTAATGGACCTTGGAAGCTAATAACTAATGCTGACTTCAGTTGAAGTTCTAACATTGATTTTTGTTGTCACAGTAGCCTGCCCTGAATAAGAGGATGAAACGCTATGTTAGTGTGAAGTGAAATTGGTTATTCAATTAAACAAAAACAATGAACAGCCAAGCTGTTCAGGAAAGGAGCACAGTTGCATAAGCTCTAGTGCATCTTGACATATGATAAGATAGTGCTGTCCATCACAGGACAAGAACTCAAACAGCATCACGTTTTGTGACAACTTAGTGTTGTCTCTGCTGCTTACACAAGCCTTTCCCCCTTGCCTTTTTCATGAGTTAACAAACACAATTTTTGTGTCTTTTTCTAGCAAGTCTTCTTTGTGATGAGCACATCAATACTACTAATTAACAGCGTTTACATCCATTCACATAAGCTTCCCTTACATACTTTTTATGGGCTCAGTATATGCAGAGAAATGTCCTGTAGCAGTTAATGAGCAAAATTTAACAGCTACAGACCATTTGGGATCAGATTGTGATTTTGTTTGTAGCAATTAACGAGCAAAATGTAATGACTACAGACCATTTGGAATCAGATTCTGATTTTGTTTGTATCAGATGCACTGAAAATAATTGAAATTACTGGCTTCTGCATTATGTGGAGAGATGTGATGGGCAAACTTTTGATCCTTTTGGTTGTAAATACTGCTAAGGAGAGAATATTGTAGTTCAGCTTACAGTTTTGTTGATCTCTCTCTGTAGCCTACCCGTCATCTGGGGCCCCTTCTTGAATGAATAAGAATTAATCCTCCTCACACAGATTTTTGGGAAAAGTCTTTCAACAGTAGCTTCTTGTCCTCCCACTTACAAAAAACTGAATGTACATTTTAAAAAAACATTATCCCACTTAATCCCCTGCTTCAGTTCAGGTTGTAATGATATAAGTCTGGAGACATTCCGCTGAAATCATGGAGAAGAGGCTGAAGATATATGATTTACATATTTTCTCTGTGCACTGTCTTTTAATTTGTACTGAGTTTTTGGGTGTGTTGTCTGATACTGAAAAATGTGAGGACCACTACCACTGTCAATAATATTAACAAGTGTGATTCCAGCACTGGTAACCAGATACTTGCAAATAGTAAGTACTAGTGTTCCTTTCTTCTAAACTACATTCTTCTAAACTCTGATTAAAATGACCCTCTTGTAGCTAGAATTGCCTATTAGTATATATCCCAGTCAAAAAAGAAAAAGTTTGTGCTTGCTTGAGCTTAGTTTCTGCGCAGTCAGTAGGTAACTTAATCCACACAGGGTGTTCAGACAGGCAGTGGAAAGTAAAATAATTTAGCAAGTATAGAGTGATTTAGGTCTGAAGGAACCTCAGGAGGTCATCTGGTCCAACCCCTCACTCAAAGCCAGGCAAGGGGCCACAGGGGAGTTCTAAGCAGACAATTGCTTGACTAAACCTGTGAAGCCTGATGGCTTGTATGCAACTTGGAGTACTTTGTATCAAGATCTACTCTTCAGTTCTGGCATGAAATAATGGGAAGACCAGCGCTGTTGGTAGGAGTAGAATTTGATCTTTCATGTCTTAATTTCCTCCCTTCCCACTTCCCAACAGCACTGGAATAAATAAATAAAATCCAATAATTTTTCTTGGATTATTTTCCCAAGAATAGTTACTAATACAGGAAACTTTAAATTTTGGGTTGACCAACTCTGACTCAGTCTAGGTTTAGTTTTGAAATCCCTAAACAATCCTAAAAACAAGTGAAGATAAGAAAGATAAGAGGAGCAGGAGGTTCTCTGTCCTGGAAAATCACACGCACAATGTGTCTTAAGATGGGCACTCCGTAACTGAAGAATGAATTATAACTAAAGAAGTTCACTTCCTCTAACCCCTTGGGGAACCAACACTTAGAGACAACATAATCTGTATTTGTAGGAAACCCGACAAAAGGCTGTCTCTTTCTCAGTCTCTGGCTATATCCAGTATCCTTTTGCTTTTAAGATAACTTCTCATTGTTTTCTTTGCATATGTAATTTTTTTAAGTTACGTTTTTAAATTTGAAAAAATCCAAATAAGGTCTAAAATGAAAGTTTTCTCTTCATCGCTGTGACTTTGATCAGGACTTTGTTGCATGCTGCAGCCATGTTGAAAGCAGTAAACAACTGCTAGAAAACAATGTCCAAAGAAAAGGGATAGCAGTAATTGAAAGATGAGGAAATAATCTTAGATATTCACAGACTGTAAGTCCTGGGAGGTATTAACACAACCGTATAGATGCTAAATAAATCAATTGTGGTGTTGTCACTTAACACCTTCTATTGCACTTTCATTAAATTGCCTTATTTATTACTACTATTAGTTACAGTAGGTTTTTTAGCTGTTTGCACAGAACTGTTGCTTAACTTCATTACTTTTTTATATCAACAGAATTTTCTCTCTCTTTATAATAGACACCACACTTGTGATCGTTTCCTAAATGATGGTGAAAATTTAAATTCCACCAGATTGTAATTCCTTTTCAGTTGGTTAAAAAATGAGCTAGATAGCAGATGCACTTTTCTTTTAGTCACATTAAAAATTAGGAAAAAGAGACTGATATTCAAAAACTGTGAAGTTACAAGCTTGATACTATCTGTGTTTAAAGGCAGAGAATCACTAACATTGTAAAGAAAAAAGGTATGAAACACATCTGGAAAATAATTTCAGCTATGGGCTCTAGCAGACAACAGGAATTTTGGTTTCCTATGTCAGCGTCCTATGCACGTGCCCTGTACCTTACTTTATGAATCCTTACACCATGAGTACACAGTTCATGGAGTACACACACACAAAAATATAAATATATAGGATATACAGCTGTACCTACATGAAGTGCTATATTTATCTAGTCTTGAGTTCAAAAATTCTAAGGTTATCTGGCAAAATAACATAAAAATGAGTTACATCTTTTCCCTTTAACTTGTGCTTTGTGATTATCTGGCATGTTTTTTAGAACTACATTCAAAGTCTTGTTGTTTACCCTCGTTCAGGATTGTTGTTATTGTAATGTCAACATTTTCACTGGCAGTATTCCAGCTAAACATCATCCGTCCTTAACACGGCTTGCTACAGTACTGTAGCTTTAAATCAAGCAGTAATAGTGGTATTGGCTTTTAGGTGCTGAAAACTATGTTTACTATGTAATTCTTAGCAAACTACACAGTACTGAATTTATTGCACAACACTCCATACCACAATTATCCTGCAGTAAAATAATATGCAAAAGTCTCGTATGATATGTTACTTGCAACATTTGCAGCAGCAGTACACTTAATTACAAACAAGTTGCTTGTAAACCTTGAGCATCTTGACTTGTACCTCTTCCCCACCCCTACTTCCCCCCCCCAGTTCTACTGTCTCTGCAGGTGTAACTGGAACAATTGTTTGTTTTTCAAAGTTCTTCACTCTCCACCACCTTGTGGGTTGGGGATGAAAACAGCATAGGGCTTTCAGTAGTTGGGAAGACAGAAAAAATGTCGAGTCCTTGACCGGTAAGGTTTGCATACCGGCTGCCACCAGGTCGAAGCTTTATTGGTTGCGGAATTTGATGGTGCCACTGAGCTAAAGCAACAGAAACAGAACAGGCTGTATAAACATCTAAGTAAGTTAGCAATGAAACAGCAGAAGTCAATGCACACAACTGAAAAGTTGCTTCCAACATTCTTGAAGAGAGCACAGCATTGCTGTTCTGTTTTAGGCTCTGTTCCTTCAAATATTGTCAATATAGTTATATGTTGATATTTTTTATTAAAGTCTACAGATTAAATTCCATCCCTGTTCAATTCAATAGCAACGTTTACATGGATTTCACTAGGTCCAAAATTTAATCTTTGGAGCCTCCTCCAAAGCTCTTGCAATCAAAATTAAAAATATACCATAGCATGAACAGAGATGAACAAACTGGACATGGCTCTGATTTTGTATTATGACGTCCTCTGGAGAACTTGTCTTCCTGATATTTTTTTTTTCTGGGTGGTATTTCATTTCAAAGTAATAATACAGGGATATTTTTTTTTAAAGAAGTGATTAGAATTTTTATTTCCCTCTACTACTTAAAACTAGTATCACATTTCGTAGATTGTTTTAAAGATATTGAAAGATACGTAATCCAAAACCACATATTCAGTAATTTAAAAGTAACATTCAACATGTTCCCGTATGAACAAATACCATTACAATTTTGTAAGAATATTTAGCTATTATTTATATAATTAACAGTTATCATTATTGAAACACTTCAGAAAGGGGAAGTTGATATGATCTTTGCTGGTATTTATCCATACAAAACCTCCAGGTCTGCACCCAAACTGGACAAACTTATCTGTCAGCAATTAAAATGAAAGGGGAGAAGTTCAGGATACAATTCTCTGAGAACAGCTTAGTGTGGGAGACCTACAATCTACATGTTAAGCATTGATAGCAAGTGTCTTTCCTTGCTGAATCTTTCCATGCTGAATTTTGACGCTGTCTGTCTGGAAATACTTGGAAAAAAGCATCCTTTTTCCTTGCACCCCCCAATTTGTTTCTATTTGAACAATGCACTCATTATTTACTCTACTTTTTTTGTTTGCACATGTAATTGCAAATATCAGATGACACTTTCAATCCCCCAACCCCATCCATTCAAAATAGCACAAAGAAAAATGATTTCTGTCACTCCCTTTAGTGTTTAAGACTTCCAGAGTCTTTAGAAAATATGGTTGACATCAGGCAGCATTTATGACTGTCTGTCTTCTTCCTGTTTGTACCTTGAATCCTTCATATGAAAATTTAATTTGTGTACTGAAACATTTAGATACCTAAGGAGTTATTTTTCATTTTACGTGACCTTTTCTGAATCAGACTGTCACCAGCCCTCTCTTGAACATTACATTACTATTGTCTATATCACCACAAGGTGGCAGAAAACTGACAAAGATGCACTGGTGACTTGTGGTTATCCCTGATAATTAATTGGATTTTCTTTAAAAAATGAGAAACACAAAGTTGAAAACGTGTTGGGTTTTTTTTTTTTCGTTTGAGGCTATGGCTACAATCCAAGAGTTTGTGGAATGTTTTCTTTTATTTTGCTGCTTAAGTGATCAAAGTACTCTCTTGCTCTAGATAAATTGTCTTCAACTATTACATCTTGCATAGATACAGAGTAATTAAATTATGTGCTGTAGTTCTTGAACTGGGCTGGGGCCTTCCATGTCCTAGACAAGCATACTAGATGCAAACTAGCCTCCATTAATTAGGCATAGTTTGCATAATAATGCTCCATAGAAGAAGGGGTCTGCTTCCTTGTGTGCGATTTATTGTTCCATCTCAGGTCAGGGCTGTAGCACAGGCATGTGTCAGAGGGAACAGAGTTAAGGTTCAGCTTGAATACATGTTGATTATATGCTTATGGGCCTAGGGAATTTGAAAGGTGGAAAATGGGAGCAGAGAATATTGTACAAAACTCCTCCTCTGTTTTTTGTCTTTACCAGCTTTTAAACTGATGCAGAAGAGCTAATCAGGCCATTTAGCTGTATTGTGATACCTACTCCTGATGGCCATATTAAGCTGTGGCCATGCTGTGACACTTAATTTCTATTCCATGTCAAAACCAGAAATGTATGGACTAAGAACTAGGTGAGGGCTGGGACCAATCAAAGAGAATAAATTCTGATTTGTTATATTTACTAGCCGACACTTACCGTATATGTCAAGTCTAGCAGTACAAGAGACAATACCAGCTTCGTTTTTTGCAGACAAGGTATACCAGCCAGCATCTGCTTTCTTGGCAGGTTGAATGAGGAGGCAGGCATACCCGGTTGTATCTTGATGCATACTGGGAAAACAAGTGTTTTGGAATTAGTATTTCTCAAGAGAATATCAACTCTGAGATGTTACAATATGTACATTAAATATGAAATAGGTAAGTTGTAACTTCTATTCTCAAAGAGGTAGCAGTCTAAGACATTTATAGTCAATAGGTTGGCTTTCAGTATGTCCTCAGCCAATGATCAGAGTAGCTGAAATCTGTTCTTGCTCCTCTCAGTTGTGCAAAGCCATGGTGTGACAGTGTGAGCTAAATTGTTGCTCTCTATGTGTTAATATTGGAATCGTTTATTGAATTCCAATGAACTAACCCCATGCAAAGCTGCCACACATACTGCATTTTTTCCTAGTTCAGAAGTTGGAAGAATAATATAACAAAATACCAAGAACATTTGTACAAAGCTGTGATATTTTTCACAACAGCAACCAGAAGCAATCAGAAACTTTCGTATGGCACCCTTTTCCTTGAGAAACTGACTAAATGGCAAAATCTTAAAGATCTGTTCAGCCAACACTCTAAAAGAAACCTGCTTCATTATTCCCTCCTCTTCCTTGCTCTTCAGTGATCTAAGACCTTCTGGCTGCGATTTCCAGGAAAAACTGTTCAGTAGTATATCAGAGAACTGAGGCTCCTCTGCTCTTTAGGCTGTGGTTGGTCCTTTTTATCAACCCAAGTGTTTCCCTCATTATAAAGGAAGAGGTAGGGGATGAGCACATCGGAATACTTGAAGTTGCAGGAAGTTCTGAAATTTGAGGTTTTGTTTCCTTATGAACTGGAACGAAACATCAAACCACAGAATTTCATGTCAAGAGGACATTTTGTGCTTCTGACAGCTCTTAACAAAAAAGGGAACATTTACCCTTTGCTTCCTGCACTACATAATTTGCTGTATTCTGGGAGTGGGGTAGTACAGAAGTACAGATATGTTCATATCATGGTACAAAAAGGATCTCTTGGCTTCAGGCACAAAGATAATAGTGACGCAAGACAGGGACAAACAAGGACAGTGCTGTCCATTGCTCCTGTGTGTCTATGTGGAACAACTCAAAGCCTTGGAGTGGTCATGACAGGCTGAAATAGCAGAGGCGTTACAAGCCTTGTCAGCTCCTGGCATTGTGAGGTGTGGGAGGTTTCCCTTAGTCATTCCTTTGCTGAGCTCAAGCAAAAACTTGTTTTCTAATCTTCTGTGAAACAACTGGAAATGAGACATTTTTAGAGCAGTTGTTCATTTTGCATTAACTACAGTGTTTGCGTGTGTATAACTGTAATTCCTGAGAAAGTACCAGTACTTGAAATAAATCCCTGACTAATCTGCCTAGAGGCAGAGGAATAAAGGCTACAGGCTATAGAAGATCAGAGTCAGGTGGGCTTTTTGGAGAAGGACAGCAGTCCCTGAGTGGGGACAGGGAGACCACTGCAATATTTTTTCAAGTAGAAAGCTTTCCCTCATGATAGGTGTGCATTCATAACAAGTGCTGTTGTGGACCCAGTTTTCTTTACAGATAGCCTGCAGGGTATGCATGTGAAAATGTACTTCTGATCTCAGAGATCCAATGACTGCATCAAACCGTTAGTTGGAGCCAAGTGAAATAAAATATTAAAAATCAGTTTTATGCTGAAGTAGAAATCTTTAAGAAATAAACAAAATCAATTATTTCTCATTAATTACAGCCAGGCACATTATTTCATCAGCTTTTCTTTTGCAAAACCTAAAAAATAGTGATGCATTTGAATGGAAGAGGTGAACCCAAACATTGTTGTATTTTATAAGCATGGATCAAAGTCTGCCTGTTTGTCACCAAACTTTGTTATCAGCCTTTGTGTCTGACAGGCTAAATTCTATTATCCCGTGCTCTGGGGCATCCAAAACTCTGTTCTAACTGTTTGGAGTTTGAATTCATCCATAATTAGAACTAAACTGAGGGAAAAATAGTTCAGAGAGAGAATAAGGTGCTAAAATGCATTAAAATACCATATCATAGTATTGCTGATAAGAAGATGCATATGCTATATCAGGCCTATGGCCTGAGAGGTCTATCAGCACTCTCTGAAGCAGTGGTGTATTATGTTCCATGCCTTTATTCTGAACCAAGGGAATAGCTATTGTTCATCTCACAGTGAGACCTTTTTAAAACTTTATGTGGGTGAAAGAAGTTGTTTTAAGAAGACCACCACCTGTCCTTCTCACACAGGTTTTCATGGAAACGATGGGTCAAGCCACAAGAAACTCCAGGCATGGGTATGATAGCACAGTACCTCATCCTCTCTCTGTTTGATGGGATGGTCTCGTTATCCTTCTTCCAGTAAAATATGGGGGGTGGCATTCCCACAACTCTGCACTCTAATCTGACGGGGTACCCTTCAGGAACACCACAGTTCTGAAGCTTCTCCAAAAACATGGGGGCTTTTTTTACTTCCTTTGCTGAAAAAAAAAAAAAAAAAGAATTATTGAACAACAGATACTTTATTCTTTGTTTTGCTTTGAACAGTATGGTAGTGCATGACCCAAAATTATTCCTGTGATATCAAAATAGGTTGTGAATTTTTAATGGGAAGTTGGAAGGAAAATGAAATGCCATGACATATCCTCTGTAAGGGAACATAAAGAAAATAATAGGCAGAACTGATGTTCATAAAAGATTGTATGCATATCTAATGGGTCTAAACATGCTACCATTGAAGGAAATTAATGCCAGATCTATGAATTTCAGTATTTCACATCCTTTAAGGCCTTATTAAAGAACAGTATGCAGATTTGTATTTTTCTATTTAAAAACATTTTTAAACTAATAAAATTTGGATTGAAATCTAGGAGACGTCAACATATATTATTAATTCAAACCCTAAGGGAGAAAATTTCTTGGGGAAAAAATTAAGAATGTCGTTTTGCCGAGACAGGAGAGGTAAAGTGATGATGAGACAGAATTCTTGCAGCCCTCTTAATAACAGGAGTTTACCTATTAACTGAACACCTGTAGGTCCATATCCTTCCATTAGATGAGTTTTACAGCTGTTAAACTCTCCTACTATCAGTGGATTAACTATTTATGTTCGTCTGTTGGGAAACTAAGTATGGTAAGTTTGAAGAAGTATGTAAAAATAACTTCATCATCGTGACTAGTTTTTCCAATTATTCTTACCTACAACAGTGAGTTCCAGACTGAATGAATTTTGTCCTGTTTTATTAGTGGCAAGGCAAGTGTAAGTTCCAGCATCATTTTGTGAGAGAGGATCAATAAGCAGAGAGTGAACTCCAGTCTCTCTGACCAGCATCTTGTGGGTGCCATCTGGTAGCACAGGTTTGCCGTTCAGAAGCCATGTCAGTTCTGGAGTTGGTAACCCACTCACCTAACAGACAGTGAAACAGCTAGAGACAAATGTCAAACTGACAAACAGATTTTAGTAAATTCATAGGTAAGCCTTTTTTTCAAATACCATCTGAATAATGTCAGAATCTAGAACAGAAAGGTTTATTATTGTAGTTCTCAACTTCTGTTTTTCTGCTTAATTTCAAAAGGGAGAAGAACAGAAAACAAGCAACAAAATCCCAAGAAAAACAAATACATGAAATGCCTACATTTTTCTTAGTCAGAAAGGAAGAAATTTGGTTGTATATCAGATTCACAAAAGATTCCTAATAATCTGCTAGTTTGGGTTTTTTTTAGTGCTGACTATAAATCAGAACCCTGGATCTAAACCACTACAGAGTTTTAGAGATGAAAAAGAGTTCTATACAAATGACTTTGTATTTCATAAAATTTGACGAAGAATGATATAGTTAATTGTAGATGTTAAACTTACGTGCTTTAGAACACTACAGGTTAAGTATTTTTTAGAAACATTATTGGACTGTATTATAATCTTAAAGGTCTTTCCAATAGGTGGAAGTACTTACTCATGTCTAAAATTTTGCTTTCCAAACAACAGTCTGCAAACCAGAGAAAGATGGAAGTGGAACTTGCCTGAACGAGGGCTGCTGTCTTTCAGGTTTGTGTAATACCAGACATGCTTTAAGGTTTCACAGGCTCTGCCAGGATAGCAGAACTAAGAATAACCAAATTCTTTGGCATGCTCACTAGTAAACTTTACATCATAAATTGAGTAGTAATTAATCTTGTTCATCTTCAGGGCATTAACTTGTGCTTCAGAGCTTCTATCCTCTTCAGGATAGGAGACATTCTGGAGCATGGAAGAGGTCTGTGTCAGTACTACAACCTTTGCTGTGCTACTGGGACACAGACTACCAAAATACATCGGAGCAGAAGGGTTTCTTAAAGCTGTTCAATAATAGATGTTCTCTGCATGTACTCTAACCTCTGACAACTCTCATGTCAGAATTTGAATCTGTAAATGGGAGTATTTCTGCATCTGTGCATGCTGGGGAAGCATAAAACGAACTGGGCTCTGTTCCCTCTTTTCAGGGAGTATTAATCTTCAGTAGTTCAGTCCAACACAATAGGAACATTTGTTGAACAGAATACAACATGATGAATCCTCTCTTTCTCATGGTTTTGTGCTATTCTGGATTATGTTCAAGAATCTGATAATGGAGCAGAACTTCTGGAGTTCGGACTGACTGCTAAAGGGCATGGTGAACCTATGTAGTAATTTGAACAACCTTGTAAGGGAGCCTTCTATTTCTAGGGTTGTGTTTTCTGTGTTCTTCATTCCATATAGCATGTGTTGGAAAGAAATCCCCTGAATCAGCTCAGAGACAGTGGTAATAGGAAATAATTCTTAAACATAAAGCATTACAACTTTAACAGAAAGTGTTCACGCATGCAAATAAAGAACATGAAAACACCCAGCAATACATGCGCAGAGGTAGGGAAAGTGAGAATGAGCAGAGGAAATAGTTAATACCTTACAATCCAACCTACAAAGTCGCCCTTCGTGTGCTACCATGTCACCTGGAGCCTGTAGAAAGTATGGCCTGAAAAAGCGTTCTTGAACTGCCTCTTTGTCTCCCTCTGGCACCCGGGGTCGTGTTCTGCAATACAAAAATTGCTTGTATATGTTTGGAAGTCAAACTTTTTCCCTAATACTTAAAAAAAGGAAGAAATTGTGGAAAAGGATGAACAGATAGCTTGAGTTAAATAAAAGGGTGGAAAGAAATTATCTGATTGTAATTTAATATTTGTATATTTTCTATTTAGAAAGATTATCAAAGTAACTATATCATGTAGTATTGTTGGATTCCCAAGCTGTCCTTCACTTCTTTTTGCTTTTTTGGCTAGATTTTGTCTTGCTAATCCATCCCTTGCCTTTCACTCCACTGCCACAGGCAAATGAAATAATACTTTACACTTAAAACTTCCCTGTATTTGAAGATGACCTTCAAAAATAGTACAATCGAGAAGTGACCTGTTGGGAGGGAACTGCTGCTATTTCCATTTTATGGCTGAGACCTGAGGTACAGAGTGCATTGAAGTACAGTAGCTAGTTATTTTAAATGCCTTCAATTAAGAAGCATAAAGAGAGTCTGAAGGACTTGTGTTTCCTTTTACCTGTGAGGCTGAATTGTTGATATTCGGCCCCGAACGGGGATACTCTGAACCATCAGGTGTCCTGAACAACTGATTCTCCCCTGAAAATCACAATGGAAACAGAATTAATAGTTGGTTAATAGCTCACTTCATGTTAAAGTATAAATATTTAACATTTAGAATGGAGTAGGATTTATTTTTATAAAGTAACTGAACTATAGTTTAAATATTACTTTTTCAAAGCAGATGTTGTTAGCATGTGGTGGAGTGCAGTTGAGGCAGGGGGTTCTTTGTGTGTCTAGAGCAGTGTGTTTCTCGGACTCTTCAAGGCTGTGGCAATGAATTTAGCAGTGGTGCTATGTAAAGCAGCTTAAACAGTGTCTGTCCCTGCTTGTTCATTCCTGCCACTGTGTCTCCACAGGTACTGTCTGCTAGTACCTTTGTACTAGCATACTTATTTATGCAGCAGCACAGAAACTGAGAAGTAGTTGGGCTGAAATATATTTCAGTAAAAAGACGAAATTTAAACTGGAAAAAGTTGCCTGATCTTCTTGAGTGTACTGCTAAATAGCTAAGCTAGCACGTAGGGTGAAGGAGAATGGTGTTAGGGGATGAGCCTATTTGCAAATCCACATCTTTGCATCCTAGATAAAGAATAATTGCATTTGATAACACCTCCAAATTTGATGGTTTTTTTTTTCCCCTGCTCTGTTATTTCTGCCTGAAATATCATGCCTGTCTTGTCAACACGTCTTGAAAGGTATCTATCAGCAGAAGAGCAGCAGGTCAGAAGATAGGGCGGGAGTTACTAATATGAAAAAATGTCCTTAATGATTGTAACTGGGATGTGTAAAAAAGGGGTGGTCTCATCATTATTCATTATATGGTTTTCTCTTCTATCCTCTGAAGCATCTGATTTTTTTATACAGTCAGTACTCGATGTCAGACTAGGTGGCCCAATCTATGTTCTTATTAACATATATTAGAAAGACATGAAAGAAGCATTTTTGTAGAGGAAATCAAAACACCTTACTTGTGGGTTTGCAGCCATAATTGTGTAGTTGCCGTCATCATCATTAGTAGAAGCTTCAATATGTAAAGAACATGTTCCATCTTCTTCCCTGTTCATTTTGAAATGCTTGTTCTTCTTTGAAATCTGCTTGCCATCCTTGAACCAGTATACCTGTAGTGATCAGACCCCCCCACTGACTTAACACTTGCTCTGTAGTGGAAGAGTGACTAGAAAAAATGTAGATAAGAGCATGACATAAGTTGATCAATTGCTGGTAAAATTTTAGATTATAAAAATCACAGGTCAGTTACAGTGTGAAATAGAATGATTCCTGGTTGAACTCAGAAAGCTGTGTATCTCCTTCACATAGCTGGGCTGTTACTGGTTATCTCAGATCAGTTCTCATCTTTCTGAGAAGTTAATTTTTTGGGGGGTTATGAAGTTCTGTTTCTCTTGGAGTCAGGAGGTTGTGAGGCAGTCCATACAGCAGATCAAGGCCTGATACGTGCTCAGAAGCAGATACTGTTATTTTGGAAAGCAGGAGGGAAATAATTTGTTTTAGAGCTCTCTCCACAGAGCCGTGTTTTTAGGAGCGAGACTTTGCAGAGGGATGCGTAGAAAATAGCAAGTAGTTGTTTTTTTATTTTTTTTACTACTAACAGTGAGAATGACCTACCTTGGGAACAGGTATTCCGACTATTTTGCAAGTGAATGTAATAGGAGATCCTTCCATTACCCGAAAATGCTTGAGTCTCTTATCAAATATCGGTGCTATGTATTTGCCTGTAGGGATTTCCTCGTGTTGGACTTCATCGTCTGATTCATCCACTGGGGTACGTTCAAGGCGAAATTCTATTTCATTCATCAGTCTCTGCTCAAAGCTTGAAATCCTGTATTCCTGCAGAGTGAGAAGGGCACAGTTCTGAACAAGACAAGTCATGTTCTGTGGTATTTGCAGTCATTTGTGCTTTTAGACTAATTCTAAAACGAGTGAAAATGAAAAAGCCTACATAAACTAGGACATATGGAAACAGTCTGAATTTGGTCTGCAGGCACAGATTCTCACTGCATCTTAAGTTTGCAGAATGCAACTAATGAAACTGAGTTTTTTCAAAGGCAGCTGAAAAATCAAATGTAATTCCTCTAAGTTCTTACAGAAAACCTATACTGTTGTACACTGTTGATCAAAAAAAATACCAGATTTTTGAGGAATTTATGTCCAAATATTACCCACCTGCTAATTATAGAAATGAATACTGCTATATATTTCAATTCAGAATTAAATAAGGAAATGATACGTACTAAAATAGAAAGCTAGGAAGAAAGTGAAATATTTTCAGAGTAATTTATCTTCAGGTTAAAACTTGACCGGATTTTTAACTGGTGTAACTGAGAAAGCAAAACACACCACGTTTAAATCCTTAGGAGATTAAACAGATGATGCAAGAAAACCAGTATATTCCTACATAGATGACCATTTCCAGATAGTTTGATGTGATTAGGAGCCTCCCCCTAATCCCTTGAAGTCAATTAGAAACCTCTTGTTACTTAGCTGTTTTGCACGAGAATGTCTCTTGTCTGGACCAAGAGGCGTTTGACCAAATGTCTTGCCTGTGACATGTGAAGCTTCAGACCAGCCAGCTTCAGTTTTTGACACCAAACCAGTGTTTATCCTGGGCATGGTGCAGCACCACAGATGCACCTGAATGTTTTTTTCTGGTAGCAGGTGCTGCCTAGCTACACTACCACAGATGGCTGCAAGAATAGCTCACTTAAGTAATTTTAAACTGTCTTGTGGGGAAGCTTGTATTACCATATGTAGGCCCGTAGCAGTAACCAAATCAGTTTGCTCAGACCTGGATTTATGCAGTTTCTAAGTCCAGAGCTTGCTTTCCTCCTTCTATTGAAGGGCACTGACACCTCTGAAAGCAGGCTTATGTTTTATTCTACTTCTGTGGGAAGTTTGGGTTTTCAGAATCTCACTTTGTCAGATAGTTATTACAGTGGGTTTTGTTACTGTGTTATAGGAAGGAAATGATCTGTGGCTTGAAAGAGAAATGCTTGGGCAATTCCAAAAGTGTAATTCTCATTTTAAAAATAGAATTTTAGAAATTGATGAATAGTAAATAAGGATGTAGCCTGTCTTTAGATATTTATTCCATTTGCTGAAAAAAACAAGGTTCAGAAAATGCATCTTGTCTGAAATCTTACAGAAAGTTGATTAAAGAACCAGCACAAATCCCAAGTCACTGGGACTTACATCCCTGATCATTTAGAAATTCCATCATACTGCTGATTATGCTCTTGACCAGTAGTTCCCAAACAGTAAGGAGCAAAGATGGAGAGGCAGCACGAAATTTTAGCTGGCAAAGACTTCTGATCTCTTGAGGAGACCAAAGAAACAGAAGTAGCCAAAGGTTGAGAGGTTACAGGGGAGTTTTGAGAAGACAGGGATCTCTGAGACTGGGGGTGAGAGGAGGAAAATGTGGCAGCCACAAAGTAGAAAAAATTGGAAATTGCCATGGTGGAATAAATGCCCTGGTAATATCTGACTTTGGCACTGTAATGGTAGATGTTATGTATTGGTCTCTTCATCTAAAATCTTTTGCGGGGGGGGGGGGGTGTTGCTGTAAGGTCAGCTCCAGTAAAGATTAGCTATGGTAGGAAAAGTCAGACAACTCAGAGTAGGGAGGAAAGGACTTTGATGAATGAACTCTCTTGACTGGAAATTGAGTCCTCCTTCCAGTCCTCCCTTCTCTGATGCTGCAGGGCTCTTCCTTCCACGCAGCTTTGGAGCAGTGCCAGCAAGTACAAGGTAACAGGAGTGTTCACAGGGAATTTAGGTTCCTGGGTCCCCCCCTTCAAGATACCTTCCTTACCTTTAACACTCCCTCCACTCTGACAGGGACAGTCTGCTGTCTGATACTTTCTTCAAAGGTACCACTGCAAGTGCAGCTTTGCCAGGCAGGAGTTTTTGAGCTTGCAGTCTGTAGAAGTGTGGGATACATGGCCCCAAGGCAGGGAGCCAGCCACTAGATGGTATCACCCACTTTCTTAGTTGGCTTTGTTTGCTCTGTAGGCTGGCCAACAGCTGGTGTCAGCAAACAGCCTTATAAAGTTTCATCTTGTTGAGCTTTTTTTCTTTCACACAGCATGTCTCAACAAATCACTTTGATAGATCAAATTCTAATCTCAGTTAAGCCAGTGTAAAACCAGAGATCCTCTCATTTCTGACTAACCAAAGCTATCATTTTTCCATGTGGATGGCAAGAGCTGGTTGTACTGTTCCAAGGGAAAGTTAAGCAATCAGTCTTATACCCTTGATACTGAGAAGAGGCCTGTGTGTTTTTAGGAAGGAAGAATCAACAAAAATCAGGGAGTGACTGCTATGTTCTAAGAAACAGCCGTGTCACCAAAATGTACTGTAGTCATATTTCTGGAGTCTCCCATAAATTAAGAAATTCAAACCTAAATGCTTCGTTGCAAGCAATGTACTGAAGAACATATTTGGAGTTTTGTTTTCCTTCCAGTTCTTTGAGAGCTTTCAGTGGTTTCCTTCATGTTGTTTAGGTAGTTCTTGGCAGCAGAGAGCAAGATCTGTGGCAAAAAAATTAACCTACTGAAAAAGGATTACCTTGAGTGTCTGGATTTTCCAGTAGGACCTGAAGATACTACATGTAATTCTTCTAAGAATGAAATAGTTTTCAGGGATTTCACATGCTGTGTGGCCTTTGGAAGTGTGGAGGCTAATTGAAGATTAATTAAGCTGGGGTAATCTCTTTCCTTCCTTCCCTTTCCATGATCTAACAATTTGTCATATGAATAAAGGTCAGGGCAACATACCAAGTATGGCACAGAGAACCTTATTCCTGTTTAAACATGTTGCTGTTTATTGTATAATGATGCTCTCAAAAATTATGTAATAATTTCTGGATGTTGGTTATATGACAGAATAATTATGAAGCTAAATACACTCTTTTGTATACCTGTTTCTAATTTCTCATATTTGAGCACTTTTGAGCACTGTTATGCTCTTTGTAAAGATAAGCCATTTTTCAAGTGTTTTGTATGTTTAGAGGGCAACAGGGCTGATGGACAGAGTAGGCAGTGACTCACAAATCGGTTATCTCAGAATCTAGACACAGTAAGTCTGTGAAGAATTTTTAGTCAAAGAGGGCAATTCTGAACTCAGATTAGAATAAAATGAGTGGGTATGAAAAGTGTTAAGACTTCTCAGAATCAGATAGCAACCTGAAGGCAGTAGTCTAGAAGGCTAAAAATTGGAAGAGTGCTTTTTGCAAGAGCCAAGACCTTTTAGTTTAGTGCAATGTAAGAAAGAACAAAGGAAGAAAAAGTAGGCAGCCTGCATCTGCTCTCTCATACAAAACTGTTAAATCTACATAATCTAGAAGTCAGCAGACCAGTTATTTACTGCCCTGTGAACCTTACCAATAGGTAACATCATTCTTTTACGGTATTATATAAATCTGCCACTGGACTATCTCAGTTGTATCGCATCTTCAATTTTACTGAGCTATATGCATGTCTCACTAGACCTGTGAAGTCTGAATGTGATAACTTTTTTCAGAATGACCTAACTAATCTCTACATCAGAGTTTTCTTACCTCAATTTCCTGGTGACTGTGTCAAAGCAGGTTTTGGAAATGAAAATTGTGAATGACAAGAATAATGTTTCAAATTAAAAAGGCAGTATTGTACTGTTAATATATCCTCACCTGTATATAGTTGAAGACTGGGAAATCACTGTTTGGTCCCTGAAATCAGTTTTTCATCTTACGGTGTTCTCTAGCAGAGGGAGGTAATGGGGCTAGGAAGGCATTACTGTTATACTTTCAAGGCATCACATTAATGGGTAAGATGTTGACTCCAGAACAAAATGCTACAGAGTGGAGTTAAAAGGCAATGAAATACTGCAAGCTAATGGGAGGGTCCAGTATTATTTATAGATAGTTGAGTTTAGTCAGTAGTTTTTCATATTGATGTTTTTCCCCCCCGATTCACTGCTGTCCAAAAGAAGTCATGGTATGTAATAAGAAATGAATAGTGTAGTATTGCTGTAGCCGTGATGGCCTACAGATGAAACCAAACAATGCTGATAGAGACAATTAACTTCTTTTATTTCCTCTTCTCAAAAGGTACAGGTTTGTCTTAAGTTACCAACTAACATAAATCAAACTTTGAGCAATTGTTTTCAAACTGTCATTAACCTAATGTTTCTTGCCTCTGTTTTAGATCTGAAAACATTTTCTGTGAACAGTGTATCATTTTTTCCCTGACTGATATGTTGAGGATATTAACTTACAAACTTAACTTTGTTAAGAAATATAGGCAGTTCTTTTTCAAGTATCTGCTTGCAGAAGAAATATGATAGAGGAAGGAATGCATTGCATAGGGACACTTTTAAGTTAATCATAGACAGGTTTTCTCTTACATTTCGTGAGTGCATGTGGCTCTGGATATATGGGCACACGCAGAAGAAAGGTATAAAACAAAAATAGCAGTTTTTCAGAACAAGTGCGTATTGCTGCACTATCAACACTGGGCTATCATTACCAATGGCTGCTTCTCTGCCAATGGAAGCCACAAGAGTCATTGTGTTTCCATGCAAACACAACAGTCTCTGGCCAGCAACAGTGCACGCTGACTGCATGTGTTTGGACTGTTCGTTTTAAGGAGTTATATTCAAAAATACATTTTAAATTAGAAAATATTGAAGTTAGGGTTCCCACAGTTCCAAAGTGTTGCCTGTGTGTTGTGCTCATACTTCAGTCTTTTGTCTTTCTAAATGTGTTGTTTAGTGTGCATATGTATGCTTATATAAATTTACACACAAACCAACAAGACTAAGTTAACATTGCTGTGAAAATTTTAACACCAACATACATAGACTGAAGGTGTTATACCAAACTTACGAAAAACAGAAATCTCTGAAATAAGTGGAATTACACTGTTATATAGAGCATATAACCTTGGATGGGTTTTTTGCTAGTTTGGTAGGTTTTGTTCCAGGATTAGCAAGAACAGAAGATAGTTAATAGTTAATACGGCTTTCTGAAGAACTGTTTTTATCACATAAGCCATAAAATTATTTCTGAATGTGGTTACATAAGTAGAGTAGGGCAAAGTGTTTGCGGTTGTGGTTCAGACAAGTATTTCGTAAAGCATCACACAAAAAACAAGTCAGTGTGATCACTGGGTACAATGTTAAAACTAGGCTGCAGTTCAGTGTACTGAGGACACTAAGGGAAAGAGTACAAAGGTTCAAGCTCTTTTTTTGGGTCAAAAATGTAGGGTTCCAGCTGCTTTTTGGCAGCTTTCCTGGAACATGAAATTTGTACAGACAGGAGTTCACACACTTGTTTAAGATAATTAAATTGTGCTATCTCCCAGTTAGGAAACTGTAAAATTAAGGTTCCTGTCTAGAGGTGTAAATATTCTGTACCAATTAGAATATATAGAATACATACATATGTGTTATAATTGTATATTATTATCTATAGCTATATATGCTAAGTAGACTGCAGCTTTTGAAACCTGGATATTTCACATACATGCATTACCAAAAGGGGAATAGGCAGTGGTGGTTGCATTAAATTATCAGGGTATAGCTGGAAGGGTAAAAGACTTAAAACGGACCAGAGCAAAGCCAGGAAACCTGCTGGTGAATATGTGTCTTAAGCAGTTCTGGACCATTTTTCTCTAGTCATTAGTAGCACTTTATAAGTGAGCTGTGCGGCATTATTGCCACAGAGACGTGTAGCATATTCAGTATATGATTTCACAGTGTAGCTGAACCAGTTTAGTTGCCAGCTTGTTGTAGCAGCAGCATTCAACTGCTTCCCTCCCTGCTCATATTCACATGCTCCCATACATCCCTCCTGCCATCACTGGTGCTCATCTGATCCCACAGTGATCTGTTCTGCAGGACTCAGCTAGAAGAAAGTTATCTGTTCTGCAGGACTCAGCTAGAAAAAAGTTAACTCAGAAGGGGGGTGGGGGGAAGTCAGACAAGTTCTAGTGGAAATTTGGGGCAGATGGAGAAGTTACATGCAACTTCTCTTCTGGGGAGTTGCTAGCCTTTGCATTGCCTTGGAAATAATGTAGGGTGCTGCTGGATAGTTGTAATTTGACCAGTATGGTGAACAAAATCCATGCAAGTCTTGTTGAAGGTACAGATTCACATTGTTTTGTCTCTGGCCCCATCACCGTCATTTTTTGAGCACCCTTGAGGGCAGGGCTGTTGCCTGCATTTTACATATGAAAAAATGAGGACTAAAGAAGCTGAGTGACCTTGTTAAGTTAACACAGAAAATCTCTGACAGGCCAGAGAGTTGGATCACGGTCTCCTAGATCTTGACTCAAATAATCTATTTCCTGGGCCATACCGCTACCTGTGAACCTTTTGGCAAAAAGGGAATTTTGTAGACTGTAGTAATTCCTGTAAGTTTCTAAGCACCTTTGTGTGTGAATATGAGTTCTAAAATCCTGGATCTGTTGAAGTTAAAACCCGTCTTGCTGTTAACTTTAGCAAGATTCAGATCTTAGTGAGAATACATGCTAACAGTTAGTAGAAGTTTGTCGCATCAAAATAATCTGATGTTAGCATAGTAACCCATTGAAATTACCACAAATAGAAAGACTAGAGGAACTTCATTTGAATGTCAATTTTCATATACTGTATAAAAACATAATTCTCTTTGTCACTCATTACGACCTGCAGATGAATTTCCCAATTTAATCCCAGTTTTGTAACTTTTACTAGATTGGCTTTTTGACAGTTGTTCTAAATCCAGTTGACAGTTTATCTAAGAATCTGGCATTATGTTGCATCTCAGTGTCTGTTTCCGAGCTGTAACACTCCTTGGCTTCAAAGTTCAATCTAGGCTACTCAGAGTGAAATAATGTGTGTAGTTTGGATTCTCACTCCTTCCTCTCCCCTCCCTTCCCTGTCAGTGGTCAGAATCAAAAACCAATAGATCCAACATGTTGCTTTTCTTCACTTATGTCCTGTGAAGAGGTATTACTGAAGTGACTTATTTCTTGCAGATGAATTACGTTGGGCCATTTTAGGTGGCACAAGACATGAATATCATGCTTTCCAAATGTAAACGCATGAAACACATCCAAATGCAAACAGTTGAAGAGTCTAGCAACTCATCTGTGTACACAGCTAGACAATGTTTGAAATATGGTTCAGCTCAGTGATTGAGCAAGAGGAAAACAGAAGAGAAAGCAAATGAGGTTTGCATCTCCAGCTCCCACAGATTTATCAGCTAGAGTGAGTGGCTTAGGAGTGTGTGTGAAAGCATGAGGAGCTCAGGTTCCCTTTCCTAGGTGGTGGGTTCTGCAAGCCAGGATCTTTACCAGGAAAACCTGTCTGTACTTCATTGTTGATTAGACCTAGGTCTTGAGAAGACAGCCACAAGTGGTTGTTCAGTTGTTCATTCCCACAGTTTTATACCTATTAATACCAAGATTTGACAACTTGTCTTGGTCAGGTTCTTAAATCTTTTCTCATTTGTAGTACAGAGCAAATGAGCTTTGATGTGGTTTAATTCCCATCCTTGGTCAAAAATTGCCTACATTTGCTGACCTTTGAGATGTGATGTGAAGCTTAGTTTTGAGCAAGATTTTTGGAGTGATTGAATTAAGGGTAATTCTTGTGCTCTGGGCAACAGAGTTCTTGGTGGTTCTTGGGACCTTTCTGAGGCTGACTGGTTAGTATGGGAACTGCGAGGAAGTGATTCTGTTTGATCAGTGTTGAGGTGTTAATGGTGATGTGGCCTGTGTGATGAGTTGAGTTCTCCATATGACTTTACAAGCCATGGATTTTAATGATCTAAAAACTTTTGGACAAACCCTGCATCTCTTCTGTTCTGAAATCTTGTTATAGAGTATTCCCTAGTAAAAGTAAAGAATGTTCATGTGAGGGCCGTGCATAATTTTCTAAACAGCTGTAGGTTTACTCTTTGTCCTAAAAATAAGGCAGTGACCATGCTGCTGTCTGGGTCTTACGTAAGACACAACCAACTAGCATTGCCACATGATATTCTTCATAGTAAATGACACAGATATGTGAGCACAGTTTGTAGTTCTTATAAACAAAAGGTATATACCAGGCCCAGGTACTTAAATCTCCTTTGCTTTATTATTGCACAGTTAATTCTTTTATTACTGTACAGGATTTTGAGGTTTAATTACCTAATTTTCCTATTATATATTATTTGTATAGCAAAGTTTTGAGGCAGTAATATCATTCATTTCTAAGTTCTGCCTGTAAAACTTAATTTCCTCTATAAATAGTCCCATTGGTGAAGCCTGTAAATGTTTTCAAATATCAGGGCAAGAGAATCAGTTTGCATTACACGTTTACACTTTTGCCAAAATCCCCTCAAATTCTCTGTCTGCCCTTTCCTTCCCACACATCTTTTTGTTTCTACATGACGTAGTCCAACTGAACATTACCAAGATACTTTACTTTGTAAGTAAGTTAAAAGGCCCAGTGGACTAGGTGACAGGTTTGGGGAGGCAGAGATAACACTGGCTGTGCTCTTCTTTCACCAAATGGTGCAGTAGCCCAGATGCTCACAGAGGTTATGAGACTTGGATGCTTTGTCTCACAGAATTTCAACGTGTTTCCAAGAGGAAGCTCTGAGCTCCATGGTAGTAAAATATTATGGGAGTAGAGATGAGTGGGGAGGGAAGTTCTTTGTCCTTCTTACCCTCTTTTACTTTGCAGAAACATTGAAACATACACTGTAGCAAGGACAAGAATCCAGGTGTTTGTCCTAGTTCCTAGGCAGGAGAGTGGCTCTCTTTTTTTCTCTCTCTCTGTCTGTCTCTGTTTCTTTTCTCCGACACAAACTGGAAGAAAGCTTCCTCAAACATCCCTAACCATTAAGGTGAAATGCTATCTGAAGTGTCCTGCTAAAGGAGGGCCTGTTCCACACTGCCTGAAAGTCTTTTAAGTTTTATTCGTTGAGTTGGAGAAGGTGAGAGAAAGGCTCAGGTATCATTTTACGGGAGCTGTTTTGAAAGGTGGAATTTCCAGGTTTTTATCCTGCTGATAAAGAATGCCTAATTATTTGTGCAGCCTGGGACAGCACCAACAGTACACATTCCCACTGGCAAGGGGTTAGGCTGTCCTTACAGGAGTTAAGAGTTATGAGTTCAACTGTTTTCAGGCCAAGGAAGAAACTGAGTTGTCTGCTATATGTTGGGATTTGTCCTGACCTCTTCCTGGAATTGCATAAAGCTAATCCTCATCTGGTATGTCTTCTGTTTGAAAGAACTGAGCAAATCTGACTGAAGACACTTTGTATAACTGAACCAAATTTGTTTCAACACTCCTAATTGTGATGAAATCTCACCTGGCAATATAGCATACTACCATCTGCATAAATGACAGGTGTCTTTTTTTTTTTCTTGTAAAAATGGCAGCTTGTTATTTCACGTACTTGATCAAAGCTTCAGCTAGAATCTTAGCAAAATCATATTTGTATTTCTGTCAGCACTGTGTGATTATCATAGCTGTGGAAGACCAGAGACTAATCTGTTCTGTCTCATGCAACATCAGCAAAATTACCAACTGTGTTCTGATTCTGGATTTCTTTATTGTTGATGATGAATGATGTACTGGATGAACCAGAAGGAGTACATCTGGATCATTAGATGTCATGCTGACTACACAGTGCTGACACTTAGGAAAATCTTGACTTGTAAGCTAAACACATTTCATATGGAAGTCAATGATAGATAATAAATAGAGCACCAGGATGTAAATCACTTATGTTCATTACTGCACTTTACATAGTAATATAAGACAATACCAGTACTTTAAGGCACAGACTTGTCATCTGCAGCTTTCATTCTGGATGATCCCTACATCCTCTGCAGGTACTGTAAATGAGACCAAATGCTGCTATTGAAATATGGGGCTACAATACAATTCTCTAAATAAAAATATGCTGTAGGACACCATATAAAAATACACTATATATAGAAGGAATTTTAAAAATAGCATGTAGAAAATACAAGGAAGCCAACACTTTGAGATTCTTGTTGGATGCTGTACTTCATTATGCAGTGATGTCTCACAGAGTTGCATTTGTAGTTACGAGAAAGCGAGTAAGAAGCCCTTTCCTACCATTATAATTTAATGCAGATATGCTATATATAGCATGAAAATGTCTCCTTTTTAATTGTGTTAGCTATAAGAGGAAAAACCAGAACAAAATGTATGGGTGTGAATCCAGCACTCCTACATACTATTCTCACAATGTTGATTGTTTTAATAACAGCAAATAGGAATTTTGGAAAATACTATGCATCTTCTCATCTCTTTAAATAATCACTGCTTTCATTGAGGAGAAAACTCAGACTTAATTTGCTGGAGTCAGTCAGAGCAGTGGTATTCCTGGGCGTGGAAGAATAAAATCAAAAGTGATTAAAGGTGGGAACTGAGGGAAAAATGAGCAATCTTTTATTGAGCAATCCTAAAATTGTTTTCTAGTTCATTATCATTGGCATTCTAATTACCATAACAATTAGAGATGTGCCAGCTTTGAAGTTTTTCAATGTTTGGGGGATTCGGGAATCTAGATTTTGGTTTGGTCTCATACAGAATAACAAGTAAGTGTATAAATAACTTTTGCTGTCAGCAGATAACTTTGACACTGCTAGTGATCATTGTTTCTAAAGGGGTTATCATGCAGTTAACTCGAAAGACTGATTGGTATTTCACAGTAGCTCTCTAAATAATTTGTCTTGCTACCATAGCAAGTACAAATTGTAACACTTGTGATTCATCTGCAAAATGTACTGCTTGCGAGTTGTTTTACTCAAAGTGCTTTGGCAGCGTGATCTCTCAGAAAGAAAGGTCAATGGCAAAATTAAAAAAACAGGGATTATACTGCAGTTGTCCGCAGAGGGTAATTTGCTCCAGAGACTCCATGGCTTTTTGCTTATCTTTGCGTGTTCTCTGTCAGAAGGGCTAACAGACGTTATGAAAATTCCCTTGTTGATGACAGATCAAGGTAAACCATTATTTGCTGTGTTAAGCTTGAGCTGGCGGGACAGCTATGGAGGGCTTCCTGGCCAAGGTGAAGGTAGGATAGTGGCCTGCAGACAGAACAGCTATCTAGCAGTCCTTAGTGTGTCCTACTGTTATTCAAGGGCAGTTGAACCTGTTCTACAGTGATTTCAACCTTCAAAATATTATTTTCTTTTTTTATTTCTTCTTTAATTTCATAGACACTCTACAGATCCAGTGAATTTATTGATTCCAGTTAAGAATGAACTGATATTTAGTTCCTTGAACTTTGTAAAAGGCTTGTTATTTTGCTAAACTCTAATAATGCTAGGCCTGAAGTTTGGTGTATGCCAGTAACATGTACCAAAACCAGCTACCAAAGTCCCTGTCAATTCATACAAGAAGGGAGATCTGAAGGGAGATCTGGAAAAATAGGTTTAGTGCTAAAAATTGAATATCGCGTTTTAGTTCACCCAAAGTAAAACCAGAAACATTTTCTTAAACAATCTGATTACTTTACTCAATTTGTGTTAAAAATATACAGTGTATGAATGTGTGTGTACACAATGAGTTGAGCAACTGGTAAAGTGAAAAAATGAAATCCGATGTACAGAAGTTTCCATGAAAAGAAGTTTCACATTCCTACTGGTCTCTAACAGAGATTGTTAGAAATTAACAATGCTGCTCAGTCACAAAGTAAACCCTCTACAGCTGCATCCCCTCACACTTGGTATTTAAAGCTCCAGTTTGCTATTCCAAACCAGTACTTACCACAAAAGCTCACTCGGCAAAGCAGTGTAGCGGCTCAACCACACAAACACCTTTTGTTCCACAAGTCATAATACATGTCTTGTCATGAGTGAAATTTATTTTAATAACACTTGATTTTCTTACCTGCTGACTACTTTGTTGATTAACATCCTCTCTGAAATGCAGTTTTCTTTCCAGGTCCTTTACAAGTGCAGCTTTATTTTCACGAATAGAATCATCTGTTGCTAATGGCAGAGGCTTCAGATTTTTCTTTGTTAATCCCTGGATCGGGCTATTAAAAGAAAATTCTGATACTAACATGCAGCAACCAGTACGTATTTTTTTTTGTCACCTGTGTGATATGACATGTTACCCTTCAGTTGTCTGGGGGAACCTGTTATTTATTGATGTAGAGCCAAAGCACAATATGGGATTAGATTTTTTTTGGTACTGTTTTAATGATGCATCCTATTCCCATGCCAGTGAGAATTAAGGACACATCTTAAAGAGAATAAGCATTACAATACTATAATAAGCATTTGGGTTCCATTTATATTTATCCTGGAATAATGTCACTATGAATGCTAAAGAAATGTGTATAGGTGTTACCATAGGTATATAACTTGTACATTTTTCTGTATCAGGCAATGATTTAAGAGTTAATACAATTTCTCATTGATCTTTATCTCACATCTTCACTGATCATTTACACTTGCCATGAACTTTTACTTCTTTCATTTCTCTCACCTTTTTATGACACCTAACATCAACAGTTCTTTTTATTTTTATATTATAGATGTAATCTGTTTTATTTTAGTAAGGTTTGAAAATAGTTAAATTCTTAAATAAGACTGTCAGGGGACTGTGAGAGTGCACCGCTGAAGCACAGCAGCAGCGCACTACTAGAGGGTGTGCAATGTTCTGGTAGTTTACCAGAAGCTGGGATCATAATAACACAGGGGATCCAGGTAAAAGGCATAAGTGATGATTGCTGTGCAAGGTGTCTTCCTTTTGTGGCTCTGCAGACATGGTGTTCTCTCACTGATTTTGTAACCAGAATGAATATGATTGATAATGCTAAAAAAGGAAGCTGAAACTTCATTAGATATTCACAGATTAGCACAGAAATTGTCCAGGTTCCTTCCTGATCTTTTGTGCCCTCACTTTGATTCTCTCCCATGTAAAGATCTAAATTTGAATCTCAGCACAAAGAGCTGTAGTTATGTGGGAATTCAGCTCTGGGCTGGGACCCAGGAAAGGTGAAATGGATAAAACAGTATTTAACTACTCTACCTGGCAGGCGTATTGTAAGGATCTATTTGGAAATGCCAGTACAGCAGTTAGAAAAAGTAAAGCACCTGCAAGGGTTAAGTGTCATTAATGCAAAGAGAATAGGGCTTGAGCACTTGCGCACCGGCTCTGAAGGGGAGGAAGGGGAGTGGATGAGTAGTAGCAGTTGATCTTTTGCTTGCTGTTGCAGTGTTGTGAGAGCAGGCTGAAGGCTTGGGTTGGGTATTGTTAAAGCCTTCACTGTGAACCTTGGAACTTTATTACGTGTGCCTGCCCATGATGCCAGGCCGTGAGGGCCTCCAGGCATGTGCCACAGAGTGATGGCAATTATGTGGCTGTGCTGGGCAGCTAGGAAGTCTGTGCGCAGGAGTGCAGTAATGGTTTGAAGGCAGGCTTCTTGGCACACACTGGTGAATGTTGTTTATACAGGGACACTTTTTTCTAATTATAGATTGCTCGATGTAGTATCAGCAGGATAGTTGGGAGATTGTGACTTACGGATGGCTATCACTACCTTGAAGTGTACCATTGGTAAAAAGGTGAAATAGTCCTCACTTTGTGCAGGATCTGGAGTTCTATGGATAAAAAGTGGTATCAACCTACCGGTGCCAGCCATGCTAACGTGGTGCTCACGTAGCCCACAAAAGGGATATTGATTTAAACTCCACTAGTAAAGAAGGAACTCTCAAGACCACAGCCTTTCCCATACATCATCATCCTTATCTGCTCGTATGGTGGTGAAATCATGGCGGCTGTCAATTAAAATATTTATGTGCAAACCATTAACTCTCCTGAGATTTTTGGGGGGACTTTAAATAGAGAAAGTGTTGCAACCAGAAAAATATCTTTACATAAGTTATTTCTTAGATTTACCTGGACTAAGAAATAACTTATATTATGAGGTACCTTTCAGAACTTTACTTGTTGCTGACAATAGATGAGAATGTTTTTATAGCTTATATAGCCATTGTCTTCGAGTCTTAGGTCTTACCCTGCAAGCTCATGAAATCTCTTTTCACCCACTAGTACAGTCTTGTGAGTCTCTGAGCCCCAACATTATTGTATAATCTGTTTATAAACTCATATTTCTCTATCTTCTTGTAGAAGCTACTAGCTCATCCTTTATTAACTAAATGTAAAAGTTAGATGAAATGACCAGAATATATTAATAACTCACTTTTCTATTTTATGAATGACTTGCATTTCAGTTACTCCCCACTGAACCCCTGAACAGAAATACATCTTAGTTTCCTTTATGAGTAGTTCTTGTCCCTGCTGCACATATGGTTTATGCTACTTACGTGGCTGGTGTACTTCTAGGCAGTCCCATAGCATTGGTTGATGGCCCAGTAGGAAGTGAAGGAAGAACAGCACTAAGGAAAGCTACTGGATTCTGAATCCGGCCAGTTGGGGACATAGGAGCAGGAGTCACACTCTGTGGCTGAAACTGTTTTACGCTCGATGTAGAAAGTGTTAGTGGAGGCAGCATTGATTCTTTAGGGCTTGGTAGAGACTGTTCACTTATGCTTGTAAACCCTCCTGAAGACCTTGATTGGGCAGATGGGGAATTTCCTGTGAAATTTTCCTTGTTGTTTGTTCTTTGAGTTCCTTGAGGGACGTTGCTGAATGTTGTAACTGAAGAGCTGGAAGAAGAACTGCTAGGCGGCGTGGTTTGTGATGGTAGGAACTGCTTAGGTCGGGGATAGCTGAATGCTTGTGCAGCAGGGGCTTTGCTTTGTTTGTACAGAGTTGAGGTGGACTGTTGAGGGAGCGAAGCAGCAGAATTCAGTAAAGTTGTGTTGAATGACAACTCTCTTGTAGATGTCTGATACACCTGCTGCTGTTCAAGCAAGACCTGGTTGTGGAGCTGTTTTAACTGGGTTTGATCGCTGCATATAAAACAAAGATGCAAAAATTCAGTCAAGAGCCCTGAATTGGTGGCTGTCTACATTTCCTTATGTGAATTGCAAGAGAAAAATTCTATGTCCTGTGATACAGTAAGATGTAGGGGAAACTACATGACATATTCCCTAATGTTACGAGAAGAGCATAATATTAGTTTGCTACTAAAATAAACTTTTCCTTCCTCTCCCCTTCTTTGCCAGAGGCACAAAATTTTTTTGTCTGAAAATCATTTGACTGAAGATGATTCTTACATTTTATCATGTGAAATATAAATACAAACCTTACTTGAAGATATTTAAGGGGTAGCATTGTCAAATTCTGCTCTATGTCACCTTAGTGCCTCTCTGCTTGTGTAACGAAGAGTAGGATTTAGTTAATTGGATTTTTAAATGAGCATTTGTAAGATACTTGCTGTTATTTAGCTCCTCAGCATTATGGCTAATAAAGCTTTGTAATAATCCACCCAAAGAGATACTGCCAATGTATTTTAGGTGGTATTGACATTCAGTGATAGGCAGGAGTGCATAATTCAGAGAGGACTTGCATTTCATGCAGTTGTTTCTTAGATGATGTCTACTGTATGTGTCTTCAGGGCTTTTTTACTTTGCAGTTGGGGAATCATTTTGCCTTGTCAAGTGGCTTATTTAGTTGTTATGTATATGGAAATACAACATATAGAAAACAGGCTAATGTTTCCCCTTCCAAAACCAAAAAGGACATAGAGAATACAGAAAATTATAATGTAATAAATCATCAAGTATTAAATAACTGTTCTTAAAAAGCAAAAAATGTAGAAGTAGAGACCAACTACAACAGGTACTAACAAACCAAATACATGAAGTCAACAGAACTGCTTTTTCTTTAAAAGAATTATTGTTTCTATAATGTACTAAACAAAAATTGCATTAAAGGTATATCAAGATAGCAATTTCAAGCTTTCAAATAGTAGAATGTTAGAGAGCTAGAAGTAGTGCAATCCTGATTTTGTGTCCTTTATATATACATCTGCATAATAATGGACTCCTTTGTTACAGTTTATTGGGGGAGGGAGTTTGAGAGAAGTTCTGCTTTATAAAAACATTGGGTAAATTAAATACTGCTTCTGATCCCCCCTTAAAGACACTATAGCTCTGAAGGTATGTAGGTCTGTGAATATAGGCTTAACAAATTAAAAAAGCACTGTTCCAAGTTCTTCTGCTACATGGTATATAAGTTCTATCAAATTACATCCCTGCTTAAAGATACCAATTACTTACTGTATGAAGTCCTTCCTGAGCCTTTACTTAAAGCTTCCGCCTATTTAAGAAATGAAATGAAGGACTGCATGCTTTTTTTTAAACCAGATTTGGGAGGTTTAAAAAATGATGAAAATATATTTCATAACAAACTGCAGTGTGAATTCCGTAAATTGTCCTCTAAGAAAACTACACTACTTCTTAAAATTTCCCCTTGAGCTCACAGTGCACTAATCATGTGAATGCTTTTTAGTTCAAGTGGTTTCACATTATCAAACATTTCCAAGTATTTTATCTGTTTTAAGATTTACATTTGTGAGATGTAAAAGTCATGAGGCATAGCTAGCTGTTAGCCCATACTATGTATAAGACTGAATATATCTGATTTTGGCAAAATCACATACCTGGAATTGAATGAGATATGTTTGAAGAACCTGTTTTTATTTTGCCTGCATAAAAGCAGTATTGTTCACCTTTTGTTTGCAGCAAAAAGCATTGTGGCATTAAATACAATTTCAAAGGGAAAAACATTTTCCTTTTAAAATTGGAGAATGCTTCTCCTAGGAGGGTGATACAGAAAAAAATATCTACCTCTGTTGAGTGTGTTTTCTCAGAGTATGGTTAATTAGGCCAGCACCATGTGAAACTGGCTGTCTTCTTGTTCTGTATTTGAGATTTTTGCTCTAGTGTAATAGTGTCCTGGTCTGTGATTCCTAATTAATACCAGTGATGCCCCTGAGACTTAGAATCCCTTTTACTTACAGCTTTGGTTTAGCCAGCACTGGGGGAGGTTCCTTGGATGGTGATGTTGGCTCTGGTATTTTCATTGGCTGTCCATTTATCTTCTCTTGGAAATAGTTGGATCTGATTTGGTTTGTAGCACCAGGTCCATCCTCTGATGATGATTCACTTCCTTTATCATCTTCAGGCAGCTTGAAGTGCACACGGAGACCTATCTTGGAACTTGATCTGGGTTCATTGTGATTCACAAGAACACCTTCAAGTTTAGGTTTGGGGGTTTGATTTACTACACGATGGGAAGGAGTGTGTGGAGGAGGTTGATGTTCAACAGCAATTAAGTTGATTGAGCTCATTGTGTGAAGGCTAGCAGCATTACTACTGTCTTCAGTTGCTGAAATAGCAAATACCAAACTTTTGGTGAACATAAATTACCATAAATTATGGTGAAATGAAATTACAAAAGTTACAGTTGGAAAAAATCACTCTGATGTCTTTCCAGTTGGACTGAGTTGTTTGACCTCATTTGTTTAACAACAAATTCCCTTAACCAAGAAATATTGTAAAGGGGGGGGGGGGGGGGGGAAGGGAAGGGACGGGACACACTTCTTGTTTGGAAGATTCAGCAGTGCTCTTCAACCATGTCCCCCATGAATTCCACTAGTGTCTTTGAAATACAAACTTTCTTCTCAGAGAATTCTCTAACATTTTAGTTATGAAGAACACTGCCAGAACTTGAGCTGAATTGGAGTCAACGTTGCACTATGCTTTTATGTGCTTTACTTTGCTCACCTAATGGCCTTGGCAGCATAAATGATACAGGCAGTATGAAATAATCTGTTTTGAGGTTTCCTCCTTTGGGCTCTGCACCAAAGGGATATCGAAACAGCAAACTAGACAGTCCATAGAGATTCCAAAAATGGCTAGTGCCCAAAACTTGTGGTCAGCAAGGGTTGTGCTTTTGGAAGCGCTGTGCGGGATTCATTCCCTAATGTTCCTTGTTCCTTCACATTTGTGATTGAGGAAGGACACTTTGAAAAGACATAGCAATCTATCTGTATGTTTGATAAGCTGCCTGGACTGCACAGCGCTGCAGCCTGCTCTGCTTGTATTTACTAGCAAGCAAAGGACTAAAACAAACTCTTACCTTTGACAGTTAGATGAGCTATACTAGATACCGTGCCATATTTATTGCTTGC